>NW_005871269.1:345758-413197 GCF_000147115.1 Myotis lucifugus | reverse complement strand
CACCCGACTCCTCCCTACAAACCTTCAAAGCTCGGATAAGTTTCAGAATGAAAAGGCCTTTCACATCTGGCCTCTGATCCACTCTAAAGCCACTTTGTGTCATGCTCCTCCCTCCAGCCGCACTGCACCGCGTTGTGTCTTAATCCTGCCCTGGTGCCTTATGCCTTTGCACACGCTCTTCCCTAGGCCTGGAATATGCTCTCCAGAGAGCCCCCATTGCACATTCTAATGTGGTGAATTCTCTCCTCCTCCCAAGTTCACCTCCCAACATCACCTACTCGGTGATGCCAATCCAAAAATCCTCAACGTTAATATAGGTTCTATAGATTGAATGTTTGTCTTCGCCAAATTGATATGTTGAAACCTAACTTCCAATATGACAGTAGTTGGAGGTGGAGCCTTTGGAAAGTGAGCAGATCATGAGGATGGCACCCTCTTGACTGGGATTGATGTCCTTATAAAAGACACCCCTTCTACCATGGGAGACACATCAAGGAGACAGCTAATGAGCCAGGAAGTGGGCCCTCACCAGACATGGAATCTGCCAGCACCTTGATCTTGAATTTCCCGGCCTCCGGAACTGTAAGAAATAAATTTCTGTTGTTTATAACCCACCTGGTCTACAGTATTTTGTTATAGCAGCCTGAATAAACTAAACAATAGGCCTATTTTCTATGCATCAAAAACACCCTTTGTATAACTTTTAACATGGTGTTTGCCACCTGTTATATTTGTCACACTGTTTGCTTGTTTTAGCCCACTCCCCTACCACACACACACACACACACACACACACACACGTATGTCCTAGCAATTTTAGTCAACATCAGAAATAAAGGTCATATTGTCTGGGTTCAAATTCCCTTCTAGATGGAATCACATTTCCACATTTGTAGAATGGAGCTCCTAAGAGTAATCACTCCTAGAATTATTGTGAGGGTTAAATGAATAATATATGTAGGTTTTTAAACACTGCCTGACTTTATATAAGTGCTCAGTAAATTTGATGATTATTTTCCTTGTGATCAGGAACCATTCAACTCTCTAGGATCAACACTATGGGTTAAGTATAGCCCACCTCAACAAAGAACAGGGTTAAGAATGTGGAGCCCTAGCTGGATTGGCTCAGTGGATAGATCGTCAGCCTGCAGACTAAAGGGTCCCAGGTTCAATTCCGGCCAAGGGCACATGCCTGGGTTGGGAGCTTGATCCCCAGTAGGGGGTGTGCAGGAGGCAGCGGATCAATGAGTCTCTCTCAGCATTGATGTTACTACCTCTAGATCCCTCTCCCATCCTCTCTGAAATCAATAAAAATATATCTTTTTTAAAAAGAAGACTCTGTAATTACACAGGCTTGGCTTGCAGGGCTGAGCTGGGGCAACTCTAAAAATCTATAATAATAAAAGCATAATATGCTAATTAGACCAGACAGCCAAATGACCTTCCAGATGTCCTTCTGGATGTCCTTCCGGATGACGACCTTCGGGACAAAGCCAGGGCTGGGAGTGCCGAAGCAAGCCGCTAAGGCTGCGAGGGCCAAGCCCCTTGCATGAATTTCGTGCATCAGGCCTCTAGTTGTATAATAAAAGTTCTGATCTCACAGAATTGGTGTGAATAGCAAATAAATAAAGCAATTCACCTTGTCCTTTCAATTACTTAGTAAAGTCTAGGTACCATTATAAAGTTGGAAATGAATGATGAGCGTGCCAAGGTGGACACACAGCTCCCCCTGTCATTGACTGCTTGAGACATAGAGGCCGCTGCCCCTTGACCAGGCAGTGACCCACGGGCTCCACTGTGACCACAGTGCTCAGCTATGCAGGTCATGCTGGTTTGGCCCCTTTGCCTCCTGAAAGGCTTTGGTGACAAAGATCTGGCTCCTGCTATATTTGCACCTAGAGCCCCCACACTAAATCACAGCAAGTGATAAACTGCTGGGGAGAGAGAATGATGGAGGGTATATATAGTCTGGCTGAGAGGCTCACCCAAACTTCCAAGTAGCCTCCACAATAAATCCAGGACTGTCGCTTGGTGATTAGTTAGAGGAAACAGAAACTGCAGGACAAAGCCAGGAAATGACCTTAGAGACTAAACACGGTGCATTTTATTTTAGGGCTTTTTCTCACTTAGAAGTGCTGCCAGGTTGTTTAAAGAGAATGAGTGTTATCAAGGAAGGATTTGGGGATCTGCCAGGCTTTTGACAACATGTGGTAAAAGATTTACAAAGCCCGGAATCAAAGGAGGAGGATGGACAGGAGGATGTGTACTAGAGATGCTGCAGGTGGGCCTGAGATTGACATAAACTTTTTATTGCCCTTTGGGAAACTTTCTAGTAAGCCCCATGGACCCTGTTGGGTGGGGGTGGAAACTTGAGCTCATTTCTGTGAATGACAGCAGAGGGGAGGTGAGAGCCATTTGGGTCATTTGGGACCCAGGGGAGTTAACCAGGGGTGAGGATTGCAGGACAAATAAGACTTTGGGCACCGTCCTGCCCCCATATTTAGGCAGATGGAAATCGAGGTGTTTGGGCACAAAATAACCTTTAACAATTTAAAACCATTCACAGGAAATGGAGAGGAAGGAAGGTTGACAGTATTGAGTTCCTCTAATGCTGCTGAGTGCCTGCTGGACAATTAATGCTAACCCATTACCACCCTTAACATAACAAAGGAGATGCCTGAAGTATAGTCTGGTTCATCCATCTTGGATGTTGCAAGAGGTGGAAATGAAGATTGTACCCAAGTCCACCTGACTCCAAGGCCTTCTAATACTTTGCCTTGGAAGGGATGGGCTGGAATTTAATACCAGCTGGCAGGAATTCGCTCCTCTCTGATTCTTTCAGTGACTGCCTTGCTGTTGGTTGTTGCAATGGGAGAGGGCTACTCAAAGTGTGGGCCCAAGGGTCTCCTCTTGATTTTCCTGCCCCCCAGGGTCGATTCTGGCATACTAAACATGAGTCTATTCACATCCTCTCATCTGCAAACAATCGACGGCAGATTCTTCTATCCCTGCATCGCCTAAAGCCCCCTTATTTTTAATGATGCCATTAATTGAGGCATGCAAAGAAGTAATTCTGAGGCCATTTATTTCTCTTTTAAAGAGAATCTGCAAATGGTTCCAGGGATTTTTAAAATGTGATAAAATACTAGCTAATAATAGCTCCAATTTATGGAGTGCTTACTATGTGCTAGGCACTGTGAGAAGTGTTTTATGATCACCGTCTTATTAATTGCAAACTGGTGGCATGCAGGAAAATCTGGACTGTAGGTTGAAATCTGTTTTCTTTTTCTTTTTTAATCATTATCATTGCAAGTATCACATAAGTCCCCTTTTCCCCTCCATTAACTCCTTCTAGCCCGCCTCCGCCTCCTCCCCCAAGGCCTTCCCCAACCTATTGTCTCTGTCAATGTGTTATGCATATATGCATAAAAGTTCTTTGTTTGATCTCCTCCCACCCACCCACACTCCCCTGCCTTCCCTCTGAGATTCCTCAGTCTGTTTCATGCTTCTGTCTCTCTGGATCTATTTTGTTCAACAGTTTATTTTGTCCATTAGATTCCACATATGAGTGATATTATGAGATACTTGTCTTTCTCTGACTTATTTCGCTTAGCATAATACTCTCCAGGTCCCTCCATGCTGTCTCAAAGGGTAAGAGATCTTTTTTTACTGCTGCATAGTATTCCATGGTATAAATGTACCACAGCTTTTTTTATCCACTCATCTGCTGATGGGCACTTGGGCTGTTTCCAAATCTTAGCTATTGTAAAGTGATCTTCTATGAACATAGGGGTGCATACAGTCTTTCTGATGGGTGTTTCTTAGGATATATTCCTAGATGTGGGATCACTGGGTCAAATGGCAGTTCATATTTAATTTTTTGAGGAAACTCCATACTGTTTTCCATAATGGCTGCACCAGTCTGCATTCACACCAGCAGTGTACTAGGGTTCCCTTTTCTTCATATCTTCGCCAGCACTTGTCATTTGTTGATTTGCTGATGGTAGCCATTCTGACAGGTATAAGGTGATATCTCATGGCCATTTTAATTTGCATATCTTGGATGATCAGTGACTTTGAGCATTTTTTCATGTCTCTTGGCTTTCTGTATGTCCCCTTTGGAGAAGTGTCTATTTAAGTAAGTCTTTTGCCCATTTTTAATTGTATTGTATGTCTTCATTTTGTTAAGTTGTATGAGTTCCTTATATATTTTGGATATTAAACCTTTATCAGATATATATCTTTGGCAAATATGTTATCTCATACAGAGGGCTCCCTTTTCATTTTGTTCATAGTTTCTTTTGCTGTGCAGAAGCTTTTTATTTTGATGTAGCTCCATTTGTTTATTTTCTCCTTAGTTTCCTTTGCCCGAAGAGATGTATCCATGAACACATTGCTTTGAGAGATGTCTGAGATTTCGCTGCCTATGATTTCTTCCAGGGTTTTTATGGTTTCCTGTCTTACATTTAAGTCCTTTATCCATTTTGAGTTTATTCTTGTGTATGGTGTAAATTGGTGGTCTAGTTTTTTGCATGTTGCTGTCCAATTTTCCCAACACCATTTATTGAAGAGACTGCCTTGACTCCACTGTATGCTCTTGCCTCCTTTGTCAAATATTAATTGAGCATATTGGCTTGGGTCAATTTCTGGGGGGAACTCTGTTCTGTTCCATTGATCTATGTGTCTGTTCTTGTGCCAGTACAGGCTGTTTTGATTACAGTGGCTTTGTAGTATAACTTGATATCTGGTATTGTGATCCCTCCAATTTTGTTCTTCTTTCTCAAGATTGCTATGGCTATTCAGGGTCTTTTTTTTGGTTCCATATAATTTTTTGGAGTATTTGTTCTAGATCTGTGAAATATGCTGTTGGTATTTTAATAGGGATTGCATTGAATCTGTAGGTTGCCTTGGGTAGTATGGACATTTTAATAATGTTAATTCTACCAATCCATGAACACTTGCTTATATCTTCCTCTATGTCTTTTGTCAACATTCTGTACTTTTATGAGTACAAGTCTTTTACCTCCTTGGTTAAGTTTATTCCTAAGTATTTTAATTTTTTGTTGCAATGATAAATGGGATTATTTGTTTAGTTTCTCTTTCTGATAATTCATTATTGGTGTATAAAAATGCTATCAATTTGTGGGTGTTAATTTTCTATCCTGCTACATTGCTAAATTCATTATTAAATCTAGTCATTTTTTGGTGGAGTCTTTAGGGTTTTCTATGTCATCTGTGAATAATGAGAGTTTTATTCCCTACTTTCCTATTTGGATTCCTTTTATGTTTTCTTCTTGTTTAATCGCTGTGGCTAGCACATCCAGTACTAAAAGGCTAATATGCAAATTGTCCCCTCAACCAGGAGTTAGACTGGGAGTTCTACCAGGAATTCAACCAGGGGGTGGGGCCGGCCAGCCAACCACCCTTGGCCCCTCCCCCCAGCCAGCTCTGCCCGATCACCTGGATAGGGGCTGGCCAGACCCCACCCATGCATGAATTCATGCACAGGGCCTCTAGAGTTAATTAAGAGTGGTGAAAGTGGATATCTCTGTCTTGTTCTTGTTCTTAGGGAAAATGGTTTTAGTTTTTGCCCATTGAGTATGATGTTGGCTGTAGGTTTATCATTTACTGTCTTTATTATGTTGAGAAAGATCTCTCTATTCCCACTTTGTTGAGAGTTTCCACTTTGCTGGGTGTTGGATTTTGTCTAATGTTTTTCTGCATCTATTGATATGATCATGTGATTTTTGTCTTTCAATTTGTTTATGTGATGTATCACATTCATTCATTTGCAAATATTGTACCAGCCCTGCATCCCTGGAATAAGTCCCACTAGGTCATCATGTATGATCTTTTTACTATATTGCTGGATCTCATTTGCTAATATTTTGCTGAGAATTTTATCATCTATGTTTATCAGGAATATTGGCCTGTAATTCTCTTTCTTTGTGGTGTCTTTATCTGGTTTTGGATTTAAGATAATGCTGTCCTCATAAAAAGAGATTGAAAGTGTTCCTGAAACTCTGTTTTCTAACTGTAATTTGAATATCTTGAAATGGGCTCTGTGCTTTTTGATTTTCTGCAATGCACACCACTCCCTAATTCTAATCCCCTGATTCATTTATATTATAACCAGGCCCTTGTAGGCCGTTGTATTGGTGACCTCTGCTTTAAAACAGCCTGATGACATAGATCATATATAGCCCCCATTTTATTGCTGAGACAAAAAAAGAATATGCAACTTGACCAATGCCACCCACTTGGTGAGTGAGCTAGGATTTGAAAAAAATTCTTACCAGAGAGCAAGCTCATAACCAATGTAGTATATTCCCTTACTACCATGGTGAGGTTTCCACAGGATGGTATAGTGTGTTTCTTTAGGAACAAAAAAGTTGTCCCTGACCATTAATCTTTCCACTTCTCTGTTCACTGAGAAGCTGTCTATTAAAAATTATTAGCATGTGGGGTGATATCCCTCCTATATTTACCTCACTTATAAGTATCATTTCCATTTTTCCACACTAGCCAAAGGCTCTCTCTCATCTCACTTGTGAGTAGAGTTCTAGGGCATTTGGTTTCTGGATTGGGAGATGCTTGAGAAGAGTGCCATAGAAGCTTTTCAAGAACAGAAACTAGGCCTGGCTGGCATGATAGTCGTTGAGCGTTGACCTATGAACCAGGAGGTCA
Source organism: Myotis lucifugus (assembly GCF_000147115.1). NCBI lineage: Eukaryota > Metazoa > Chordata > Mammalia > Chiroptera > Vespertilionidae > Myotis > Myotis lucifugus. The sequence continues at coordinate 406,510 of NW_005871269.1, read as the reverse complement.
CGGTTTGATTCCAAGTCAGGGTACATGCCCAGGTTGTGGACTTGATCCCAGTAGGGGGCATGCAGAAGGCAGCCAATCAATAATTCCCTCTCATCATTGATGTTTCTCTCCCCCCCCCTCTCTTTTCTCTCTCCCTCCCTCTCTCTGAAATCAATATATTTTTTTAAAGAAGAGCAGAAACTAGTGGCATCCACCTTCATAACTCCATCTCCTGGCCCAGAAACTGGTACATGGTAGCTGGTCAACAAGTGTGGGCTATCACTATTGCTATTGTTATTATTATTGCTATTACTATCAAGGAACTAACTAACAGATAATAACATTCACCCAATTACCTAAAACTACCACTTGAGAGTGACATTTACCTTTTATTTTATGAGAGTATCTTTTCCAATTGATTTGTAAATGAAATAATTTCCCAGGTTGGCCAATATTTCTGTTTTATATATTGAATATAGAATATTAGCTTCAGTGTATTCATTGATTTATTCACCACTCCTTTAGTCAACAAATACTTACTGAAATGACCAATATTAGGAGCTGAGATATAGAGAGATTAGAATTTCAGCACTTAGTACATTCCCATGCCGTGTTTTCAAACAGCAGGACACAATTCAGTAGTGAGACATAAGATTAATTTAGTGAATCATGACAAGAACTAAATAAAATAAAAAAGAATAGAATAGAAAGTACTAAACTGAACTTCAGGTATTATATTATGAATTTATTTCCATAACATCTAGAATGCATATGAATATCCTGAGTGGCATCGTAAAGAGCATTTCTTACAATAGGCTGAGAGGTCAAACAGCACTGAAAGCCACTGGTCTGATGGTCCAGAGAGGAGGGTGCAGAAGAACAGATGCTTGAATAAGAAGATGACCAGATGGCTGCATTACAAGGGTTTCCTTTGCCCCTCAGGTGTTTCTCAGTAAATCAACAGACATCCACAGATTGAAAAACACTTGAAAACACTAGTCCAAAATCTCAGATGCTTTGTGCTTTGGGACTAGACCTATTTTCTGGCCTTAAAGCCTTCTCCCTTCCCTTTGATAGTGCCTGAAATTAGCTACACACACACACACACACACACACACACACACACACACACACACGCACACGCACACACACGCACACACATCAGTTTTATAATTTAAAAAATTTGTAAGGTCCAAGGCTTTCTTATGAGAGAATCCACTAATTTAATCACGTAATCACATTCCCACTATCGCAGATAGCTTAAATATTTACAGGGTTGAGTGGGAACCAGTAAATGTACAAAGGCTGTCAAGCTTGGCAGCATTGTCAATAATTCAGCAGTAACCTTCTTGCTGAAGACCAAAGCCAGGAAAACCAATACCTGTGCCAAATGTGGGTTCCAACAAAGTTTATATTTCTATTCCAGTCTCATCACTTGTGTGTGTGTGTGTGTGTGTGTGTGTGTGTGTGTTCATCCATTGTTTGTTTTTTCTAAGCCTTTTGTACAGTCTCTTACAAATCGTTTTCCAGGTCTATGCTTGGAATTTTCTGCCACACATGCTCAAGATTTTCAACCAAATCCAGACACACAGTTCCGTTGTGTTTAGAATTGTTTTCCTTTAAGTAGTCCTCCAACCTGGCTTTGAAGCACGCATCCTGGGATGATAAATGGGAGAAACTCACACCTCTGGGAAGGGCTGCGATTCCACTCTGTCTGCCTGGAGCCCAAGCAGAGCGGCTCTAAATTGATTTACAGAGACAACTGGGAAAATGGGAAAGCGTTTCCGTGGAGATGCAGCTAATTAAAGGCTAGAGTGACCAGCTCGGTCTTCTTTGGCTCTTCCTATTCCTGAGCACCATATTCCTTTACAGTACAGAAGTTCCCAACTCTAGGATGTCCACACGGCTTTAACTCATTGGGAAATATTTTCTCAAATAGAGTGGTAGGCACTCCTAAAATATGTTATTTTTGAACATGTCCGCCAGCCATTTGCCTTTCCCAGCTGAGGGGCAGGAGGGGCGATTGTTTTCCTTCTCAGCTTGTTTTTGAGGAACAGCTGCCTCTCTGGACATTTGGCGAACTCTTCTCTAATCTGAACAAAATCACAAGGAGCCAAGAGCTAGGTAAATGGAAAGTAGGTACCTTACGGCTAAACAGATTGTGTGTTTTCTCCAACAGATGAGTGTTCTTTCTAAGCAAGATCAGAGAAAAGGTACTGAAACATATCTTGGATTGGTGGTGGATTTTCTGAAAGCAAAGTAAATAAGCTAAATCCCTTGTTTCCAGTCCAAGTGAAATCTGAGGTCACAAATGAGTGACAGGTACAAAGAGTGTACAATTTCTAAAAGCAGTCATTGCTACACAGGTAATTATTAACAGTAACCAAGGCTGCTAATTCTGTCCCCTTTCTCTACTACCTCCTGCTCACCTCACTATGGAGTTCCCTTTGTGTTTCCATGGTAATTGAGAGTGGTTTACATGGCATAGTCTTTAAAAGCAGGCTTGGGAAATCCGTCCTTTGTGTGTTGATCTTATTAACTATATTCTGTTGTACCAGCTTGATATCAGGTTAAATGGATCATTTCAAACCTTTGAACCATGCATTTTATTTCCAGGTCTTCACTCAAATCCATTGTGAAAATATATACTGGGTGTGATTTCATAGTTAGTTTGTTGTAGCTTTTATAACTGAGTGGACTGATTTTTCAGACTCAGTGCCTAAATGGCAATAGATCCACCGTGTCATTTCATTTTCTCTTAGGTTAATAGCTAAAACATTTATCCCATTTAAATTTTATTTAATATTCTTTTTTCTCTATTATTCCTGCTGTTGACTCCAGATCTCTACTCTCTTCACAGTCATACCTGTTCCTGATCATCTTCTCAAGTCAAACAAGTCGATTCAGATCAACATGCCTAGAATAATGACTGCTACATAGTAAGTATTTCAGTGCATGCTTTTATCCCTTGCAGATCTGTAATGTGATCCTCTTACTAGCAAATAGATGGTTGTTCAAGGGAATGTCAAGGCTGGATAATAGTAATGGACCAGGTTGGTTGGTTAGTTGATTTGACTTTTTGTTTTTAGTAACAGTCAACTCATATTCCTTACCATCAAGTTCTTGGACTAATCAGGAAGGAATTGGTAACAGAGAAGCAGCAGAAACCTCTTCTTTAGGAATACAACTTAGCCATCACAATTCCCTTGTGTGTGAAAGTGAGCATGTGGATTAGGGACCACACTTGCATGGACTTCAATAATAGTGACTGTGAGAGGGAGGGAGGTGCAGTCATTGAGCACTTGGCCTCTGGTCCTAGACTGACTTGGCTCAAATCCCACCTTTGCCACTTACAAGCTGTGAAAACTTGGGCAAGTTGTCTAATGGTTCTGTGCCTCAGTCCCTCATCTATAAACTGTGGCTAATAATGTACTTACCATGAGGGTTTCTAAATGCAAATTAAATAAGTTAATATGTACATAAAACATCTATTGTATGCTAAGGATTGCGTATGTTTGTTACATTATTATCTCGTAAAATTACCCTCATCTCTGTGGTAAATAGTGGAAAGAAATTTGATAGGTGATATCGAGAAGAAAAGAATGTGAGGAAAAACAGAGATATGCTTCCTTTTAGAGGCAGAGAGGATGGACATGTTAGAAAACATAAGCAATTGTTGGAGAGTGTTGAGTGGTATTGGCCAGAAAAGATACCTTAAATGTAGTAATGCTGAAGAAGGGGAAGATGTATCAGGTTTAGATGGTATATATAGAATAAATTAAATCCGGTCATTTAGGGGAGACATTAGGAGTAACCAGCAGGACATGAATATAGAATGTTTTCATCTGGGGATCTCCAGAGTGAGGTAAGTTTGGGTCATGGTTGGAGTTCAGCCAACTGAGGCAGAGTCTGCTGAGACTGAGGGGTTATGCATGGACTGTTCTGTCCCAGCTCCTGCAAGACATGGTGGGAGGTGATGCTGATGCATTGGGGACCAGCAGCTCCTCACACTAATAACATTGTAATCCTATATAATAAAAAGGTAATATGCAAGTTGACCCTCACGCCCTCACATCACAAGATGACCACCCCCATGTCATCACAATATGGCTGCCCCCACATTATCACAAGATGGCCGGCAGGGGAAGGCAGTTGGGGGGACCAGGCCTGCAGGGGAGGAAAATTGGAGGTGACCAGGCCTGCAGGGGAGGGTAGTTGGGGGTGATCAGACTAGCAGGGGAGCAGTGAGGGGCAATCAGGCATCCAGGCAGGCGAGTGGTTAGGAGTCAGCAGTCCCAGATTGTGAGAGGGATGTCCAACTGCTGGTTTAGGCCCAACCTTGCAGGGACATCCCCTGAGGGGTCCCATATTGGAAAGGGTGCAAGCTTGGCTGAGGGACACCCCCACCCAGTGCAAGAATTTCATGCACTGGGCCTCTAGTGAGATATAACAGGTGTAAAACAAATAAATGGCTATTAGAAGTAGCCCAACACACTGGAGGACAATCTGAGCTGCAGTTAGGGGTAGGGTTGGAAAGTAGACAGAAGACAGCACAAGGGAATTTTTCATACAGGAGATTGTACTGAACCTACCCGTGTGCTAGAAACTTCTGTGTTAACCCATGTTGCCTCATCACTTCATCCGTTTTACCTGATGGCCTATGCACCATGGAAAACACTCCAGGACAAGAAAACCCAGAGCTCATTCTCCTCATGCTGCAGCTGTAGTGATATATATTCTATATAATAAAGAGGGAATATGCTAATTGACCCTCATGCTGTCACGAAGATGGCGTTGTCCACAGCCAATAAGGAGGGAATACGCTAGTTGACTGCCCCGCCCTCATAGATGGCAGCACCCACAGCCACAAGATGGCGGCACCCAATCCCTTCAGCCCCGCCGGGGCCTTGCTGCATGCTTGCCTCCAGAGTGCCCCAACCCCTCAGCCCCCCAGCCGCCCAGGGCCGCCCGAGGCTCAGGTAACCAGGGCCGGCTGAGGCTTGCGCTGCCGGCAGTGGCAGCAGCAGAGGTGTGATGGGGGTGTTGCCTTCCCCTGATCGCTGGGTCACCTCCTGCCCCTGAGGGCTCCCAGACAGTGAGAGGGGGCAGGCCGGGCTGAGGGACCCTTCCCCTCCAGTGCATGAATTTTCATGCACCAGGCCTCTAGTGTGTGTGTGTGTTTCAGTGCATGGACTATCCTTGTGCCAGTTCCTCTACACATGTATGCAAAGCACAAGCATAGACACACTTTCTAGGTAGATAGAGAGATGATAGACTTGTAAAACTGCAATTACCCAAAGCATGCTTTTAATTTTTTTTCACTTAAAAATCCTATATAATAAAGAGCTAATATGCTAATTAGACTGGACTCCAAGTCCTTCTGGAACAACCTTCTGGAACCAGTGGGCGGGGTCGTGGGGCTGTGAGGCAGCCAGGGCCAAGAGGGCCGAAGCAGTTGGGGCTGCGAGGGCCAAGTCCCATGCATGAATTTTGTGCATCGGGCCTCTAGTGTATGATAAAGATTTTTTCATGGCCCAAAATAAAAAAGCTCATTATAATTATAACTATTAATATGCATACAGTATTATAAATGTTTTGATTAATTTTATTTTTATCCCAACTTATATGCCTTTTTAAATTAAAATCTATCATCTTTTAATTAAAATAGTGTTTGTTTCCTTAAATACACAAGTAGTACATAAACACACATTTATTATAAAAATTGCAAGTAAAGCCCTCTTTTATCTCCCCTAAGACCAGATTATCCCCCTTCCTCCTCCATCTGCAGTCTCACTTGCTACAGAATGAACTTCTGCTCATATTTGGGAGTACATCCTCCCACACATTTTTCTAAACATGTATGTGTGTGTATGTGTGTGTGTGTGCATGTGTGCCTGTGTAGTTGGAGGTTTTTATTACTTTTTTTTCCTGCAACTCAGTCACTGAATTTAAATATATCCTCTATGATTTAGATATATTTAGTACTTAGACAAAATATTTATACAGCTTTAGTTGAAGAGTAAAATAAATCATACATAGTTCATAGTTTATTTATCTTGAATTATGCATAGGATTAGGTTAAATCTAGAAAATCAGTCACCTCAGAGCCTTTTGGTAGTGGATGGATATGGATAAATGCAGCATAAATTATAAGCAAAACACATTCAGGAAATCACTTACGAGTCAATGTAGAATACAGTTCATTTAACCTTATAAACTATTTCATAAGTTTCTCTATTATACATCTACATTTATGTCCTGAGTTGGTGCCTTTCTAATCCAAGCCTTAGAATTAGATGTTGTATGTATCAATCAATAAAGTATACATTACATTTTCATGTTTTTTCTAATAAGAATAGTGAAAGGATTCTGAGTTCTTTAATAATACAATAAAATCAAGCTAAGAATAACATTTTGGTCCCAGAGAAACATGATATTTCTAAGAAAGGGGTGGATTATATAATTAAGATAAACACAGGTCTACTTGGTATCATTTGTACACTCCTCTCATGTTCCTCATTACTGTTGTGAACATACTCAGGCGATGACAGAAAGAAATGTCTGGACAGCTAACACTACATGAGCATGGACCAGTTCCGATCCCTTCCCTCTCAGATGGTTCATTTAAAATGTAATCTTATGTAATGGGATTGTAAAATAGAATCTCATATAATCTAATAAAATACAATTTTATATAAATATATTCTTATGCAGTGGGACATTTCCTATTGCCTTGGAAATGGTGATGAGGGCCCAAAGCTAAGAACAGGAGGCATGAGGGACCCCCCACATTCAAACAACTGGGGCTAGGTTCCCATCCAGAACTACTAAGAGATTAGCTCTGCTGTCATTATCCACCCCAATTTTGATCACCATCTGAGTTTATATGAGAAGACTAGAAGTGGGTGGGAATGAAAGAACCACTGGAGTTAGAAGTTGTAGGCCTTAGGATATTTGGGACTATGTCAACCTAGCTAAGTTGGAACTGTGTTTCCCAGAATTCCCTTCTCAGTATGGTCTGGGCTCAGGTTGGCCACAAGCAAACTTCTCATGAGAACACAAAAGCACAAGTGAAGCAGCAGCTACCTTGACTCTCCAAAGGCCAGACACTCTGGCAACCCACGCATATTCTTGGGAACCTGCTAGCTTATTACAGGCATAAGGCAGCAGCCCCACCCAGAGCCCTTCAATTTCTCATTAGCTTTCCTCCTTCAGCTCAATTCCCGGGTCAGATGTGTGTTTATCTCTGTGACAAAGGCGCCAGCTTCTACAAGATGCTGGAGACTTGAAGCAGTGAGAGACTGACACAGGTTCCAGTCCATCCTTGTGGGTTGCAGCTTATCCCTGCTTTCGCCCACTTTACATCCATCTTTCCTTTCTGATTGCCTGGTCTGCTAATGTTAGGCCCACCACCAGATGGGGAAACCACCACTGTATGTAAACCATATAAACAGAAAGAAAGGGCATTCAAGAGAATGACTTAGAGATTGAGGATTCCCTAATGAAGGGAAGATCAGCTTTTCCCCACCCTGACTGCATGCTCTTTTGAGCTGGGAACCTGAAGGCTGTCCTTGCTCTTGTCTCTGTGGTGGAGCAAAGGGAAGAGAGGGAGTCAATGGGAGAACTTGATGCATCCTCTGGAGTTTGGGGCATGAGTGAACACGGAGCCTGTCTCTTTCCTGGAGGTCTCTGATAATGACAGACCTCCTCGGATAATGGCTGGCCCACAACTGTTTAGTGTGCTTGAGAAGAAGATGTCAGCAAACTCCCGCCACCTTACCTTTGAGAGTACATAGAGGACTTCCTTGGGGCGCTAGTTCAGGAGGCAGAAGCCATGAAGCTTCCCAAGTGGCTACCAGGGAAGGTTGCCCCATCTGGAGATGGGGCTGGAGATGTAAAACTGTATCTACAAAGTTAGACACAACTACCCTTGAGCAATGGAGAGTAGAGGTGAACATCACCTGCTAAAACCATGTGGAGAGTATCCATCGCACAGGCCACCAGTGGCAGGCAGAACCAGGCCAAGCCACAGTGAGACCAGAGATGCCTTCCAATGTAGACAGGCAGCCAGGGCCCTGGTCTTCTCTCCATTCCCCTTCCAAGAGGATCCAGAGACCCAGAAGTGGATGTGGCTGGGGAAGAGATGGCATCCCAGAGTCTGGCCTAGGGGAGGAAGGAAAGAGAGGAGTTCAAGGAGAAGCCTGCTTGCACTGACTTCTGCAAGTCTTTTGAAATACAGAGCAAACCTGTGCTGCAGAGAAAAGGAGAGGAGATTTGTAATTGTTTTGGGATTAAACTCTCAAACTGGGCAGAACTAATTCTTTTTTTAAGTAACTAAGTTTTAACAAGGAGTAATGGAGTATGCCCGAAGAGACCTCTGACATAACCGTTGAGAGCAGCGATTAGTGAAAAATAAAACCATTTCATCTTAGAATTCCCACTGTATTCAGATTTTTCAGTAAAGTGGATACTTTTATGGACACATATGTATCTGGATTTATACACACATGTATTCACACATGAATAGCCCCCTCATTTACATGAAGGTAACTGAATTGGAAAGCTTAAAAATCTACATGAGGTTTAGCAAATATGTGCACATGTGCCACTCACCTCACCCCATCCCTTGCCCAAGGCCGACATTATGCATCAGCCACTGCCCTCCTTCATGCTGACCCAGGAGTCAGGCACAGAATCCTTTCAACCCAACATGCCAGGCAGCCACTTCTGAGAGATCAGAGTTGGCATCCAAGATGAAACCGTTTGTCATCCCTGTTCCAGATTCTAGAACACTGACTGGGAGCAGGGAGTCTGGTTTTGAGCAGTCATGAAAACTATGCCTTTTATTTGCTCGCAGCCTATTTATTCTTACTGTGCGCTTAATTCCAGTAAGCTTTATCAGCTGTCATCTGATTTATCACTCCACAGCATGAAAGAGTAAGCTAATTAAGAGTTGGGATTTTACTGGAGTAAACAGCACTAACAGTAGGAAGCCAGGATACTGACAAAAAAAGAGAAGGTGACATAATAAAAATAATTTCCATTTACTAAGCATTTTTAACTTTGTTCCAGGCCCTTTATCTACATTTTCTTTTATCCTCACAACAATGCTCTAAGGTAAATATTACAATTTATTCCCATTTTATAGATGAGAAAACCTGAGGCTCACAGAATTTAAGTGACTTAAACAAGAACACGCTGTTGGGAGTCAATTCCAGGTCTTTAAAGCTCCAACTCCAACCCCAACCTCTCCTGCAAAATTACATGCTTAAAGTTTCTGAGAGCACAGTCTCCTTCTGGTGTATAAATGTAGGAGCAGAGTCCCCTGGATCAATGGGACCTAAAGGCATTAATTTTTAAATAGGGTAATACATAATGTTTCTGATGATTACCGGCGTCATTAAGGAAATATTAAATTAATATGTTCTGTAAACAAGGATGGTAGGTAAATGTGAAATATATTTTAATTTTTTAATTGAAATGCTTTAAATATTTTAAAAGTCTATAATGTGTATATATTGTATTGCACTATATATAGTATATCAGGTAGCTCACTATTAAGCCAGATAAGTTGCATTTAGGTGTGTAAAAGCTCAGGTATGTAATGTGACAATATATGTATAAATGTCTTAAGAGAAGCTATTGAAATGCTAAATACCAGCTGATCCTATGCCTTCACCACCAACTTTCAGGTCATTTTCATATAACAAATAACCCTAACTTTTTTGGTGTTTTTTTAAGAATTAGGGAGCAAGATCCTGGAGTTCCTGATTTCTGACTGTTGATGTTTTTCTCATCTCCACTCCACCTCTAGCACCTGATTAAATCACCAATCCTGGGTTTTATAGAATCATTTTACATTCTGCAAACAATGTAAAATCATTTTCCTCCACCCCTACCCAATAGAACTTCTTTCTGGGAGAATCGTCCTTTGAAATACTAAAGAAATGCCCTCCTTCCCAATCATTTAGGACATTTTCCTTAACATCCTGGACTCATTAAAAAAAGAGGTTTTAGAATCTCAGAGACCCGATTTCAAGTCTTTGCTCAACAACTTAATAGCTTTGTGACTTTAAGCAAGATGCTGGCCTTACTATGTATTTCCTCATCTGTAAAGTGGGTACAATATCAGTGTCCACTCCTGGGCTACTGTGAAGATGAAATGAGCTAGCATATGCAAAAGCCTTAGCACACTATTTGGCACAGAACCAGCCCTCAAAATGTGTTTCCTTAATTATTATTTCCTAAATCCATTTACTTTTAGCATCATCCGGTGATTGAATGTCTTTGTCTCAGTGATTTAAATGAGATCATTTTCTGGGCTCAACAATTTGTACAAAAGAGAAGAGGGCCTTCTGATTTGCCCAACTTTGAGATCAATTGTAGATAAAGGGAATGGTAACCATTTAACTTTGTGGTGAATACCAGATGCACACAGATTAAAATTAAAGAGACTTCTCCAGGTACTCTTCCCTCTGTGAATTTTATTGTGACATTGAATGCTCAATTTTGGGTGGAGCACAGCTATTTCCATGACAACCAACAACAAGAGGTGTCGTTTGGGAAATCATTTCATTGTAATAGCAGACTGGAGTACTAGAAAGAAAATCTCTTATTTAACATCAGAACTTTCAAGGAAAGAGAAAAAAACAATTTCTTTCAAAAAAAATGATACTGTTTTCAAGTTTGCCTCATTCAGAAATCTTTTTCTTTACATCAGCTCAGGTTCAATTATGTAATCCCAAAGGAAGAAAAGAAAAATTGTCTTCACTGCACAGTGTTGGGCCTGCTTACCAAAAGAAGTGCCTGCTTTGTTTTGTTATAATCCCTCATTCTTTGGGATTTAATGAGACAAGATACTGTATTTTGAAATGAACCTATACACAAAGTTAAGTCGATTTCCTTTGGGGATAAACCCCTTATAAAACTCCAGCTTCACAAATTTAAATATAATAATGACTTTGACTAAATCTGTATACGGTGAAATCCACTAATGGAGACCACCCCACAGTTCAATAAAATAACACACAACAAGGGGGTCTTGCCAGCAGGTGGTCTCGTAACGCAAATTCACATAGCTTATGTTCAGTTATTAACTGGAAGGATTCATGGTGAGATCGAGTCAGCATTGTTCCTTTTCCTTCTCAAAGAATGTCACTTCTCTTCCCTGCACTCCCCACTGCAGATTCTTGGGTGCTCAATGGTAGGCCCAGCTTCCCTGGAAAAGGCCAACCACCAGGGTGGCCACAGGCCCAGCTGAGTGAAGGTCAACAAAAATGTCCTCCTCTCTGATTTTAGGCTAATCTGAGGAAAACCTCCAGAGGTAGGGACTAACGATCCAGAGAACAAAGGCTATTATGCAAAAGCAGATTGAGGGAGCACAGTTCATAATTTATCACCATCCTTTGGCTGTTTGGTAGAGAGACCCAGCTATAAGGGACCTGAATTTATGTCTATTTTATACATACTCAGCATTAAACATATGAAAGAGTATCAAGTCTGAGAAAAATTGCTCTCAGAGCAAAGTAAAGAAAATCACCTTATAATCCTAGCTCTGCGACCCAACAACTACTTGCATATATGTATGTTTTCTTTCCAGGTTTTTAACTATACGTAAACTCATGCATATACACATATGTGTCATTGGAATCATTAAAGATACAGTTTTCTATCCTATTTTTTATTAAATATCCTATGTTAATACAGTCTTTATCATTGTTATTTGAATGGTGGTGCCCTGGGTTGACAAACTACTTATCCCTCTGTAGTTAAGAGCATGGGATCTTGAATCTAACTGCCTGAGTTCAAGTCCCAACTGTGACTTCCTGTGAGATCCTGGAGAAGTTGCCTTCAGTTTCCTCATCTGTACAATGGGTCTAATAAGAGTGTCTTCTTAGTAGGGTTTATCTTAATGGTAAGTGAAGTGATGGTCCTGCTTTCGTGCCTGACCATGCCCTTGGGTCATTCATCGATTTTCCTAGTGTTATATATTATCTTTTCAAAGGGATACCAAGCTGATTATTTTTTTTATTTTTGTTAATCCTCATCGAAGGATATTTTTTCATTGATTTTTAGAGAAAGAGGAGGGAAAGGGGCAGAGAGAGAGAAAAAGAGAGACAGAGAGACAGAGATAGAGAAACATCGATTGGTTGCTTCCTGCGTGCACCCCCATTGGGATCAAACCTGCAACCCAAGAACATGCCCTTGACTGGAAATTGAACCCATCACCCTTCCGTTCATGGGCTGACACTCTATCCACTGAGTCACACTGTCTAGGGCCCAAACTGATTATTTTTAATGACAAAAAATAAAGTTGAAATGTTGCAGTAAGGCTTTTGCAGAAGAAAATACTAATTGTTTTTCTAACATGGAACAGCGTGTGTTGCTCAGAGGCACCTTCCAACCGCTGGTGAGGCAGGCAGCGCTGGCTTGCCCTCCATGTGGACACAATGTTGATGTGAAGATAAAGTGACTGTTATTGGTAGCACTATACTCCTGCAGCGTGGAAGTCTTGGTGAAAAGCAGAATGCCTGCCTCTGCTCTAGAGAGCATGCCAGAAGCAATCCTTCCGGACTGTGTCAGCGTTAATGAAGTATGTTCCCCTCACACCAGGGCTGAGGGTCACCTCTAGATGTTGAAAAGCAACAGAACTAAAGGAACAAATAGATTTGGGAAATGCTGTGTTAAACTCATCCAGACAGTATTCCCATTTTTGATGTGCCAATGTGTGAGGGGCTGTATTATATGCTTTCCATCATGGACATTTGTCAGAGATTATATCACGGGACAAATATTTCAAGAAACCCGTTTTGAGAAAGAGCGCTCTACTAAATATTTTAGTGCTGGATCAAAGGAGGTGTTCCTGTGTGAAACCTTTCTTTGGAGCAGGTTACTTATAGCTGGTGACCCATGAACAAGAGACATAACTACATAATTCCCAAACCCAGGTACCAAGCAGATCCGTAGGAAAATACTTACCAATACTTGAAAATACTTAGAAATTCCTTTCGTGGTGAAGCAAGCAGATCTCAAAGTGTCCCCCAAAGCCAGCCATTCCCATGCGAGGGTGGACCCAAGTGCCTATAGTTAGAGTTGCACCGTGGGTTCATTCCTGATTCTCGTATGGTTTACTGAAAAGAAGGCAGGGCTTTTCCATCCCAAGGACAGTGCTTATTCTCAGTAGAGCAGGCTGGGGAGAACGATTCACGCAGCACAGGGCAGCTCAGTAGCTGCGCTGCTCCCTTCCCTTCCAGACCAACCCATGTCCAGGGTTCCTTCCTCAAGGCAGTTCCTCTCTCCTCACCTGGGGCTGAACTCAGGCTGCATCGCCTGGTGGCTGAGTCCTGACACAGGCCATCAAGTGCAGCCAGGAGAGGGGAGCAGGATGCAGGAGGTCCGTGGGTGCTCTCCCCTGTGAATGTGCAGCTTCTCGGGAAGGGGCTGCACACTCCATTGGCCCCCAGCCCCATTTATGCAGGGCTGGGATCTAAGAGGCCAGGACATCTTGCTTACCAGGGACGAGGTTACTCCACCACTGAAAACAAGGGGCTGAAGCCTTCTACTTGCTCCTTGGTGACCTATGAGATGCAAGTACCACCCTTCCCTGTGGTTACTTATTTTAAAAGTGAGGATGGGGCCAGTAGAGCCACGGATGGGCCTCTCTGCTCTTGGATAACAAGATAACGTTCATTGTACTCTCTCTTGGGGTCAGGGGATCCTTCTGAACTTAAAAACATTGAAATGGCAACTCATGCTCCCCACCTCCCTCCCCACATGCTCTTACACATAACTTTTGACGGTGGTTCTGGTTTTCCCATGAAACATTTCTCTGTATGTGGAGGGAAGAGTCTCCCATTTAATTGCTATTAACTCTGTCTCTCTGGTCTATTTCCTTTCTTGTTGCTTAAGCCGAAATCAGGCTTCATCCTTTAGTTCAAGATGGGAGCCTTAAAATTATAAAACCCTGACACTTAAGAAACCCAAAAGCAAAAAGGTGACAGAAATGGAAACCAAGGGAGAAGGGACCCGTGTCTCTTCCCATCTTCCTCTGAGCTCTGGGGCAGTTATGGTGGGTGTCCGTATGCGTGCCGTTCAACTTCTGATACTTCAATCTTGCTCTAGGACGAGCTGGACAAACTCTTTGAGGACGGCGATCCTGCGTGTTGTGCAGGGAGACCTAGCACAGAAGGTGCTCTCTAGGCTCTAGTGCAGAATGTTCCCCGTCACAACTATAGGGCAGTGTGGACCCGACCCACCTGGACCAAAGCCTGTCTCTGCTATTTACTCTCTCCATCCTAGCAAGTCAGTGAAGCCCTCGGTGCCTCAATTTCTTTATCTATAAAATGGGAAGTTGCTGTGAGCAAAACCCATGCAATGTGCTTAGCACAGCTGTTGGCATATAGCAACACTTCGTTAATATTAGCTATCTATATATATAAATCCATAATATGCAAATAGACCAAATGGTGGAACAACCGAACAACTGGTCACTATGCTGTGCACTGACCACCAGGGGGCAGTCACAGAACATGGCAGGCGTTGGCAGCAGGCGGCAGAGAGCGGAACATGGTGGGCATCAGCTGTGGCAGGATGGTGGAGCTGGTGAGCGGGGGTGTCAGACCAAGGTGGGGCACCAGTTGCTGTCATCGGGCAAGCCTCTGGTGGTTACTGAAAATTCTTTGCTCCCAGTGCCAGCCCTGATTGCTTGGCGCCATCAGCTGTTGCGAGCGGCTGTGGGCCCTGATTGCCCCTCAGGGATTCTCCACCTCCCCCTACTCCTGAGAGGTGATCAGGGCAGCAGCCACTGCTCACACCTGCTGTTGGCGCCGGCCCCAATTGCTCCATGCCGTCAGTGGGTATGAGCAGGGCTGGCACTGTCAGCACGTGGGAGCGGCGGCGGCAGGAGTGGGGCTGCCAGCAGACAGGAGACCCAGTGCCACCGCTGGGGAGAGCACCCACGGGCCTCCTGCATCCTGCTCCTCTCTGCTGGCTGCACTTGATGGCCTGTGTCAGGACTCAGCCACCAGATGATGCAGCCTGAGTGCCCACTGCAGCCTCTCGGCCCACAGTTCCTTTCAAGGTGCACGAATTCGTGCACTGGGCCCCTAGTCATTTTATAAGGAGGGAAAATAGCACTCACTAAGTGCCAGCCACTTCCATGCACACTAGTTTACAAAAGTCTTTTGAAGTGGGAATGTCACCCCCATTTTGTAGCCAGTAAAACCAAATCAGAGAACTATGGTTTTCTTCTCCCAGTCGGTGATTAGCAAAGCTGGGATTCCAGCCCCCAAGACTGAAGTCTCTGCACCTCTCCACACAGTCCCCAGCCCTCAGGCCTCGAGGATCCTGAACTGGGGGAGACTCCTGCCAAAATTGCCACCAGTGACCAGAAACGGCCCCTTCTAGATGTCACATTCCCAGCTGTGGGTGCTGACTGCTCCCCGTGCCTCCCGGGCCTCGTGATGAACATCCTGTAGGACTCCGGCTCGGGAAGCTTTGGGGCGGTGGACCAGAGGTCAGCTCTGTAATTCCATCACTGCTCGCTCACTGACTGCTTAGGGAGAAGCCACGATGACAGCTGGGATCCTTTCGGTGATGAGTAATTGCCCCGTCGTACAAATCTATTCAGACCACATCCTTCTGGTACACAACCACCAGTTGATTTAAGATGCAAACCTTTTGTAGCTCATTGCCAGAAGGATGAAATATAGAGTTTACCCAGACTTTCTTTGCTGAAGTATTTATTGTAAATCATTAGTTACTGTGAGTTGCTACCCATATATCAAGCAATTCCTACCCAGCTCCGGGTGCTGAAAGAGCTCTCTGTGTTTTTCTACAAAATGTACCATTTGTCCAAGAATATAATTACCGTGTACTTTTTAAAAATCCCAGGCTCATACATTTGCATGGAGAAACCCAGTCCCACAGACACCCAATTAGCCTGGAACAGTCAATGTGGTTTTTAGTGCAGGAACCACAAGTCTTTGGGGATGTTTAGGAACATGGATCATAAATGCTTCACCTACTATCCAGGCTTGTGGCCAGAGAGGGAGGGGAAGACACTGAGGTTCAGACAGCACCTCCCTGCTCTAAGCCTCGTGCTGAACACTTCATAGGACTCCTTTCATTCTCCCAGCAGCCACAACGGGTGGGTATTATCATCTTCATTTTACAGACGAGCAAACGAGGGATCAGCATCTCATGCCACAAAGCCGTGCAACCACAGCTGATAGAGAAAATAATTAACTTTCCCAAGTCTCTCGGCTGAATCGCCACACACGGAGAGGCTCCCAGCCCCAACTAGCCGATTCCTGGCTTCTGCTGGTCTGAGTCTTCTGTGGGTGGCTCTCTAACAAATAGGACGGCTCCCCATCAGCGGGGCAGCCGTTGAACATGAAGGAGGAAGGCTGTGATGTAGAGCAAGCATGTTCATCCTGCCACCAACAAAGATCAAGCACTGAATCTGAATCCCCCATGGGTGGGAGAAGGAGGGAGTGGGGTGCTGTTCCCCCCGACCATTCTCTCCGGAGCACGCAGCAATATGGGCAGACAATTAGTATGAACAGATTTGAGCAAAACACCAAATCTGATTGATGCTGAAAGCACAGCCCGGGAGCACACAAAGGGGTGGCAAAGAAGGGTGACCTGCTTAAAAATTCTAATCCTCATAAGCCTCTGAGGAGGCTGCTCTTTTCACTGGGCAGGTTTTTAATATTTATTGCTGAAGGCCATTATAATCCTAATGAAAATAGCATGTCCTCAGGAGAAGAGGTGGTATAGCTGGAAAGAGCAAATGGGGCCCTGGCATTTAGTGCCTCTCAAGGTTAAAGGTGAACCGGAAATGAATCCCTGCAAGGTTTCAGGAAGTGGGAGGAAGTTGAGCTCAAACAAGGAGGTATGTGGGACCCAATTCTGGCTGAGTTACTGACGATGGAAGACCCAAGTGTCTTGGCGGTAGAGCAGTCAATACGGCTCACAGGTGGAGACAGACAGGCTCAGAATCCACCCACAGGGTTTGCATCCCAGCTCTGCCACCCCTCAGCCTCAGTCTCCGCATCTGTAAAATGGAGGTAATTGTGTTGATTTGTTGTGAAGATCAGTTGAAATGATAAATGTAAATCACTTAGCATAGACTCTGGCACAGAATAAATGCTAAATGAATGAGAGATACATTATTTTTAATATAACTTTTATTATTGTTATGGCTTATCCCAAATATTATTGGTTTGTTTGGCCAAATAAATAAATAAATAAGGATGCCAGATATGAATTAAAAGCTAGCAACTAGGAGGGCCTGTTAGAAAGAGTCAAAGAAAAATTAATGATGCATCTTCTATTGATAAAATTAGAGTTCAAATCTGGCTTAAGTTGGGAAGGAAAATAAGAGCTTCTCCCTTAAAAATGAACTATTTAGTCCTAACTGCTTTGGCTCAGTGGATAGAGTGTCGGCCTGCGGACTGAAGGGTTCCAGGTTTGATTCCGATCAAGGGCACATGCCCGGGTTGTGGGCTCAATTCCCAGTAGGAGGCATGCAGGAGGCAGCCGATCAATGATTCTCATCGTCGATGTTCTATTTCTCTCTCCCTCTCCCTTCCTCTCTGAAATCAATAAAAATATATGTAAAAAATTCTAACTATTTATTCAATAGTATTTCCATTGGCGGATAAAGTGTATTGCTTGAATCCACCCATGTCATCATGTGGGATCTAAGGAGAGCTGCACCATGAGGAATCGTGAAGCCTAGAAGTTTGTCTGCCAGGCCCCGGCTGCTGTTGTATGTCAGTTCTTTCATCAGTGCAACTGTTACCGGGAAACCCCGGCTGGGGCTCGGGCTGCCTGGTTCTGCGTCCAATAAAGAAGGCAGGGTTGAATCATATTAGGCGTTTATTGAGAAGGCGAGTCAACCCAGAAAACAAGACACTTACAAGCATCAAATCCCTATTTATGTGTTCTAAGATTTAAAATGAGTACTTTTCAGATGAATACAGGTGCTCTATCTATCAGATTATAAGTTCCCCCTATCACAACCATCTCTAACCACTCAGGAAGTCCTCTCTCTGTGCCTTTCTCCATTGGTCATAGAGCATTGGTGACTGGAGAAACCCTCTGCCCTGGTCTGAGTGTGCACACTGACTCTGACCCCTTTCTCTGGTCTGTTCAGGCTCACCAATGGGGGAACTCAGCCACCTCCCCCTAAGGATCATATTGAGAGCTTAAGGGACATCATGCCCTGAAATATTACAGTACCCTCCACTCCCGTATAAAAATAAAAATAAAAATAGTAACAAATTGTTAAATAAACAGTGGCATTCAGCTAAAAAGCTTGATGGCATTATAGTATTTTAGTTCTAATTTCTCTCGCCCCCATTCCCCTGCTTTCCTGGGGCCCTAATCTCATCCCTAAATCTGACCATTGAGAATCCAGGACCAAGATCAGGTTACAAAGATGATTAAGAAGAAATTTAAAGCTCTCTTCTAGACTAAATTCTAGACATTTCTTCCAGCCTTTAGGAAATGCCTCTCTCTGCTCCTTATTCTCAAGAATCACACCCAGTGGAAGGGCTCTGAATACTATTTGCTTTCTGGCTTTTATACTATCTTTTACCTATAATACTGGCATAGTCTCCCAACCAGTTGTTTCCCTCTCCCTTGCCTTACTCCCCTCCACTCCATTCAGCCTGTTACCACAGAGTACTTTCTAAAATTCAAATCCAGTGATGTCACTGCCTAGTTTAATACCTTTCAATGATTCCTCATATCTAAGGTATGATTCTCAAACCAGGAAATGAGTGCTTCTTAGGGTAAAGAGCGTCATTGAGTATGCAAGGGCATAGGATAAACATCACAGATCTTCTGCCAAGTCATTGGTGATAAAGGAAAAACATTATTTTTATACTAGAGGCCTGGTGCACGAAATTCATGCACTGGGGAAGAGGGGGTTCCCTCAGCCCAGCCTGCGCCCTCTCACAGTTTGAGACCCCTCAGGGGATGCAGCAGTGGCCAAGTGGAAGGCACCCAGGGAGGAGCCCAAATCACGGCCGGGCACCATGCTGCTCGCGCTCATCCTGGCCTGCTGCGTCTGCAGCTGCCGCTCAGTAGAGCTGCCACGGAATCAAGAGAGGCTCCCACCATGGCAGCTGTGCTCGCCAGCTCTGAACCCAGCTTCTGGCTGAGCGGCACTCCCCCTGTGGGAGCCCACTGACCACCAGGAGGCAGCTCCTGCATTGAGCATCTGCCCCCTGGTGGTCAGTGAGTATCATAGCGACTGGTCGTTCTGGTCATTCCACCATAACGGTCACTTAGGCTTTTATTATATAGCTTAACAAACATGGATATATTGTGGAGTAGAGCACATAATATTCCTAGGTGTTAAAGATGAAACATGGGATTCTAGCAGAATTTCACACTTGAAGTGGTTGGTTCCTGACCCAGGACTTGTGGAAATATGCAATCACTCACCTAAGACTTTTGGGTGGGAAACTTGGTGAAGCACTGACCTGAAGGAAAAACTCAAAACCCTTGATGCAAAGCTCTCTGAGGTGTGGAGCTGGCCTTTTCTTCCCAGTCTCATATTTATTCCTCATCCCCACTCTTTCCAGTAGTCCATATTTCTTACAATTCATGCATCATCCTATGTAATAAAAGTGTAATATGCAAATCGACTGAACAGAAGAATGACCAGTCGGCAGGGGGCAGGGCTGGTGAGCAGGCAGTGCCAGGCCAGCCAACGTGCGTGCCAGTGGGCAGAGGGAGGGAATGGCAATGGGGGGGGGGCAGCGACCAGCGGTGGGCAGAGGGGCGATGGGGGCAGCCGGCACCGACCCCTGATCGGCCTGTCTGGTTGCCTCCACAGAGGGAGGCCAGGCGGCAATGGCGGGGTGATGGGGGCAGTGCCATCCCCTGATCGGCCGGCCCAGTTGCCTCCCGCAGAGGGAGGCCAGACTGCGGCTTAGGCCTGCTCCCCACATCAGTAGGACATTCCCTGAGGACTCCTGGACTATGAGAGGGCACAGGCCGGGCTGAGGGGACCCCCCCAGTGCACGAATTTTCATGCACCAGGCTCTAGTTTCAGTTATAAGTGTCTTTACGAATTCCACTCTTTCAGCTGTGTCTGAAATTTCTGTCTTTAGGCAGCTGTCTTATTTAAAAGTTGGAGGGTGATGTTTTCTTCCAACCTCCCCTTTTTCTCGCCAAAGAGCCCAGTCCAACTGCCTCCAGACAGTGGGATCTGAGAGGTTAGTCCAGCCTTGAGCATGTGCCTGTTGATCTCTAAAGTGGGGAGAGACATACAGGCCAGGCTGCCTTGACAAAGCATATAGTACCCCATCTCTGAACATTAGGAAACAGCGAGTGATTGAGGGCTGGATGCTGGGTTACTCTGCCTAGGTTTGCATATGGGCTACTCCACTTACCAACTGGATGATCTTAGACCAGTTAGTTTGACACATTGTGCTTAAAATTGTTCATCTGTGAAATGGAGATTATAGCAGGATAATAATTTGGTAATGAAGGGCAAAGAGTTCAAATATGTTTAGTGCTTCAAAAACTGTCTGGCACTTGACTGAACATTACCTATTATTGTCATAAGCACTCCTTCTACTGGGAGAGAGTTTGCATGAAATACCTGGTTGAAAAGATCCTGGCCTCCTGGCATTCTCACATGGCCTCCTCACAGCCTGGGTCCTGTGTGTGTTCACGATACAAGTGTATTCTGGGAAATAAATTCAGCTTTTTAAATATTTTTTCCTTGCAGAGGACCATGACATTCTGATGTCTCACACAACCTCTACTTTCCCATTTCCTCTGGGGCATGTGTGATAGGAAGGAAGGAAGGAAGGAAGGAAGGAAGGAAGGAAGGAAGGAAGGAAGGAAGGGAGGGAGGGAGGGAGGGAGGGAGGGAGGGAGAGAGGGAGGAGGGAGGGAGGAAGAAAGAAAGAAAGAAAGAAGAGAGAGAGAGAAAGAACAAATTTCTACCTAAGGTAGAGGTCACGAGGGAAACATTTTATGTTGGGCTGATTAAGATTAGGACATTTTTAACTGAGATATAATTCACATCCCAAGTTTATTATTTTTAAGTCTAAAATATTTTCATGGAAGAAGAAAGAAAAAGAAGGGAGCTGATATTTGTTGCAAGTTCATGTGCCAGTCTTCAATCCTCACCACCATAATAATCCTCAGTGAAGGAATAACTATCCTTATATGGAGAGAAAACAAGCAAACAAACAAACAAAGCCCTGAGATACTAGCTCACACAATGGTTAAATCTTTTCATCATTTCCCAAATCAAAAAATAATGGCATTTCCTCCTACTGAAATTCAATATCCTTGATTTTTTTTAAGGCAAAGGGTGTTTTTATACTTGTTTTTAATTAATGAAATAAATCTGCATTCCCTGGGAAACACACCCCTCAGGTCTCACCCCTCCTTTTGCATATTGGAAGAGACCTTTATAGTTACATGTGTTTCTCTTTGAGAGAGAACCAGCACGTGCTGGTTCCAGGACAGACTAAAGGCAGGAGCTCTGGGTGCACAGGGCCACACTGTCTGCAGGTCAGAAGATGGCAGCCAGGGCCCTGTCCTCACACATGCTGGGGTCCTCAGAGGCCCCTGAGAAGCTGCTCTGCCCCCACTTGGGCATTCCTTTATAACTTGCCAGCTCCGCCTGATGTTCAATCCGAGAGTAAAGTAAGGCTTTGAACAGAGTCAAGAGACTGGCCATCTCTCCCCCTAAGGCATGACTTGCTAATCCACTTTGAATAAGCCAAGATGAAAAACCTTGCAGCTGCTGCACCCACAGGTGCCCAGTCCGCTCAGACATAAACCAATTGGCCATGCTCTAGCTGGGAATGTGTATGACTCAGAATGGAGAAGGGGAGCCTGGTCAAGACTCTTGCCCACGGAATTTGTTGTGTTGACGGTTCATACCCTGGTCATTCATGCTCAGGCTTTCTTCCCATAGTCTTTTGCCAATGATCACAGTTTGTTATTGACTATGAATTTAGCATTGAGCAGCAGAGGACTCATGTTTCCAGATCATGAGACATTACAGCGTCTTCCCCTGATGGAGAAGGCTATCTTCGCTTCTTCTCCTAAAGTGTCTTTTTCTACTAAAAGCAGAAAGCAGACAGGCTGCTACAATAGAAAAGGCAACTCACCTGAAATCATCCGGATCTTGATTTTGCTCCCAACTCTGCCACCCGCCAACTGCATAAACTTCTGCAATCTCTTTGGCCTCTCTTCACCTCCGTTTCCTACCACACAGAGCTGCTCTGGAGATTAATTACAGATGAATAAGATAATGACAGAAGGGTTCTTGGCATGTAGTGGGAGCTCAATTACTGTGTCTTTCTTCTTCTCTTCCTGTGTTTAGATCTGATCACTCTCACCATGGGCATTAGAGATTGGTGCTCTATCAATCACTAACTACGAAGTAAGTTCAAGGCTCTTTATTAGTGGTTACGGAGGATATAATGGTTATTTTCTGGAGGGGCTTAACATCTTGGGGAGAGAAGACATAATTAGAGAGTAGGACAGTCTTCTGTAAGATGCTCAGTTACCTACTGTACAGTCTTGGCCCAGAGTGCGAAAAACATCTGTGTGGGCCATGGTTCTCAAGCTTGGCCTCAGGGACAAGGTGATAGGAATGAGGAATTAAGGTGGCACACTGCCCTGAACATAGTAGCAGGTACTCTATAGCTGCCAACTGTGTTGAATCACTCTACATAGGTAATGTCTAGAACTTTCTAGTCTACAATGTAAGCTGTTCAGAGGAAAAGTGGGTGCCCATGGATGGTCAGAGAACAAGTTTTAGGAAAGACAAGGACGACTTTGTTAAAGCATTATGAATTTATTTTTATGTGAATTAGAAAAAATTTAACTAACACATCAATTGTGTGAGTATACATAGTCTATATTCTACATTAAATAAATTATATTAAAGGTAGTGTGTGGCTATGTCAACATCAGTAGTATGTGGTAGGTAAGTGAATGAAATTTGGACCACTCTGCTGGAAATAGTATGATTCATCTCTGCATAGCCCATGGATGCAAATACATGAATTAAAATTATCTCCTCTCTGCTGTGTGATGCTTTCACCTCTCTGAGCCTCATTTTCCTCGTTTATTAAATAGGGATAGTTATGATGCTATCTTATTGAGTTGGAGGTTAATATCTATAATATCTGTAACTGCCTGAAACATTGTACGATTTCAATTAGAGTAATAAAAAAATGCCAAGAGGATCATACTGGTTAGGGAGCTGTCACTGACTAAGTGAACCATGGTTGGCACTAGATGTTCTAGTAGGTCTTTGAGAATAAGTTAAGCTGCCCCACAATGATGCAAAATGATAGTCAACAGATTGCACTGCGGTTGCCAGGAAGGGATTCCCAGCTCTGTCATTCAAACCCTTGTGGGTTATTTCAGGTCACAAGTCCTTTTACTGTATGACCAGAGGAGCCACAGACTTGGGCAGCTGGGAGCATATTTCTGCCAATGTACGAAAAGCTAATGTCATTCTACAAACAATGGGATGTGTGCTTTTTTCTAGGGGGCAAATAAGTCCCCAGTCAACTGAATTCACTCTGACCCCTCAAGCCTGCTCCAGTGGAGTCCTGGCCTCCCCTGATTCTCCCAGTGGCATACAAAACAATAAACCAAATCTTGGCCCTGGTTTTTTATTCAGTTGATAAATATTTTTTTTACAATCCCAAAAGCTTGCCCATTTGAATTAGATGGTACACAGTCTGTATATGAAATTAACTGCTTCCATCCAGAGGTAGATATATTTAAGTATTCACCTATATTGCATTTCCAACTCATGGTGTATACATGCTGGTTTGGGAATTTTAAAAATATCTTTACTTAGCGACTCTTTTCAAGTGAGCAGGCACGTGACAAACACAGAAATGCTATCACCAAAGATGTGCTGAAGGAAATAATCCTCAAATCTCTCCCGCCTGGCCAGCTCTCTGGAGAACCAACCTCATATTGCCAAGGCTCCTAGATAACCCCTAATGCATTAGGTGTTGTTCTCTTGACACTTCTCAATGCACGGTAGTGTTTAATCCTGTTGCGAAGTCCTACGACAAACAATCCTATTTAACCCAACCTTGTTATATATTAAGATAACCTTAATATTTCTGTTCCCTAAAGAGAGAATAAGAGATGTTTCCCTAACATAGATGGTAGCCATCTAAAACCTGGGTGAGTTACTCTGCTTCTCCTTTTCCCTCAACCAGCCAATCCCTGAGTCCTATTGCTTCTACTTGGAGATGTTTCTAGAATCCCTCCCCACCTCTTCATCCCTGCTGCCACCGTCCGAGGTTAAGTCCTATTCAGGTCTATTTTGATGTCCAGGCTATTTTTCTTATCCTCAGCATCTCTCCTCTATAATCCATTTTTTAGTTATTTTCCTAAAAATAAATCTTATCATATTACTTTTTTAAAATATATTTTATTGATTTTTTACAGAGAGGAAGGGAGAGGGATAGAGAGTTAAAAACATCGATGAGAGAGAAACATCGATCAGCTGCCTCCTGCATACTCCCTACTGGGGATGTGCCCGCAATCAAGGTACATGCCATTGACCGGAATCGAACCTGGGACCCTTCAGTTCACAGGCCAACGCTCTATCCACTGAGCCAAACCAGTTAGGGCTTATATTACTTTTTCACTGAAGACCTCCTCTGGCCCACACAAGCAAACCAAAATTATTATCATACACACGAATTCTATGGCAGAGTATAACATGGTAGCTATAAGCACAGAGTTTAAAATTAAATCATCCTGAATAGACCTTGGGTAATTTATTTATTTATTTAGTCCTCTCAACCCTCAGTTTTGTCACCTATGATTGTTATAAGGGTTAAATGAAATTATATATATATATATATATATATATATATATATATATATATATATGCTAATTAACTGGGACTCCATAATGTGTTGACCGGACAGGAGGAGGTTGCGTGCACAGCTGCTTCAAGGGCCAGAGAGGGAGTGGGCGGCACCACACAATTTCGAATTGCGCACTGGGTTCCTAGTATATCTATAATGCTTAATATAGCACTTAAAATATTGAAAATGCTTATAACTTTAGCCATTTTATTAACATAATATAATACTCCAACTGAATCCTAGCTCTCCAACCTTACCATTTTACAGCCTACCCTCTTTCCCCCACAGTCACCTGTGCTTCAGTCGCTGCAAAAGTCTAACCCTTCAATAGGCCCTTGCCTGTCTCCACGATTTTGCACCGTTTCTTCCCTCTTCACACAGTCCTGTCTTCCCCTCCTCCAGTGGGGAGAGAGACCTTTTAGCAGGTTGGAGGAAATAAGTGTCATAAAGCCCATGTATTTCCCTCTAAGTCTTGAAGCCTTAGTCTGCTTATTTAGAATTGGGTGGAAATTTAAACCTACTGATTTAACGTGTAATATTATTTCCCTCAGCGAGTGGAAGCAGAATGTTCTTAGTTTAAAGGGAGATCAGATTAAAAGCAGCAAAGGGAAGGATTGTAATATGCTAAGAAGCAAAAGCTAAAACACAAGGAGGATCCGGAGCAGTGACAGTCACTTAGCATACAGCACAGCCTAGAAGGACATTTCAGTATTAACATCCACATTAGCACTCACATAAAGGACTGACTGGGCTAGGTGCAATAACTGGCATCATTATGAAGACTCCAAACTCTTCACAAATTAGTAATAACAATAATAATGCATTCGTGTCATTTAGTAAGTTCTTATGATATGCCAGCATTATGCTAAGTACTTTTTATATTACTTTCATTACAGGTAGTGTTATCATCTTCCATTTTACAAACGAAAAAGAAAAAGGCTTAGATAAATTAAGAGACTCTTCCTAGGTAGCCAGTTGGTGAGTGATAGAGTTCTATTGTATTTAGAGCTAGTGATCCCAGCTATTTATGATATTTTTTTCATGTGGAGTTTGATAAACTGCTTAAATAGGCATGAAATAATATCAACACATAATAGTTCTTATCCTTACTGTTTATGATTAAAATGTATTTCATTAAAATTTTTATGTAGCATGGCTTACATTTTAAAATTCTGGTGTGTCATGACATCTCAAACAGAGACTAAGAAAGTTAACTTAAAAATTTTTTTTAATTAAAAATTAAAAACAAAAAGAAAGTTAGCTTTCCCAAAGGCATCTAATGGCTGTGAGCATCTTTGTGCTTCACATGCCCATTGTGAAAATTAAAGTCTTAACCAAAACGTTATGTTTTATTTCCTCCTTGGAGGTTTTCCTTCGAGCTGGGAGTCCAAGGGGTGTATATGAGTTGGAGTGAGTGGAGCCAGTGTACTTCTGAACCCGGGCTTGTTTCAGAGCCAGAGAAGTGTGTGTAAACTTGTTTCTCTCCTGCCTTCTTGGTTCTTCTGCAAAAGCAGAACCACCCCTGGGGGGACATCGCCTATTCCCTGTCCATTTGAGCTTGTCCTTAGGGTGTCACCCTTTACAGCCAGCTCTTGTCTCTCTTCCTATTCAAGCCAGATCCTCCCTCCCTTGTCTAATTCTTAGCCAAGCATAGCAAGGCCAGCTGGTGAGAGCCTCGTAAAAACAATGGCACCAGACTCTGCTTAATAGAACACTGCTTGTGCCCGTCGAAGCTTCCTGGGTCGGAACAGTTGATTTTGAGTTGTGGCCCATTCTCTGACCCATATTGAAGCTCTATGTTCAGTGGGGATTAAAAGCCTTGTGAACTGGAGTAAGAAGAGGTAGAAGAAAGAGGTCATTGTGGGTCTAGAGGGAATCAATATTGTCTCTTTGAAAAAGCCTGTGTCTGTTCTCAGACTGGCCATCTGGGGCTGTGTGGCTCAAAATCAACTACAAAGGAGGAAAACAGAATTCAGTTGGGACAGGGTAGCTTTGCAAGGGCAGGCTCCCAAGGTGGCTTGTCTGGGAAGACTAAGGAGGAGCCAAAGACATTGTAGAAATAAGGGGTTCAAGAAAAGGAGAAACACACTTAAATTCCTATACTTACCCATAGTTCCTCTGTCCCGCCAATGCCCCTACCAACTGTTTTTCCAAAGGTGAATAAAGAACTATTTCTACAGTACTCACATTTTCTCCTTCAATTCTTGAATGCCTCTTTAGCATAACTTTACAAAAGTGTTTTTGTTTTCAATGAGATAGATATTTCCAATGGGTTCAAAATTTGGAGTTGAAGGGGGCCTGAACACAGGATGGGGATCGGTAAGAATTGAGAGAGATGGGGTTTCTGCTTCAGTGCCCCTACAGCAAAGAAAGCGTTTCCTCTACTTGGGGACTCAGGGCTTCACTTTTCCTTGGGGTAGGAGTGTAACTGGGTGAAGACAGAGGAGCAAACATGGCTGGAAGAAATTGAGAATACAGATGTGTGATGCAGAAGGATGCTAAAGCTGAGTTTGCTCAGAGCAATAAAACCTGCTCCAGCTAATTTTCTGGAATTGGAAAGACTTTTAGGAAAATAGACACACTTTCCCATGAAGCCAACCAGCCTGGGGAGCAATGCAATTCCTGGTCCTTTAATCTGGGATTAAAATCGGCACTGCTGTCAGCCGTGAAATGGTTCCTGGCGAGTGTGATATTGAAGCAAGAGTGGTGAGAACTTAGTACTGCGCAAATTCTGGCTCTGGGACGGATTTGCTATGTGTCCCTGGATGAATCCTTTAATATTATATAATCCTCATTCTTCATTACTCAGTTAAATGGCAAAAATGAATCTACTGAAAGGATCTTGTGTCACAGCAGTAGGAAGGTAGGAAGTGGGTGATTTCTTGTGCATGACAATATTTTGTCTCATAAAGGAATTTCATGCATAAGGTCTCGCCAGGGTATCCTATAATTTTTCTTCTCCATTATTTCCCAAGAGCCGTGGTCCAATCGGCTGTGAGAGCGCTCCCCCTGCACTTCCACAAGCACCTCCAGCCCCCCTGACCCACCTCAACTCACTCTCCACACTTCGGACCTCCTCTTCCTCCCACATTCCCATTCACAGCAACACGCAGCAGCTCTCCCCGGTGAGAAGTTCCAGCATCACTCATTCCTCTCTCCATTCTCCACTGTCCAGTACCACCTTCGTGGTTCGCTTCATGTCCTCCTTTGTTGGTTACTGCCTCTCCTTGAATTCAAACTTGTCATCTTTCATCAGAACCAACAGCATCCTGTTGTTTTTTTATAGTTGAATTGACATTCATAGAACAGACTATTAGCCATTCTTTTTATTTACTTTGTTTTGTTGTCTGTGTTTTGTCATGTTTTCCCAGCTTTGTTGAGGTATAACTGACAAAATTACATAAATGTAAAGTGTACAGCATGATTCACCATATAAAGTGAACAGTTTGGTACAACCCCAATATTGTGCAAATCACCACCCTTACCTCGTTCAAAATATTTTCATCACCCCGAATGGAAATCTCTACCCACTAAGCAGTTCCCTCCCACCCCTAGTCCCTGGCAACAGTCTGCTTGCTGTCTCTATAGATTTACCTAGTCTGGGTATTTTGTATAAATGAAATCACACAATACGTAATCATTTGTGTCTGGCTTCTTTCCCTTAGCATAATGTTTTCTGCGTTCCTCCACATTGTAGCATAAATCAGCACCTCGTTTCTTTTTGTGGCTGAATAATATTACATTATATATTTATACCACAATTTGTTTATCCATTTGTCTGTTGATGAACATTTGGGTTGTTTGCACCTTTGGGCTATTATGAATAGTGCTGTTGTGAACATTAATGTACATGTATTTGCTTTGTAATTCTTTTGAGTATATACCTAGGAGTAGAATTGCTTGGACACATGATAATTCTGTTTAACTTTTTGAGGAACTGCCAAACTGCTTTCTACAGCAGCTCAACCTTTGACATTCCCACCAGCATTGACAAGGGTTCCAATTTTTCTGTATCATCACAAACACTTGCTATTTTCCAGTTTTTCTTATACCTTATCCTAGTGTGTGTGTTGACTTGCATTTACCTAATGGCTAATGATAGTGAACATCTTTTCATGTTCTTTTTGGCCATTTGTATATCTTTTTTTTTTTTAGAGAGAAATGTTTTTGTGCAAGTCCTTCGCCCATTTTACAATTGGATTGTTGTTTTCTCTTGTTATTAAGTTCAGTCATTCTTTATATATTCTGGACACTAGATTATTATCAGATTCTGTATGTTAGATTTTCATTGTCTTCATAATGTCCTTTGATGCACAAAAATTTTACATTTTTATATAGTCCGGTGTACCTTTTTTTTCTCTTGTTGCTAATGTTTTTGTTGTCATTATCTAAGAATCTATTGCCAAATCCAAGGTCATGAAGATTTACTCATGAAGATTTACTCCTATGTTTCTATCTAAGGATTTTATAGTTTAAGCTCTTGTATTTAAGTAATTGATTTTTCAGTGATTTAAAAGTCATCTGTATTAAAGTATAATCTCATATGAAAACATGCATTGATTTTTAGTCCATAACTTGGTGAATTTTGACCATGAAAGCCATGATTTGAACAGTTACATTACCTCTTGCTTCCTTTCATAGTCACTACCATCTCTGACTCTGGCCCCTGGCAAAAGTTAATTTGCTTTATGTAAATAGTTTTGCCTTTTCTAGAATTTCATGTAAATGTAATCATGTAGTATGGAGTGTTTGTGTCTATTTCACTTATAATAATACTTTTTGAGATTTACCCAAGTTGTTGTGTAAATCAGTAATTCATTACTTTTTATTTCTGGTAGTATTCTCATTGTATATTTATACTACAATTTGTATATTCAATCACCATTTGATAGACTTTGTTTTCCAGCATTTGGCTATTATGAATAAAACTGCTATGTACATTTCATAGCAAGTCTTTTTATGAACATGTGTTTTTTATTTCTCTTGGATAATCCCCAGGACTGGGAGTGCTGAGTCATATGGTAAGTGTATGTTTAACTTCATTTTTAAAAATTGCCAAACTATTTTCCAAAGCAGGTAGTATATGATTTTCAGTTCCCATCAGCAATGTATGAGAATTTCAGGTGCTCAACACCCTCAACAACACTTGTTATTACCAGTCTTTTTTCATTTTAGCTGTTCTTGTAATGTGTATTGCTGTCTCATAGGAGAGTTTTTAAAAACTTAAACTTATTTTAGAGCAGTTTTAGGCTTATAGGGAAATTTCACAGACAGCAAAGAGAGTTCCCATATGTTTCTTTCCCCGACCCTTAAATTTTGCATATGGTATGAGGTAGGCCTCCAACCTCATTATTTTGCATGTGGATATCCAGTGGTACCAATACCATTTATTGAAAAAAATTCTTTTCCAATTGGAACCCTTGTTAAAAATCAATTAGCCATAGATATATGGGTTTATTGTGGGCTTTCAGTTCTATTCCACTGGCTGTATGTCTGTCCTTATGATAGGACAATGCTATTTTGATCACTGTCGCTTTGTAGTAAGTTTTGAAATCAGGAAGTGTGTGTCTTCCAACTTTGTTCTTTTTCAATATTGTTTTGGCTGTTTGATGATCAGCTTTTCCATTTCAAGGGCTATTAAAATCTTTATTGGGATTGCATTGAATTGATAGATTGCTTTGGGTAGTATTTCCATCTTAACATTATTAAGTATTCTAATTTGTGAAGATAGTATTTCTTTCCATTTGTGTAGTTCTTTTTTAATTACTTTCAGAAATGTTTTGCAATTTTCAGTGTTTCGCCTGCTTCGTTAGATTCATTTCTAGGTATGATATTCTTTTGGATGCAATTGTAAGTGGAATTGTTTTCTTAATTTTCTTTTAATATTGTGTATTGCTGGTATACAAAAATATGACTTATCTTGTGTCTTGATCTGATATATTTCAATGTTGCTGAAGTGCCCACTAAGTACCAGGAAGAGTCCCTATGTCTTTTCCTTTAATTCTCTCTTCACCTAACTCTGCCCACTTTCCAGCAACATCTCCCATGACTCCCTTCACTGAAATTGATGGACCAATAATTCCAAGCTGACTATTCTCCAAACCCACCATACTGCTTCTTAATGTCATGTCTGTGCTGGTATTTCCTTAATCTGAAATGCCCTATTCCCTTGCTTCTCCAGGTGTGTGACCAACAACAGCAATGTTACTTAGAGCTTGTTAGAAAATACAGAATTACATGTCCTGTCCCAGGTACTAAGTCAAGTACCTCAATTCCAGCGATTTGGATGTAGATTCAATTTGAGAAACATGGTTCTATTCTCTCCTTTACTGCCAGATAACTCTTTCTATCCTTCAAAATCCAGCTGACCCTATCAGCTCCTTTGGGAAGATTTTACCTACCTCACTTCCTATGCTATTTTCTTCACATACTTCTACTATGTCTGTTTTCTCTACTAAGCTGTGAGTTCCATGAATCAATAAACTGAATCAATTTCATTTCTATGTTCATTGCAGGCAATAGACCTACAATAAATGTTTGTTGAATTAGGTCAATGGTCGGCAAACTGCGGCCCTTTGAGTGTGGCTCTTCCACAAAATACCACGTGTGGGCGCGCATGTACAGTGCGATTGAAACTTTGTGGCCACACTCAAGGGGCCAAAGAGCCGCATGTGGCTTGCGAGCCACGGTTTGCTGACCATGGAATTAGGTGAATAACCATCTGCATGAAGAAGACATTATTGTCACCATATGCAAATACAGAAACTGGAGCTCGAGGAGACTAAAATTGTGTTGTACTTGGTGGAGTTGAGATTTGAGCCCAAAATTTCTCATTTCAATACCCATGTTCTCACCTCTCTGCCACATAACCATTTTAAGAAATTCAGACAGTAAAGAGGACCTTAAAACACTGGGATCAATTTCTGTATATAGGCAGCTGCCTGTTTAAAGTCTGCTAACAACTAAGAGTAAGGAAAACAGACAATTCAAAGAGATTGGTGCTGGAGAATGATGGCATGGCTTGGGAAATATTTTGTGATTTTTTTAAGGGCTATTTGCAAAGATCAATCCTAAAACGTGTTCTCCACGTGTATGTCTATACGTATACACTGACTGCCCTAAAAAAAAGTACACTCAAAATTTTTCTAAATGAGTGACTGTCTTTCTTTGCACCTGTGTGTGTCCATATGTGTATATGCATAGTGCACAACTTGGAATATCTGTGTGTATGTGAGACTGTGTTTCCCAAGCCCTCGCTCCTCAAAGTGTGGTCTGAGGATCAGCAGCATTGTCATCACCTGGGAATTGGTGGCGATGCAGGCACCAGGAGCACTTCAGACACACTGAACCAGAGTCCACATTTTTAATCAGCCTCCAGGTGATTCAAGTTCGAGAAGCACTATCATAAATCACCCAGGGTGTGCCCGGCCAGGCTGTCACGTCAGGTCTAAGCTGGAGATGTTGAAGAGCTGCCAGAAAGAAAGACGTTTCAGTTCCTCGCATTACACTGGGATCATTATCCCATGCCTCTGCTCTTTACGCACCTGTAGAAAAGGTCTAATTTACCATTTAAAAAAGAGAGAATGCGCGTCACCACAAGCACGCAGCACATACTTGAGCCTTTGTTGATACTTTTTCATCCGGTTTGGCCCTAAAGTCTCCCCCTGCCAGGATGTGGTCATTTTTCCTCAAATGCAGAGAAACTTGCTACTTTCGCTCAATAGAGATACTCACCTGCCCCTTTCTTCCTCTCTCTCGGCTCTTCTGGCTGTCCTTTACCCTCCCTCCCCAGCCACTCATTTACCAAGAAGATAACTTTTCACTCGCCTCCTGATTCTGGCAAGTCATAGAATCATTCGTTTTCTCTATGTCCGCCCACCAAGAATGAGATGTGGCTTTCTACCTGTTTTGTTTAGAGAGAGTTAGGGAACAATTGATTGTGGAGAGCGGCTACAGCACAATTATAGCCAAAGGCTACAGTTGTAAGCTTGGCCTTATGGTCGGAACCTGTGGTCCCACATGGCTGAGTGATATGGGCTGCGGGAGGTGCCGCAAGTAAACAAAGCTTGATCAGGTGCATGTAATTGAGTAGATTCAAAACTCAGAGCGTTGAAACCACGCCCTTACTTTGCCTCGTGGAATTGAAACCACGCCCTTACTTTGCCTCCTGGTGTGGCGCTGTCTCTCCCTCAGAGAAGCAGCGTCCCACCGTCTCTCCCTCAGAGAAGCAGTGTCTCATCGAGACCCAGCTTTATTCTCTTGTCTGCCTTCTCCATCCTTCACCGTGCCCTCTCAATTGATATTTCTAAAATTGTTAAATACTTTGGAGGAAAAATATGCCCTTTTCTTTCCTTGAATTTGTCTTGGGAATCATAATGTTGGTTGTATTGACACTGTCTCCTTTCTTCATCTATTGTCATACACCTACTGCCTCCCCTAAACCGTTTCTAAGACTGCAGAAATTATACTGGGGTCACATTTTCTCTCTCTACTGAAATACACATTCTTCAACTTAAAAAAAATGGCATTTGGAGCAAGCTGAAGATAATAACTAGGGACTATTTCTGAGCAACAGTGCAATGAAACTTATCATTTCTTTCTAAAGCTCTTTTCTAAAGGAACTGATAAAAGTGATTCCTATGTTCTTTTGCTAAAGATGGCATCAAACAATCATATGATGCAGGTGGTCGTATAATATACAGGGTACTACTCTCTTATTCTCTGTAATTAAGTTAAATCTACTGCTAAGCACCCATCTATCCATCCTGGCAGGAAATTTGTTATTAATAAAGCTCTCCCGAGGATTGTGCACAATAGAGGTCTTACACAATAGAACATAATACAGGAGATAATTCTGGCCATTGCTATCTGTCCACCCTATCTCATTATCCCAGGCACAGGCGCATTTCTGGTCATATTAGGACATATGACTATTTGGTGGTGTTGAGAGAACTGAGTCTGGAGCCCACCTGTCCTAGATTACTTCTTCCTTCTCTGCCTTCCAGCTTCTTTTTATTTTAGGTGAATGTCTCCCTTTTCTCTCTAAATACCTTTAAGTCAGTGGTTCTCAACCTTCTGGCCCTTTAAATACAGTTCCTCATGTCGTAACCCAACCATAAAATTATTTTCGTTGCTACTTCGTAACTGTAATGTTGCTACTGTTATGAATCGTAATGTAAATATCTGATATGCAGGATGGTCTTAGGCGACCCCTGTGAAAGGGTCGTTCAACCGCCAAAGGGGTCGCAACCCACAGGTTGAGAACCGCTGCTTTAAGTGCTCTCCTCCGCTAAATCTCCTCATTGGGTTTAGGCTTTTACAAAAGACAGGAGGTACAACTGTCTTCAAATAGCTGCTGCTTTTTGCCCTGCAAAAATCCCCCAAAGCAAAAAACTATCAAGGGTCTGGCTACTTGCCTGAAACACAGGGCAAAGGGAAAGATTCAGTAAGTCAAATCCAAAGTACTATCTCAGAATAGTTTCCACACTCCTCTCTATCTGAGTTCTAAGTTCTGTGAGCCACTCTAGCGAATTAATCCAACTGGGGAGGGCGGGAATCGCTAATATATAGCAAATTGGTCAAAAGCTCAGTTGTCAACTGAAATGGGGTCTGGTGGGGGGCGGTCTTGTAGATGACTTTTTTTAAATTGATTTTTTACAAAGAGGAAGGGAGAGGGATAGAGAGTTAGAAACCTCAATGAGAAACATTATCCCCTACTAAACAAAGAGAGGACCATATACTTATAGCGTAAAGGGTAAGCTGAACATCAGTGATGTGGAACCCTCCTGGAGGTATGAAAAGCCCTGTCATCCTGTTTGTTAGTTAGTAGGCATTTCATTCCAATGATTATTTCTCTTATTCTATGCTATTTTCCAGATATTAAATTCATATATTTGGGACCTGCCTGGTCTAGTAATAGGGCCTAGACCAGTGTTCAGCAAACTGCAGCTTGCGAGCCACATTCGGCTCTTTGGCCCCTTGAGTATGCCTCTTCCTAAGCCTTAGGAGTACCCTAATTAAGTTAATAACAATTTACCTACCTATATAGTTTAAGTTTAAAAAATTTGGCTCTCAAAAGAAGTTTCAATCATTGTACTATTGATATTTGGCTCTGTTGACTAATGAGTTTGCCAACCACTGGCCTAGACTAATGGTTTGAGGCTAGGAAACCTATCTTGCTACGGTCATCCACTATTGATGTACTATGGACAAGTCACTTAATATTTTTGTTCCATGCTTTACTCATTTAATAAAATGAGCTGTTTAACCTGTTATTTTCCAAATGATTATTGGGAGGACAAAATGGAAATAAATCATGTAAATATGTTTTATAACCCATAAAGCACTATAGATGTATGAGGAGTCATGACTGCTATTAATCATCATAATTACATAAAGAAGCATTGCTGAAGAAGGCTGGCATTGAAAACAGTATCACAGGCTTACCTTTCTATACATTCCCTCCAGCTTTTTCCTTCAGTTTGAAGGCAACCAAAGCACCCATATACCTGTAAATATTTAGGTCATATAAATGACTTTACACTTCAGGCTATATACGTGACTACAGGCTCTCTCAGAGCACCATCACACATCTTCATGCATCTTTCTTTTGGGCAATGTATAAATTACTTATTTTCACATGAAAAATCTTTATAAAACTTTTTTTTAAAAATTCTGCCAAGATCCATAATTATTATATCCCCTGTGATTTGTTTATTTATACCAAGTACTATCAGAGATCTGCAAGCATATGGCATAATGCTTAAGACTCTGCAGAATGTACAAACTTGAATAATGTCTGGCAATTATTTGCTGCGTGATTTTGGAAATGTTACTTTACCTCTCTGTTTTCCAGTTTATTTATAAAAGGATGGCAATAATGATACCTCAGAAGGTTGGAGTGAGGAGTACATTATTTAACATAGCTAAATGCTCAATGAAAGGTTGCTATTATTATTTTTATTATTATTGTTTAGACTTGATTAAATTACATCTGTTTCTCTTGGAATCCCATGGAAGTGAAATTGCTGTCAGATCTGATGGTTATATTTGTTTTAAAAGTTAGGGAGAGATAAAAATACTAATGACAAAAAAGGGAAGTATTTTCTTAAGTAACTACTTGGTGCATAGCTTTGTCTTCACCATTTCATTATTAGGCCCTGTCTATAATGACAATGGAGCCCAAGAAAGTGGGAGAGTGCTGGTGAAATGCCTGTTCTCTTCCACTATGTTTTCTCACTATTGCTAAAAGGAGGCTGTACCAAAACACAGCTCAGAACCTGGGGAGCCAGTGGAACTGAGAAGCAGGTCAAATTCTGAGTTTGCAACTGGGAATGAGACCTAGAGGTAGACTGGGACTTGGGGCAGGGATCCGTAAACGATGGGTTCAATTGGGAAGAAGGCAGAAACCAGTGAGGGGGGCAGAGTCAAGAAGTCTGACTACTGGAAAGAGGGCTGTATACTAGTAACTGAAATCAGAAGAAATGTTGCCACCTAAAACCTTAAGATGCAGATCTCTCCAAAAATGGTAAGGCGAAAGATAGAAGATCCCGATTGGCAATCAAAACAAAAGTTACTTTTCAAAAACATAAGGTCAGGACAAAGCAGAAGGTTAAGAAACCAGTAATCAAGATTAGCCCAGCTGAAAAAATCAATAATGTTGATTAGCCAAAGCCAGGTGTGCAGCAAATTCTCAACAACTTGTGAGGGAAAGAATGACTAGTATGCAAAATCCAGGTAAACAATCTAGAACATCAACTAAAGGACCCAATGACAATGGCCAACCTGTTTTGTGCTTCTGCTCCTAGGTTAAGTACTGAATGCAAGGTGAAAAAAAGGGAAATATTTGTGAGGCATTTCACAGCCCCCTAGCTCTGTGTGGGCAAGAGTGCAGGTGAACCCAACCAGGAATAATCAATGTTAAGAGCCAGATTAACCTGTATTAGATGTCACTTGGCTTCTTCTGAGGATCTACATATCCAAAAATGAAATAAAAATAAATACTTGGTGTAACAGTACATACACCATGAAAAAGATCATAACATAAATTGACTATGTAACTAAATTAAACAAATACAGCTAATTGTGTTTCATTATGTTTTAGGAAACCTACAGGAATGTGTATACCTTTTGGGCTTCCAGATCTTTTTTTTCTACAGTTCATTTATTGGAATGGCTTGGGTCATGCCCAAGTCCCCTTCTCTTTTGATCCATTGTCCTCTCCAGATCTCTCTATTTCTGTTGCTATCTTTTATTATACTGGATAAGATTGCCCTTTGAAGTTTTAGTATCCTTGTTGCTATTCATGTTGCCAGAGCCTAGGTTACCCATTGCAATAAGCCACCTGTCTAGGCTTTGCTATGACTTCAATTGGGCTTTGCTGAGCCTTATTGCACTTTCTTATATGTTCATTAAATTTATTTCATTTTTTCCATTTTCACAAGCATGTATTATTGTTGTGTCTTTCAGACTGGAGCACAGGGGTCCAAACACCTTTCATTCAGAGTTGTGTCAGAATGAAGAAAGAGCAGAATATTGCTAGCAATGAGCATGTCTTAAAGGAGTATAACATTAAAGCCAGAATAAGTCATAAAAAAACACACAAGTGAGCCAAGGGAAGAGTTGAAACAGTCTTAGAAATAGAGCAGTCACAGGGACAGATTGTGGCTTGATAATAAAAATAACAAGAAATGGATCACTTCTTTTGGTTGCCTATTAGGGCCAGGTGCTTTCTTTCCTTGTACTAAATCCTATGAGGCAGATATTTTCATCTTACTTTTACAAGAAGTCATTGGGAGTCCAAAGAGGTTCAGTACTTAACTAAGATGTGATGGAGCCAATGATTCAGACTCTGATCCATCTGACTGCAAAGCTCATCATTTTTCTCCAATTCCATATTGCCCTAGATGGATAAGAGTTGCACAGAAGAAGTCATACATGGAAGAATTCATGTTGCACATTTCAGGCACACTTAGAGGACTTTTTTGAGGTTGCCAGGCTTCCTTTATGGA
Source organism: Myotis lucifugus (assembly GCF_000147115.1). Classification (NCBI taxonomy): domain Eukaryota; kingdom Metazoa; phylum Chordata; class Mammalia; order Chiroptera; family Vespertilionidae; genus Myotis; species Myotis lucifugus. The sequence goes on along the minus strand of NW_005871269.1, from coordinate 368,621 downwards.
AATGATAAGCATATTTTAAGAGGGAAAATCAGAATATATAGTCAAGATATCCAAGAAATGTCATGATGAGGGAAGTATTCATATGGAAGCAGCTAGAAGCCAAGAAGTTAGGGAACGCAGAAGAGCTATGCTAGCTAGGCTCTTGAGACTAGAAGTTAGATATCAAAGGCCTTTGAATCTGACCATTTGTGTCCCTTTGGCCTAAGCCAGTGGTCGGCAAACTGCGGCCCCTTGAGTGTGGCTCTTCCACAAAACACCACATGCGGGCGTGCAAGTACAGTGCGATTGAAACGTTGTGGCCACACTCAAGGGGCCAAAGAGCCGCATGTGGCTCGCGAGCCGCAGTTTGCCGACCACTGGCCTAAACCAAGCATGGTAATCCTGCTTCCTCTTGCCTGAGACGGGTAAATTCATGATCTTCCCTTTAGGGATGAATATGTGACCTAGTTTGGGCTAAGGAAAGCTTACGGGCGATCTATCTGCTGGAGTGGGGGCTTTAGGGAAAGATTTTCCTGCCTGGTAAAAAGAAATAAATTTTTCAGAAGCCTCCTATCCCCTACCTTCCTGCTTGGGACATTGGTATGCAAGTATGTGTCAGTCAACTTATAACCAGGAAGGAACCATGGGAAAGTGAAAGCATACTATGAAATAACAATGCCTGACCTTTGTACAGCCTTCATATACTGTTGATAGTTTGGAAAGTGCTTTTATATACTTAATCTCATTTAATGCTTAAATAATGCTGTGATCTGGTTATTATATGTGCTCTGGAAGGATATAAAATGTGTAGTGACAGCGAATGATGAAAATAAAGTTACCCAATGTTTCCAGGTGGTTTTCTAACTAAGCTTTTATGGTGTTCTGAAATAGTTTCCAATGTTGCCTAAAATGAGCTCCTGAAAGGCGCTTTGGACTTTAGACCCCCAGGATGTTTCAAAGAAAATCAATTAATGGTTCAAAGCACAGGTTTGTGTTTTAGAACAGAACAGAATATTAGAATGGTTACAGGCAAAAAAACAGTCAGGCAAAACTATAAAGACTGCACAAGCACTTGTTGACACGATTTAGAGGCCAATTACTGAGGAAATGCCAAAGGCTTAATACCGCCACAGAAACTAGCTGGAGTGCAGACCTTGAGAATCATTTATCATAGAGATTTTATTATCATTCATTTGGAGAAATTTCAACATAGCCTTTCAAAGCAAATTCATAGCAGCTTTAAATCATGGGTGCCCATATTTCTACCTTCCAAGTACAAAAAAATCTATCTGTTAAGTCTTAAGTGAAAGAGTCAAAAAAGTACTAATCATTCTATATAATCAAATGCTGTAAGGTGACATTGACCTTAAAACAGTAGCACGTGAGAATAAAGTAGAATATAAGGGAGTTCTATTTAATCAGTGCTTATCAGGTACCAGAAACTATTTACATGACCTAATTTGACTCTCCCAACTTCCTTATGAGATAAGATTATCAATAATCTATAAAAGTGACTACATCACAAATTTAATGAAACCAGTTTTCAGTGGACAATGGACCAGAATATCCTGAATCATTAGACTCTCTCTATCCAGAAACAAAACATGCAAACCATTCAGTTAATTCAATTTTTAAAATTGACTCAAATGACCTTATTCTATTTCTTGCTGGAAAAAGAAAAACCTAATTTATGAATAACTAAATTAAAAAAACCCTTTTAGTTAATTATTTTTTGAGATTGCACATTTGAAAGGATCTCAAACAAGCTGGTTAAATATATTTGGTTTGGGGGCATCTGATATAATTATCCTCCTACTTCATACTTGATGAGAGCAGTTTATAGGAGTTGTCTGATTAAATTATCCCAAAAATCCTATGAGGTATGAATTATTCACATTTTACAAATGAGGGGGGAAAGAAGTTCAGAAATGTTAGCATAATGCCAAGGTTTCAGCGCAAGGGAAAATTGCAAAGGCAGGGCCCAAGTCTAAGTTGGTCTTGCTCCAAAGCCCATGTCTATCTACTACTTCTTGCTGTAATCACTGCATGATTTTATTTTAACAGATGATATAAAGAAAGTCCTTTGAATTTTAAACCACAAAGTGAACTGCTTCACTGAACGTGGGACCTATTAGATAATTTTTCTTTACGGGGAATTTTATGTCCTTTCTATTTTTCTCATTTAAGGAATTGTGGTAGAAGCAAAGGAGAAAGGTGATGCTATTTTCATAATTGTGCCAAGGATGTATCTATTACATAAACACACTGGTACCATCATTCTGATTTTTTTAAAATAAATTTTTTATTGGTTTCAGAGATGAAAGGAGAGGGAAAGAGAGATAGAAACATCAATGATGAGTGAGAATCGTTGATTGGCTGCTTCCTGCATGCCCCCTACTGGGGATGGAGCCCACAACCCTAGCTTGTGTCCTGACCAGGAATCCAACTGAGATCTCCTGGATCACAGGTAGATGCTCACCCACTGAGCAACACCAGCTGGGCTCATTCTGATTTTTCAAGTCCAGCTCAAAAGTCCTATTTCTGTGCTCAGTAATGCCTCCTCTAATCAATGGAAAGGCCCAATGCCTACCACTCTCCTCCCAGACCCCCAACATCAAGCTTAGCACTTTCGTTGGAATAGGTGGTATTAGCAGGATCGTATTAATCAAATTGGACATTAATTTTCATAAAAATAAAGTGATTTGATGGGCATCAGACTAACATGAGTTTGAATCCTGCTTAGCCACTTAATGACGAATGCATTGGCAAGTTACCTAATTTCTCTGAGCTTCAATTCCATTATCTAGAACTGTTTCCCAAACTATATTTCTTAAACTTCCAATCCATTCGAGGAAAAATACTTTTGTAAGATGCATGAAAATGAATTACCAGGAGAATGAAATAGAAAACATAAATTTATAATATATACATTCATTTTTTAGAGCAAACACCTACTCTCAATCTCTCCCGTGGCTGTGGACTGAAAGAACTACACAGCCAGCCGTCAGTCCAAAAACTGCATGTTGAATACCACTGCTCTTTAAAGCTAAGGATAAAAATATCTTTAATCACTGAAGTGTTGTTGTTAGAAATCGATGCATAATGCATGAGAAATGCTTAGAAAATGCCTGACACATACAAACCATAGGGAAATTCTACTCTCTTCATAAAGTGGGACCCAGAACCTCTAAGGAAATAGCACCAGGTAGAGAATGTCCAGGAGAAAGTGAGTGAGGTCAAGCTCCTGACTAAGGGCACTTGACTTTGTCTCCCAACTTTACCTTCCCATCGGGGTTTTCTCTGCTCCCTTTTTCTCTCATTCCCACTCTAGCTCTCTGTCTCTCTGTCTATTCCATTCCTATATCACCACGATATTGTGGCTTCGTGGTGGGATGGAATTCCTTCCCATGCAGAGTCAGAAACAGAGTACAAGCTACATCAACAACCCAGCTTACAAAGTCTAAAGTTCTGGTCCCAACCCAACTTTTCTGTTCTTTGGCTCCAAAGCCCTTTGGCATAGAGGTCCTTGAGTCAGATTGGTCACCACCCAACTCTGTTCTTAAACATCCATTTGTCTTTGGCAAGTTACTCAATAGCTCTTAGGCTTCATTTTCCTTACATATAAAAATTGAGAAAAAAGTAGTACTTTGTGGAGTTGTTATGAAGATTAAATGAGCTAAAATATATCAAGAGCTGAGTATAGCACCCGGGACATGATAATCAATCTTCTCAGCTGTCATCATCATTTCCATCAGCAGCAGCATCACATGGCAACTCCTGGGCCTTCACTTCTCAGATCCAGGTCAGTCTCCACACAGCAGAAGTCATGGACCCCAGAGAAACACCCTCCTAGACAAAAGCTCCCATCTAGGAGCCATCCTATCATATCACCTTCCTGACTGACCTCATCTGAGATGTGCTTTCTACTTAGAGAGATACACCTTTTCCCTGAGTGATTGGTGCAGGAATGATCTCACCTTCTAAGTGCGAATCCTCCCCCTACTTCTTTGAATGTGACTTATCCATGTAGGACTATAATCTATCTGAACAGAAATCCCTATTGTCATTTTTATATAACATGCAACACACCTTACACTATGTTTTGATATCCAGAAACCATTCCCTCACTGTAGGATTTGTATCATTGTCTAGTGCCATAATAATACTGCCTAACAAACCACCACAAACCACACAACAATAAACATTTATTACTCATGCATTGGGTGATGTGCTCAGAAGCTCTGCTGACCTTGGCTTGGCTAAACAATTCTTCTAGTCTTGGTTGGACTTGCTTATTATGTGTGGGGATTGGCTGGTTGTTGACTGATCTAGGATGGTCTCAGTTGGGATGTCTGGGGTGAGTTAGCTCTGTTCTGTGTGTCTCTGATCCTCCAGCAGGCTAACGGAAATGTTCTCGTGGCTGTGGCAGAGTACAAGGACAGGTAGATGCTCAAGCACGTTCCAGGTCTCTGCTGGCATCACATGTGTTAATATCCCATTGGCCAAAGTGAGGTCACAAGGCTGAGCTCAGAATCGGGGTGGAATAATGCTACAAGGTGACATGGAAACCAGCCTGGGTAGTGTGCTCATTCAATGTTACTTCTGCCTTCCATTTCTTTATATCCTATCCTATCAGATCAGGAAAATTTATTGCTGATTCATATTACCAAGTCAGGGCCCTATATCAGGCCAAGATCTTATTGAACATATACTCTAGGATTTGTTTGGTTGGTTGGTTTTAATGGAATCTATAGGGTACTTTTTCTTTTCTTTCTTTTTCCCCATTAGGCAGAAAAGTAGCAAAAGAGAACAGATTCATTTTTAATAATGGATATCTGAACATTTCATGTCATAATCTCAAGGATGGCTTATAATGCCTACTGGGACTAGCCTTTATCCCGCGGAATTATGCTAGTCTCACAAGTGAATTTAACACTCAAGGAATAATATTCAAACAGCTACTTATTGGAGTTGAATGCTTTTCTCATAAAACTTGCAAAATATAAAATGAGCCTTCCTACTGGAAGCAGACTCTAGGGAGATTCCCTCTGTTAGGAATTTTATATTTTCCTCTCAAATAAAAATTAATGATACTGTATTTTTCCTTTCTGAAGATGTTTCCTAACTTAGTGGAGAATTACTACTTTCATTTCTTGAGGGACAAAATTATTTTCATTTGCATGAAACTTCCCAGGTGGCATAGTGGCCAAAGGGAAACAGGAAGTGCCCCTGTGTCAGTTAACTCTCCCGTTACAGACTTTGTGGGAGGGACCCTGGAAAGCAGCAGTGATTATAGAAAGGGCAAAACCAGAGTCCCCTCAGGGCCCTCCCAGTAAAGGGACTACTCAGGCATATGTGTGACTGTGCATGGAGGGAGGGTGGGGCAATGAGAGAGCACAGGTCCTTGCCATAGCTAGTGGCCCATTACTTGTATGTCAACCCAACAGGAGTGTGTGATGGTGGAATCATGGTGTTGCAAAGAGTCCCTCCCACTCTTCCCTATATTTATGGCGCTGACCTCACATCCTTGCATAAAACTTGGGCTCTGGGGTTAGACAGTCTTGGGTTAGTATTTTAGCTAGGCCATTTACAAGCTGTGTAACCTTGGAATTTTGAAATGATTTCTATAAACTTGAGGCTATTCATATGTAAAATGAGAAGATGTTTCTTACACCTACAATATGTGACATGCAGAAAGTCACTAAATAATCAATTTCCTTCCAACTTTCTTCTCCACCCCCTTCCTGGTCCTTTTTTCTCATTTAAGCCTCACAGACATTGAGAGAGAGAGAGAGAGAGAGAGAGAGAGAGAGAGAGAGAGAGGTTAAATCTTGAATTTGAAGCCGAATGCTTCTATAAACATTGCTGAAGAAAAGCAGCAATGTGTTTAAAGTAAAGAGAAACCAGAAGAAAGGAAGCAGGAGTGTGGGGTTTCATCCTGAGAAGATGGGAAGTGTGGAATTTTTAGTGTTGTCCTGGCACGAGACCCAGGCTTTCCCTGAGAGAGGGAGACTGAAATTACTTTGATTTTCATGGAAATTGTCATTTGACTTTGATCTTGAGGGAATGTCACTGAGCCAATTTCTGAAGTTTAGGTTGCAGGGGAGGGAGTGCAAGTTGTGGGAGAGAATAGATGAGAAAAGAAGAGTAGATTTCATTCTGGGAGGAATAAGTGTGTGTGTGTGTGTGTGTGTGTGTGTGTGTGTGTGTGCGTGTGTAATGGGGGTGGGTGTAAGAATAGGGAATTCCCTCTTCTTCCCTGCCTTAAGGAATTCAGGTTTAAAACAGAAGAAGTCTTAGAGAAGCTGAAAGAAGACTGTTCTTAGTTCCCTCAGTTCCGTGCTAGTTATAAACACTGGAAAGAAAGTTGGATTAAAGAATGTCTGGTAAAACAGGCACTAGAAACCTCTTATTGTCATATTTGTGGGTTCTGAGGTATGGCTTTAATGCCATCTTTTAAAATGTCGCTCACTAAAAGCAATTGTTTAATTTGAAATTAAATAAAAAACGTATGCCAAGTATTTCTTTTCTCCTATCAATTAATTTTCCATTTAAGTATATGATTTCCTTGCTTAAGAAACTTATGCCCTGAGAGAAATGCATAGTTAAAATATTTTCACACTTGAAAATATATCAATTATGTACAATAATATTAAGATAAAGAACAGTGCATTGTAAGGGTAGGGATGCCTGCAAATGTTCTGGTCCGGGCAGGTCACAATTGGCTGTGTGACCTTGAGTAAAGTCAATAAATTCTCTGAGCCTTCAATTCTTTATATGAGCTATATGATATGTAAAGGTCCTTTTAGCTCTAAAAACTTTTATCATAATTAGTCTTGAAGTGAATAAAACACCTAAAACAAAGTAAGGGCTCTTTCAGCTCTAAAACTGATCGAAATTAGTCCTCAGGTGAATATAATACCTAAAACAAAGTTGATATGTTAAGTCCATCCACTTCTTAGAGCCGGTTGATCTTAATTCTATAAGCAGATCACCTTCTCCAAACTCCAATTTCCTCCCCTATAAAGTAAGATGATAATAGTGTCTATCCTGTTAGGCTTGTTGTGAGGTTTCCATGAGAAAATGTTTGCAGAGAGTCTAACATAGTGACTGGCACTTAGGAAGTGCTCCAAGAATGTAAGTTAAAAAAGAAAAGGACAAAATAAGCTGCTGTGCTTTGGAGTCAAATCACTCTCTGTGATTCCATTTGGGACACCATGGGCTCCCCGTGTGTTTAGAGGAACAATATAAAACAGATTAGCAAGACAAAGAGCAGCTAACCAGGATCTGTTCAAAGTGCTCTATCTGTACTAACTCATTCAATCATATCAGCCTGTAGATAAAATGATCATCCCTGTTTTACAGGTGAGGATTCTGAGACACAGAGAGGTTAAGTGATTTGCCCAGTGCCACACAGCTAGTAAAAATCACCCTCTAGTTAGTGAAATTGGAAACTGACACTGTTCCTGCCATATCTGGGCAGGGGAGAAAAGCACAGAAAATTGGTCAGCTGGTCAGAAAGTTGACTGATTAAATGATGCATAAGCCTGAGTCATCCCAAAAAGTTTCATGCCTGTATCTAGCAGATTCTTCCCACCTGGTGCTAATGAACATGCAATAGAAGATCTCAACGTTTGTCTAAGACATTAAGTCATGCTGCCCCTGCCTGGTGATGATGAGTGGAGCTGTGCTGTGGCTTCGGTAAGCAGGTGGTGGAGATTCTTAATGAATGAAGATGCATACGGATTCTAGCATTTTGGTATGTTTTCTGATGAAATTCACCAAAGGTTGAAGACCTTTTCCAATTGGCTGACTTATCTGCAGAGCTAATAGGAGGACTTGATGGGAAGAACTGGAAGTATGGGAACAACTATATATAAACTGCATTAGAGCTACCCCCATGTTAGGGGACTGCCAGAATGCTAATGACTAAGGCTTCTGTGATGCTCTTTATGAAAGGAAATTTACAGGAGGTGAAACTGGGACTCAGAAGACCGATTCTGACTAAAGAGTATTGGCTAGATTATGAGACTTTTTTTCTATCGGGAAGTGAGAACTTTGCTAAGAATTAAAAACTATATTCACCTGAATGTATGCTAAGTGAAAAAGTGAACTTGTTGAAGAATTGGATGTGGTTAAGAAAGATAAGAAAATGGTGAATTGCTTTCTATACCAAAAGGAGAAATTTATTCATGCTAACGCATGGTAGTTGAACTATTGAAAAATAGTTTAATAACAGTGGAACAACTTATGATTTATTCCAGGGAAATAGAATGCAGATGGGAAAAATTCTTCTTACTCTGTTCTGCTTTGTATACTTCACAAGGTCATACTAAATGTATATGTTCATTTTTCTGCCCATGTTTGCAATAAGCATATTCAAGTTCAATGAAATACACATATTTGATAAATAAGCAGAAAGAATCAAAAATCCACCTCATCATTTTTTGGAAAATTTTCCAGGCTTAAGAAGGAAAATTTACCTCATAGTAATTTCAAAAGACTTAAGATTTTTATTTGTTTGTAGACATCTCTGTTCATCTTTTTCTTGGTAACTTCTTCTACTAATTCTATTGCTTGTATTCCAAATTCTAAATTCTTAGCAATCATATTCAGACTACCATTTTGTTAGTCTGCATATCCATTCTTTGTTTGGATTTAGATGTTTGTTTTAAACCATAGTCCAATATTTTCTTGTGTTTTTTTGTCCTTATACTGTTCAGCCTTCATTTCTCATTTCCCAAAAGGACAGTGAGTTCCATAGGGACATATGTATTAGTGAGAATGGCCTTCAAATGTTGGCAAATTAAACCCAACTGGCCTAACTCTCCAATAAGAAGAATATTTAGAGTACAGGGTAAGGCAAAAGTAGGTTTACAGTTATAAGTATGGAAAATAATACTATAATCCTATATAATAAAAGAGTAATATGCAAATCGACCAAACAGTGGACCAACCATCACTATGACACACACTGATTACCAGGGGGCAGATGCTCAATGCAGAAGCTGCCCCCTGGTGCTCAGTGTGCTCCCACAGGGGGAGTGCTGCTGAGCCAGAAGCCAGGCTCACTGCTGGCAAGCACAGCGGCGGCGGTGGTGGGAGCCTCTCCCATGTCCGACTACAGGGCTAAGGATGTCCGACTGCAGCACTAAGGATGTCCAACTGCTGTGGGGAGCGGGCCTAAGCCATCAGTCAGACATCGCCCAAGGGGTCCCAGACTGCAAGAAGGTGCAGGCTGGGCTGAGGGATTCCCTCTTCCCCGTCCTCCCCTCCAGTGCATGAATTTTGTGCACCGGGCCTCTAGTAATTAATAAATAATAATGCAAGAATGAATTCAGTGTTTCTTGTATTCATAACTGTAAATCTACATTTGTCCACCCAGTATATTTGACTGTATTAGTTTTTGTTTATTATTTGGATTTCTTTGTAATGACAAATACTTATTTCTGGTAGTTTGAGTCTAAGAGATATTAGTGCCTCCAAAGATGCTGAAATGCTCTTTTTAAAATATATATATATATATATATATATATATATATATATATATATATTATTGATTTCAGAGAAGAAGGGAGAGGGAGAGATAGAAATATCAATGATGAGAGAGACTCATTGATGGGCTACCTCCTGCACGCCCCCTACTGGGGATCAAGCCCACAGCCAGGGCATGTGCCCTGACCAGGAATTGAACTGTGATCTTCTGGTTCATAGGTCAATGTTCAACCACTGGTCGGGCCTGAAATGTTCTTTGTATTCATCCTTACTCATCATTGAACAAGATTGCCTTTCCATTGGAAGCAAAATGAGTAAATCTATACACCATTGTTATGTGTACACAAATACTATTATGGACATGCACTCACAGGGATCCAACTCCATATAATATTCATGCTATTGGAAGAGAGACTGAGAAAGTACAGATCTATACACTATCCAAACACCTTAAATATTTTAGTTTAGAATGTCTTGCTTGACTTACACTTGAAACTGGAAAATATATGAAAATGATATATATAAATATTTATTTATTAGGCACCTGCTGTATACAGAGTTCTAAGTACCATGGGATATTACAGAATATAAAAGAAATACCCAATAAATCATTTGCTAAGAGATCAAGGAAATCAAAAGGAGGGATAAGCTTCACATTTGTGATGCTATCTAGAGAGAGTAGGGCAATGGTATGTCAACTGAGATCAAGTAATTACCAGACTAAATTTTTGGTAAGGAACAAGCATCATAGGTAAGATGCATCTTAACCCCAGAGCTGAAGGAGTAATCAGTGTGATTTTAAGGAATGGAAAAGCTTTCCGGACCTCCAGAAAATTACGGACTGGAAAGCCCAGGTAAAGTCACTGCTTTCCAGCTCCAGGACAGGTCATGGTATGTGACTCGCTCAGGTCACAGTGCATCAAAAGCAGAACAGAGGCTAGAAATCCTGTTTTCTGATCTCTCATCAGTGAAGGTATAATTGGATTAAATTGCATTTCTCTATAGAACAGCTTTAATAGCTATTTTGACTATAGCTACATAAGATACAACAGGTTAAATCCGTTTCATCAATTTTATTGACTTAAGTAACTAAGGTTTAAAACTACAGCCAAACACCAAGCCAGCCAATGTCCCAGTCACATTAACAACTTGCTCATCACACACTCCCCACATATTTTTTCTCAGACCTGGCATTTAGTTGGAATGCATCAGTATGATAGTACAAGTTGTTAAAATATTAAAACATTTCTTTTCTAGTTGATAAATAGTCACATCTCTGATGCCCCCCCCCAAAATGTCCTTAACCACTAGAGCCACCCAGACTTCTCCTCAGGAAGTCTCCAGAGTCCAATAATTAAAGAGGACAAGCCACCATCCTACTTCAGCACTATGGCCAGCATTCATTCTGATTGGTCATCATTGTTACCACCATTCATTCTGGTTGGTCAATGCTGGGGCCAGCTTTATTCTGAATAGTTGGTGCCAATGGTATGCCAGTGGTTAAGTATTTTATTACTGCTGCCTTTTCCCTTCTATGTTCTTGTTCACGCTATTCCCTCTGCCTGAGTGCTCTTTTTCACCTCACCTGTCACCTTTATCTCATGTCTGTCACAGGACACTGGCTTACAGAATTGTGGGATTGCCGAAGCAGTCTCTGTAAGGCTGTTGTCTCTACAACTGAGGCAGGAGCTTGAGGCCCATGGGGCAGGCAGTTAGGAAGGCCAGCACCCCAAGCACAAGAACAGACTTAACCCTTGTTTCTCTTGCCTCCCACCTTACTGATGAGTGTATCCTTCAGAAGACAAAGTCCTTTATCACAGAGCGAAACAGGCACACCTGGCCCAGAAGTCAGACAAGCGAAAGGGGGTTCATGGGAAGGTAGAACAATCACAGGCCCAGGTGCTGCTGCACGCCAACAAGGTGATTTAGCAATACGTGTGCAAAGAAGCTGCTACTCCCCTCTGCCCTCAGCAAGAATGTCCCTTGTGGCCCACCATAAACAGAAACAAGGGAGAACGGGCATTCTGGGGGATGCAGTTCAGCCTAGCCAAGTTGACATATTACTAAGTCATCACACTTTGGTATTAAGTTCCATCTCCTCCCTGTATTCTTCTTTCATGTAGCCAGGCTGGAATTTCTCATTCCCTCCTCCAAATCCCCAAAGCCCTCTATTAAAACCACATGGTGGCATTTAGTACACGCCTAGCATTTTAATTGTAAGTCTACGTATTGAATTTCCACCACTAGACTGTAAGCTTCCTAAAGTTGGGCTCTGAAGGTAGTTCACTAACTATCTGACACATAGGAAGTAGTTTATAAAAGTTTATGGAACGAATGAGGCAATTAATGAATGAACCGACTTGTGGGACGCAAGAGTCAAGGGTGGTGTATTCACTCTATGGTGCTATGTAACAAATCTTCCTCAAAGCTTAGCCACTTGAAGCAACAGAAATCTCACAGTTTCTGAGGGCAGATTAGCTGGGTAGTTCAGGCTCAGGGTCTCTGTTTACAGCCCCAGCCAAGTACGGCTGTGGAGGAACTATAAGTGTAACAACCTTTACAGAGGCTGCTTGGGGTGCACTGGGCCAATGCTTCTCTCTCAGTCATGTGATCTCTCAAAGCTTCAGTTTCCTCATCTCCAAAAAACGGGAGAAATAGTAATACCTACCTCATAGTGTCATTTGGTGTGATAATCATGGGGCTGTAGTCATTTGAAGAGGCTACAGGCTCAGTTTTCAATCTCACTTACGTGGCTGTTGGTAGGGCTTCACCTTCTCGTCACTCGGGCTTCTCCTTGGGGCTGCTCACAATGTGGCAGCTGGCTTCTCCCAGAGCAAGGGATCCAGATGAGAGAGAGGCGGGCCCACACTGCTTTTACGACCTACTCTCTGAGTCCTACACTGTGATTTCCACCTTATTCTGTTGTTCGAAGTGTCATCGCCTGGCCGGTATGGCTCAGTTGGTTGAGCGTTGTTCCAGGAACCAGAAGTGGCGGGTTCAATTCCTGGTCAGGGCACATATCCTGGTTTTGGGTCCAATCCCCAGTCAGGGTGCATACGGAAGGCAGCTGATTGATGTTTCTCTCTCACATCGATGTTTCTCTCTCTCTTTCTCTGTCTGACTCTCTCTCCCTTTCTCCCTCTACCTTCCTCTCTTTGAAAAATCAATTAAAAACATAGTTTTAAAAACAAGAAGTGAGTCATTAAGTCCAGCCCACACTCAACAGGAGGAGGGGATTCACAGAGCATGGATGCCATGAGGCTTTGATCATTAGGGGCCATCTTAGAGGCTGCCTCACATGGTGGGAAGGAATAAGGCTTTAGGCAGAAGGCCCTCCCATAGAGGTCTTTAGCTGAGCTCAAAAGGATTAAACTCACTTCCCACTACTTAGTGTATAGAGTCATGTTCTTTCTTTTTCTGTAATTTCTTCTCACTGAAAATAGGCCTCTACTGTCAAGTAAAGATTGTACTATTGTGGAAATACTTTCCAAGAGGAATGGAGAGAGGGATCCAATTTGGATCTCACCTTTCTTTCCTAAAATAATTTCCTTCACTGCGGCCAAGTCTGATTTGGCCTCTAGAAAATACTTATGAGCAAAGTAAACAACTTTGATTTCATACATGCATACACACACACTGAGTTTGTCTCATCAAAGAGGTATTGTCACCTCATCTAGGGAGTTCTAAACCAGCCCTTAGTGCTTGGATAATAACAATAAATATATTTTTTGGAACAACCAATGTAGCCAATAATTTATTGAGCACTTACTAAGCACCAAGCACCATGCTAATGGCTTTACATGCATTATCACACCAATTCTCAAATGACACTATGACAGGGGTGGGCAAACTTTTTGACTCGAGGGCCACAACGGGTTCTTAAACTGGACCGGAGGGCCGGAACAAAAGCATGGATGGAGTGTTTGTGTGAACTAATATAAATTCAAAGTAAACATCATTACATAAAAGGGTACGGTTTTTTTTTTTTAGTTTTATTCATTTCAAACGGGCCGGATCCGGCCCGCGGGCCGTAGTTTGCCCACGGCTGCACTATGAGGTAGGTATTACTATTTCTCCCATTTTTTGGAGATGAGGAAACTGAAGCTTTGAGAGATCACATGACTGAGAGAGAAGCATTGGCCCAGTGCACCCCAAGCAGCCTCTGTAAAGGTTGTTACACTTACAGTTCTTCCACAGCCGTACTTGGCCCAATCCCAGTACCATGAATTCTAAGAGTGGGTATAAGGACCCCAACTCATCAGATAAATGGAGCTGTTTGAACCAGGACCCCTCCAGAAGTCTGATTCAAGTTTTTCTACCCAGGCCTACAAGGGGGCCCAGAAGACCCCACCCCCACCCCCGTTTAGGATGGTTAACGGAACTGCAAGAAGAGATGGCAGCATCTCTTCCTTTTCCTGGAAAGGTGAAGACTGCTGGGCCTCAGAAGGCACAGCTGCAAGATGAAGGCGGGAGGTGGGGACTAGTGACTTCTCTTTCAATCTTTGAAGTAACAGCCCATGTAAAAACAATGGCACTTGTTATGTGTAATTCATGGGCTCAACAGGGACCAATCATTTATTCATCCATTCAACAAAGATGTACCCATTCTGTGCTGGCACCTGGGGATGGTACACTGAGTAAACAGGTATAGTCCCTGCCCTTCTGGGGCCTTCAGTCCAAGGGGACCAACCCCAAAGGTACCATCCAGGGGCATGATTTGTGTAAGCTAGCTATGCTCCAATTTGCTGATTTAACAAAATGTAATAGTTAAGGTATGGGGCCGTTGAATGTTACTCTTTCTAGATTTTACTTCACACAGATGTTGGCTAAAAGAAGAGAACTTCCCCCAACAAAGAGGCAACAACTCTGCATTTCACAGAAGGAAGTAAGGGAGGTTTCCTGACAGAATGGACATTCCTTGCAATATAAGACCTGGTTGCATTGCTTCCTCCAGAGAAAAGGTTGGAAAGTCCAGAAAAACATTCCAATGTTCTTAAAACCAGAGGTAACCATCATATGGACTTTCTAGAATCCCAAAGTAAGAGTGAGGAAGTCTGGTGGAAAATGCCATTTTATTGGCTAACCCATGTGCAGTCCTATTGAAATTGCAAACTCAATGATTTCCAGTCCTTCTTGGGGGAACATACATGGCTGTTTGCCTGGGACTGCCCATGTGTACACCTGTCTTACTAATGTTTATATCAAATGGAAAAAGACTTCGAATAGTCAGGACAATTTTGTAAAAGAACAAGTTTGGAGGACTTACAAAGAAGAATTAATAAATGTCCAGATTTGTTATAAAGCTACAGTAATCAAGATGATGTGATATTGGTATAAGGATAAATATATAAATCAATAATCTGGAAATAAACCCTTCATTAATAGTCAATTGAAAAGGAGAAGCCATTTTACAAATTGTGTTGACATTGAATATCTGTATGGAGGAAAAATTAGCCTTACCTCACACATTACACAAATCAATTCATTCAAACTAAGTCATAGACCTAATATAAAAATTCTAGGGGAAAAGCCCTTAATGACATTGGGTTAAGCTTTATTAGAAAGAACACAAAATGACCAAGCCACAACAGTAAAAAGTGGTAAGTTGGACTTAATAAACATAAAAAAACATTTCCCTGTCAAAAGACACTGTTAAGAAAATGAAAAATTTTAAGTCACAAATTTGAAAAAAAAAGTCAGGGTATATAATAAACACTGACAGCTTAAAAGAAAAACAACATAATTTTAAAGGAAGGAGCAGATTTGGACACTTCCCAAAAGATTATATAAGTGAGAGCTCATTGTGGCAAGCTTCTCCACGAGGAAGTGATACTTCCCGGTGATCCTCACCAAAGGCCTCATACAGAAGCCTTTTGCCTGCTCTTCAGCAAAGGGTGAGCCTGATCAGGGACATTAACTGGAGACCGACCATCTCAGCTCAACACGTAGTAGTCTTCTGACTTTGCTTCAGAATATAGAGTTCCTGTGGTCCATTATGCAAAAATCCTTGCTGGCCATGGACAGATTTTATAATAGCCACAACCTCATAGGTCCCAGGAGGTTTCAATCTCTTTCTCACTTCCTCTTTTTATGCCATTGGAATTTTCCAAACTGGTAATCAGAAAACATATTCTGAACCACAACCTGCTAATGAGATTCAATGTTGTTAGATAATCCCCATCTCTATGCAGTAGCAACCAGAATATAGGCATTAGGAGGGAAAAAATTTTGTCAGGTCTCTTCACTGATACATACCCGGCACCTAGAAAAATGCCTGACACATAGTAGATGCTTAATAAATATTTATGAATATAAATAAACTTTATTGTAAGATCACCTTGAAAGAGCCAAATTTAACAGTGGGTAAAGTAGTTAAGATATTATTTTAACAGCATTATCAGGGACAAACAGCTTAAACAAGATAGAAGTTAACTTTTTGTAATAATAATAATAGCAAGTCTTTATATAGCTCTATGCCAGTGGTTCTCAACCTTCCTAATGCCGCAACCCTTTAATACAGTTCCTCATGTTGTGGTGACCCCCAACCATAAAATTATTTTTGTTGCTACTTCATAACTGTAATTTTGCTACTGTTATGAATCGTCATGTAAATATCTGATATGCAGGATGTATTTAGGTGACCCCTGTGAAAGGGTCGTTCGACCCCCAAAGGGGTCGCGACCCATAGGTTGAGAACCGCTGCTCTATGCCAACCTGTTTACCTGTATTAACTGATATTATCCTTACAATAACCCTATGAGGGAGGCACTATTAATATTCCCATGTTACAGATGAGAACATTGAATCACAGAGAGTTTTAATAATTTGCCCAAAGTGACACAACTAATTAGATTTGGATTTGAACTCATGATCAGGCTTCAGAATCTATGCTTTTAACCACTAGACCCATGCTTCTCAACTTCTAATGTGTATACAAATTTGTTGAGAAATGTTTTTTAAATGTGATTATAATTCAGCAGGCCTGAGGTGGAGCCTGAGATTCTGCATTTGAATTAAGTCCCCAGGTGCTGCTTCTGCTAGTCTGAGGGCCACAGGTTGATTAGCAAGGCACTACACTAAACCACCTCTCTTGTAAACACCCCAGCTAGTAGGCAGTCCAGAGGTGTAAGGTAGTTCCATTCCATGAGATGGTCTTAAGATCCATGGTCAAACATGAGCCACTATATCACATCCACCTTCCAGCCTTTGGGAAAAGGGAAAGAGAAAGCAGAGAGCAAGCAGCTTTGTGTTAAGGGCATGGCCAGAAGTTACTCATCACTCTGCACACTGCTCATTAGCCAGACCTAGTCACTGGGTCATGCCTACGCTGCAAGGGAGGCGGGAAAGTCATTTCCAACGGTACAGACCCTCGGCTAAAACTCAGGGTAAAATTCTATTCAATCACTAAAATAAAAATTTAAAAATAAATTTAAATATATTTGATGAGACAACCAACAGTTTCCACCACAGTAGATTGAAAAACCTTTGTTTATTTCATTACACTTGTTATCTCTTTCTTTTCAGTGTGATCCAATACAGGATCTTCCATTTCCCTCCATCTTCTGCTGACTTGCACACTGATTCCTTTTTGTCTAGAAAAACCCATTTTACCTCTAAGTCATCTCCGTTAATTTGAGTCCTCCAAAGCTCTGGTTTAATAAAAAGGCAGAGTCCATTCTTGCATACTCTAAAGATAGTAGCTTAGGATGCGTAAGTAACAAACATCCAAGTTTCCCCATCTTTCTTTAGGCTTATTTCTTTAGTGTCCCATCTACTTTCCTTAAGGAAACGCAATTAAATTGGAAATAGTGTCCTTGAATTGATTTATTTTGAATCATTTTTCTTCTTTTCCTCTAACTGGAAATGTTGATAAGCAGCTTCTTGGTTTCTTATCACTATTATAACCAGAGAAGGCCCTGAAGAAAATACTGTGAAGGCAAAATTCATTCTAAGTAGATGTGATTTGAATCAAGTTTAGGCAAAGACTGGGAGGCTGCCTCCTTTTTTATTGGAACGTCTTAGCCTAAACCTAGCAACTCAGAGACGTTGGATTAGGCAACTCACACAATGTGCCAGCAGTCACGGGTGAGTTGGCTGGAAGTAAAGAAAGCAGTGAGGATCTGTGGTAGCTTAATACAGCCAGTCACTTGTGCAGATTATAAGAAAGGGCTTAGGAGTCATGCATATCGCTCTGGAACCTGGGTCTTTTTAAAAGGATTGTTATCTTTGCAGTTAGGAAATATATTTGGGACTGTTACTCTGCTTACAGCTCTTGAATTAAGCACAAAAGTAAAAGATACCCAAGTAAGAAAAGGAGAAACCAGTTGGGGTGAGGCAGAAATCATTATTGTTGTGGCCTGGCACCAAAATCTATAAACTTTGAGTTTCTGAAACAAGTCTGCAAAATCTACTCCACAAAAGTATATTCAAATAAATTGAACTAATCCTTTTATTGAATTTATTGGGGTGACATTGGTTAATAAAATTATATAGGTTTCAGGTATACGATTCTACAATACGTCGTCTGTATTGTATTGTGTGTTTACCACCCCAAGTCAAGTCTCCTTCCATCCGAACTAACCCCCTGTTTTAGAAGCCTAAATGTAGCATCATTTGTACATGGACCTGGGAATTATTTCTAATAACTGGTTTCCAAAAGATGACACCTGTCTGTATATTGACAGAGGTTGTAGCTATTGAATTGGGCCTTGGCAGACAGCATGGCCAATCCATTTGTTTCAGCTTTCTCCATAATCGGTGGGTATCATTGCAGGCTCCGTTGGCCTGGCAGATTGATTATAAAGACAGCCAAATGAACGGCTCGGCCATCTCACAATCTGATTTCCCTGCATGTATTGACCCAGTCCAAGTTACATATGTACAGTATTTGCAAAGCTGTCACTGTTCTAAAACACTTATTGGGCCCTTACTATCCGCAGGGCCTTTATGAGAACCCATTAAAATTGGAAACCAACTCTCCCTGGCCTGTTTGAGCTTTGACAATTCTTTTAAATGGGGAGAGGGAAGTGGTTTATTAGATACCTACACATTCACACAAACACAGCAGTAACAATAATGACAAAATTCCCTTAGATGTGATTAACTGGGGATGAAAGCAGATAGAGAACAACTTTTGAGAGAGAGAGAGAGAGAGAGAGAGAGAGAGATTTGCTTTTAATCTGTCTTTCTTTTTAAAATCTCAGAATGTGTGGAGACCAAACCCTGGGGGCCCTTTCTCATCCAAGGAGAGGAAGTACTGGCACCTGCTGGTAGAGATGGGGACTGTTCCTTAGCACCAGTTGTCTCATTAACTCAGGAGATGACCTGATCCGTCTGCAAACTGTCTGCATCTCAGACCTCTCAACTGATTTACTGCTAAAGCAGGATGAGTTGTTTGAAATTGTGGAGCCAGCGGTTCACTTTCATTTGTCTTTAAAGCCTTCCGTTGCATTGAGGATAAATCAGAGAGGTCTCTCATTGCACTAAATAAACTTCTAACGATACTGATTGAGCTCCTTGGATGGGACACTGTGGGAATGCAGAAAACTCAAGGCCCATTAAATCACTGAGCACACTTAATTGAAATTATGATACTCTGGTCACCCATGGCTAAATGAAGCGCAGACCTTTAATGAGTTTACCAGGTTAAAAATGAGCCTGTGTCAGGCAGGAATCAGACTCATTAATTAGGACTCCACTTAAACTATTGAGTAGTTTTACTTACCAGCAATACCCACGTGGGGGGAGGAGGGAGGGACTCGGGGTGGGGATGGCCACCTTTGCTCATGGCCAATTATGAACCACGCAGTGAGGGCTAAGGGGGACGGCGGTTAGCTAGCAGACCGTTCTAACCAATGTTTGCCACTAACCACAATAAGCCTGAACACCCAAAGTCCTTACAGTTTTACTTTAGAAACTGATTGAGACCTCAGAGTGACAATCGTCTCCACTCTGTTTGGAGGCCATTCACAGAGTATGGACAATCCCTAACATGCCCGGCTCCTTTCAAAGCCACAGCCGGTGTAGAACGGGAACTTGGCGGTCTCCTCTGGAAAAGGATGGGCTTTCCTCGGTGCTCAAGTCCCTGAGGGACACGTGGAGAGAACCGCTCTGCTCATACAGTAATGGAAAGGCACTTCCATTTCAATTATCTGCAATTAGTTAAGCGCTAGGAACGCAGGGTGTGGGCTTTGGGGAAGTGTTGGCCCTGCCTCCCTGTGAGACAGTTGAGGCTGCATCATAACCTCTTTGGGCCTCCATTTCTTCATCTGCAAAATAAGAGGAATAACAACCTGACTCAAAGAGGTGGTGTGGGGATTGCATGCAGAGGTCCGGGTAAGGTGCTTAGTTAGTGCCTGCCATTTACTAAGCATTCCTTAAACAAAGGTGATTGCTGTGGTCCGCCCTCTGCAACAAGGCGAGATTGCTCCTTCTCACTTCTTGTTGCAACTGTATAAAGCAATGAACCTGGAAAACAAAAAAGAAGAGATGTAAAATGTTTGGGGAATTTAGTCTGATGAGCTGTAGGGACTGAGGAACCGTTCTTACATGAAGGAGGTCCAATCTCACAATCTTGCTTTGCTTTCTCTCCTTATCTCTTTCCTTCCTTCCTCCTCCTCCTCCTCCTCCTCCTCCTCCTCCTCCTCCTCCTCTCCTCCTCCTCCTGCTCTCTTCCCTCCTCTCTTTCTCCCCTCCATTCCCCTCTGCCCCCATATCCCTCCCCCTACTTCAGTACTAGAAGAACTTAGCCCTGTTAGCATTTTCTTATAAAGCCAAGGCATCTTGTCCCTGATTAAGAGAAATTGCAAATAAAATTATCATAACCGAGCCTGCAATTTAATGTCTTTATGCTTGTTTGTGACAACCCAGTGCTGTGTCAAGCATGCTAGGCTTCTGATTTGAGTGTCCTGATTCTTGAATTCAAAGAAAAGCAGCTGAGTTAAATGTGTGTGGCTTAACTGGTCAGGGCCCGTCCGGATGCACAAAGGGGATATGTGTGGAGAAAGACCAGTGCATCCATGGAGAGATTACTGAGGGAATAGGTTGGGGTGGATCACACAGAAGTTGGACAACCTTTTTCTCCAAATGGAAATCTGACTCTTTAAGTCCAGCAATGAGGAATGGTCTTCCTCCTTCCCCGCAGTCCCAACTCCCTGTAACTATCACACACACACACACACACACACACACACACACACACACACCCTTTGAGCAAATTAATGAGGACAGACAGAAATGAAAAAAGGCTTCTGGCTTCCAGCTCCTCTTCAGCCCTTGGACAACTACATGTGTATTATACTGGAATGAACACGATGCTTCCTGGGCCAATAAAAGCAAAGGGACATGGAAATGTCAAAAGGCACTATCCCATATGGGATGTTGCAAAGGAATAAGACTGATGGAAAATTGCATTTTTATCTTGAAATACATTCTGTTACGGAGAGGAGCCATATTACAAACTAACCGTTCTTTCAGATGGAAATTAAGCTTTGTGTCTAAGTTGTACTTGTTCTGATAGCTCAAATTCATTCCTTCTCTTCAATTTCTTCACCCTACTTTAAATAATCTATCGTTTAAATTCATAGGAAAATGTGGTGTTAGAATTCAGCTCCTTAAGCAGGGATTTTTAAAACCATTTTTGTGTTCTCAACTTCTAGCTCAGTGTCTCACACCAAGTAGCACCTCAACATAATTATAAATAAGTGCAGGGCTAAGTTGGGTTACCTTTCAAATATCAGTGAATAAAATAGTTTAAATAACTTTTTAAATGTTTTAAGTATAAGGGAGCCATGTCTTTCTTACTTGAGCTACTGATAAAACTGTGAAGTGTTGGTAATATCATTGTGTGTCTTGGGTTAGCCAAAAAAAATTTATATATATATCAGCAGAGAATTATCCGCAAAATGTTTGACCTAGTTTCAGGGAAGACCCACAAGTGCACTCTGGAGGTTTCCTTCAGTAAGATTCTTGCTGGCAACTAACAGTGTGCGGGCAGATGCAGAGCTCAGAAGCCCTGGCTATATTCTTAAACAATAAAGAAATGGCTCGGATTGTAGTAAGAAAGAGAACTAATGAAAAGGGACATCAGAGATATAATGAAAATAAATAGTTCCTCTTCCAAGTTCCCTCCAGGGAGCAGGTTATAAAAACTAGCAGGAGTAGACGACTCTGGAATAAAATTCTTCCAGGGTAGAAAGTAATTAGGGGTGAGTATAGGAAAGCCCGGGTTTAATTGTTCTTTTTAATACAGTGAAAGAAGGCATTCATCATGCAACTTCAAATGAGCGTCCCATTAATGGAGCCTTCCCCCAACAGAATACTATGAATTAATATTTTTACATATCCTGTAATTATTTTGTGAGTAGCGCATTTGTTGCGTATTGTACTTAGGGGTATGTGTTAAAAGCATTAATCAAGCAAATGTCATCACTTAAAATACGCCACAATTGTTGATACCCCACTTAAGCATTCTTTTATGTTTTAGTATTCCAAGACCCTCATGAAAATGACCAGTATTTTCTTAAGTTTCTGAAAAGACCAATTTCTAGTTCTAATTCACTCTCAGATGTTGATTTCTAGATGTCTCTAGAAAGCACATTTTGGACCATTCTCTGGATCCGACCAGTGGACGAGATGGTGAATTTTATTTACAACTTCGCATTTTGGTTGCTTCCTCCGTGCTGGAGGCTGCGCCATAAACCCCCAGGACATAGGGCCCCCGTTACGGGGACACAATAGGCTTCACCATCCCTTATGTCTAAATTCTTCTCTGGAGTAAATAGGGATTTTGTGACACAGATGACATCTCCCTGGGCCCGGTGCCATATGGACATAAAGGGTGGCTTTAGGACACGCTGGGCAATCTGGCTATAAATATCCTCGTACCCCTAAACACTCCGCTGACAAGGCGATGGTGTTTGCTAGGTTAAATTAAACACGCAATATGCTGTTCAACCACGTTAAGCTGTCCTTTTCTTTTCCCTAAGAAATCCTCATAGTCTTTTGCAGTTGGTATCAATGTGCCTACAGCCTGGATTGTGGCTTGAGATGCAGTTTTCTCTCAAATTCATTCTAGAGCAGTGGTTCTTAACCTTCCTAATGCCGCGACCCTTTAATACAGTTCCTCATGTTGTGGTGAACCCCAACCATAAAGTTATTTTCGTTGCTACTTCATAACTGTAATTTTGCTACTGTTATGAATCGTCATGTACATATCTGATATGCAGGATGTATTTTCATTGATACAAATTGAACATAATTAAAGCATAGTGATTAATCACAAAAACAATATGTAATTATATATGTGTTTTCCGATGGTCTTAGGCGACCCTGTGAAAGGGTCGTTGACCCAAAGGGGTCAGAGACCACAGGTGAGAACCGCCGTCTAGA
>NW_005871269.1:330776-344996 GCF_000147115.1 Myotis lucifugus | reverse complement strand
TAAAATGCCATGTGATGGGCATTTTAGCAGAAGATGTGTTTAGAAAAAGGTGAAGCCATCCTTCCTTTCGACGAATACAGCTCTCTCTTTCACACACACACACACACACACACACACACACACACACACACTTCTCTACAAAACATGGTAAACAAGCTCCCAAACTCCTACAAAATCTGGTAAGTAAACCTAGTGGCTTCCCCGGGGGGGGGGGGGTCTGGTACCTGAGTATATGATGATTCCGTACTAACGTGATACCTAAAGTAGTCCTTGAGAAAGGCAGTGAAACCAGCTAAGATCGGACGAAGTGGAGGCTTGATGGGGCTGAGCCATCAAGCTCAGAGTCAGTGCATCGACACGAACAAACGATGCTGATGAATCAGAATATCTGCGAAGGCTTCAAGTTTCAGTCTCCCGGTTGGCCTCAGAGATTTATTTTCAGATCTTGTTTTATTTGTCTCCGTTGCATAGTAAAACGTGGGTGGGCAAAATTCTCCCCATTCCAGGGACCCTGCATAGACTGCTATAGGGTTTTATGGGACTGATGCTCTGTTCCTTTTAGAGGGACAGTTAGGCCCAGTGTCTGTCCTCCTCTTAGCCAGCATCCATCAGCCTCTAAACCTCCCGCCCCCACCTTTGAGAATTTATGGCAGCTTTCAGCCAGGCTTGGCTTAAAGCCATTGACCTCTGTGGCCTGCGTTATTGACCAGAACACAGCATCTTCTGCCCACATAATATATGTCTCTTTATCTCCCTGAAAGGAAAGGAAATGACGCTTGGAATAGCCAGGAACACAATAAAAATGAGAGAGGCTTTCCCGTGTTTTGCTTTTTCTTTCTTTTCCTTTTCTTTTTCTTTTTTTTAAATTTGTCCATGGCATTTTGGCTTTACAAAAAAATCACACTGGGATGGGCATGTGTGCTAGGCAGCACTCTGAACAGTGCATTGGGCGGGCACCCTCGGGAGCAGGCATGGTGGGCCAGAAGGCCTGTCCCAAATAAAATCATTGTGCGAATGCTCACCTTGAGTGTGGGTGGAGTGAACAGCCCTATGTCCGCAACACCTTGGGACTGAATCTATGACTCATCGACATCGTAAGCCCCCAGAGACCCTGGAGAAAAGCAGCAGGGCTGCCAGGCCCCTCATGCCCCTTGGGGGAGGGAGCACAGTGGCATAGGAGCCAGGAGCTGGGAGAGCCATGAGCATTCATCTGGTTCAAGCTCCTAAATTGGCAAATGAGGAAATGGAGGCCCAGCGACAAGAGACAACTTACCCAAGGCAAACAGGTGCTAGAAACAGAGCACCCCACGAATATCTGACCTTGTCCTTCAAAGCACTCCCTATGAATGCTCCACAAAATAAAGACTCAGAGTACCGTCGAGTAGCAAGCCTTTCGGCAAAAGCCTCG
The DNA here is from genome assembly GCF_000147115.1 of Myotis lucifugus. Taxonomy (NCBI): domain Eukaryota; kingdom Metazoa; phylum Chordata; class Mammalia; order Chiroptera; family Vespertilionidae; genus Myotis; species Myotis lucifugus. The sequence goes on along the minus strand of NW_005871269.1, from coordinate 343,588 downwards.
TCCATTCCCTGTTCGGGTATTATTTCCGAAATCCTGTACTCAAGTGTCCTCAGCCGCCCTGAACACGCGATCCCAGATGCCTCTCACTGTCACCTTCGGACAGAAGCTGGGAGCGGCCAGAGGAAAACTCCGAAGGCAAACAGTGCAAACACGTGGCACTCGCAGACAGCTTTGCAGCCTTGGACAAGTTCCTTACCTCTCACCCTTCACTTCCCGTGATACAATGGGGATGGGAGCGCCACCCCTCCCAGGGGTGCTGTGAGGAGTGAGATCGCTGGCAGAGTGCTCAGTCCATTCGAGCACTATTGTTACAGCCTGGGGTGGAGAGAAACTGTGTCTGAGCCCTGAGCTGCTGCAAAGCACTGGGCTTGAGCTGGGGCGTTTTATCTGGGTGTCTCAGGGCTTTCTGGAGAAGGACTTTGAAGAAGTCATAATTTTTAGCCTCGCTGTAATTCACTCAGGGCTGGCACCTTCCTAGAGTGTCAGTTCTGGTAGGTTTAGAGGGCAGACCACCTAGGGGGCGCCCTCCTCATTGCGGAACATCAGGAGAAGTTAACATGCTCAGTTATAGCACAGACACTAGAGTCCAGAAACAAGATTACTAGCAGAAGACATACACCATCTACCTAGTTATATTTATGATCTATCATAAGCAGCCATCTATATCCATGAAAATAAAAGTTAATGGGGGTAGCCACCGCAGGCACCTTACGAGTTTTCCCATTTCCATCACCATTTAATGATGGTTTGTTTGTAAGTTTTATATGCAGACTAAAGGAGACACGCTGCAGCAGACACCAGAGTTTTAAGTAAAATCTGTAGAGAGAAAACTTTGAAATTAGAAAATTCTATCTGGCAACTTTATTCCCCAGAAATTTGGAGAAAACAGGCAGTATTGAATCTTAGCGATAAAACATCTCAGCTCAGCTTATGTAACAATTTAAGAACCACTCACTAGAGTGTGAACAAACCAGGGTAAGTCATCTCTCCAGATCCTCATCAAAATAAGGACAAGAGAACTAGAAACTTGTAGGTCCAGATGAGGTTTTAGTGTCTTGCTTTAACCAATAATAATAAAAAACATAAAGCAAAAAGAACCTCTTTCAGGTTCGGTAGCCAATTCTTTAAGCTAAGACATTTTAACAAGCCATACTTCTATTTATGACCATGAAATTTCTCTCTCAAAGTAGTAACAGAGTGTCAAAGTACTAGGACATTCATAGTAGCCTTAAAACTATGACCATATAAATCAATTGGGACCTTAAAATGTTTTTATCCTGTTTAGAATCTCATTTAGTTTTTGTGAATTTTTCTTTTGGAGAATAGCCTATTAAAGAGCTTATCAATTCAATCCTAAAAATTGAATTTTTATATCATATTTTTAAAATTGGATGTCCAACAGCAGGGAACTGACTGAAAACCTGAATATATAACAAAAATGATGGGTGATGCAGAATTTTTAAAAATTTTTTGGCAAGAATGTCTAGTGACATGGAAAGATGGACACTCTGTTAAGGGAAATAGTCTATAAGAGTGTACCTACAATATAATTCCATTAATTTTGAAATATTAATGAAATAATTACAATTCTATTTCATTTTTAGTCTATACACATAGAAAAATCTCACCAAGTGGCCAATAGTATTAATGCTAATATCAGCTGGTTTATGTTCTCCTTTTCATATATTTGCTTTTTTAAAAAAACTTTTTTTATTGATTTCAGAGAGGAAGGGAGAGGGAGAGAGATAGAAATATCCATGATGAGAGAGAATCATGGATCAGCTGCCTCCTGCATACCCCCTACTGGGGATCGAGCCAGCAACCCAGGCATGTGCTCTGATTGGGAATTGAACCGTGACCTCCTGGCTCATAGGTCGACGCTCAACCACTGAGCCATGCCAGCCGGGCTATATTTGCATTTTTTAAAGCATATTTTATTGATTTTACAGAGAGGAAGGGAGAGGAATAGAGAGTTAGAAACATCGATGAGAAACATCAATCAGCTGCCTCCTGCACACCCCATACTGGGGATGTGCCTGCAACCAAGGTACATGCCCTTGACCGGAATCGAACCTGGGACCCTTGAGTCCATAGGCTGATGTGCTAGCCACTGAGCCAAACCGGTTAGGGCTATATTTGCATTTTTAATAAACATATTGCTTTTGCAATAACCAAACCACAATTGCTAGTGTAAAAATTAAATTTGAGTTTCTGTGCAATGTTATTTAATTGCTGAAGCACTGGAAATGTAACCATTTCACCCAAGGCCGTCCCACCACATGTATCCTGAAGATACCATTAGAACACAGTTTCCATGTCCAGAGAGGCACAGGAAATACGCATACATATATGTGGTTGTGCTTATAATAGTACTTTATCTTTGCACAGACACAACATATATCTCTCTCAGCTTGATTGACTGTTGGGGTCCATGGATAAATTCCAACAAACATTGATTAGTTGTAATCTAGGTGCTCGTTGGAAACCATAGCTTCAAAGCTCATTGTCACCTAATAATTTTTAGTAGCTCAGTTGAAAGAAATTCAATTTTTAATTTTTTTAAATTAAAATAACGATTCTGTTATTACAAAACTAAATCTACTTTTCCAAACATTCTAAGTCTATGCCTAGATCAAACAGGCGTTCCCATGGAACTATTTATGTGACTGCCCTTAGGTGTGACTCCTCCTGTCCGGGTTGAGCATCACTCTGAAGGAAAACAAAATGATACATGTCAGACATGGTTAAGGATGCTAATCACATCTCCATGTCTTTTTTAGGAAGACCTCAGGAAAAAAATGTATTCTGACATTTCCATTGCCAAGAGTAGGCAAAAGTTCCCCCCCCCAAAGAACTGGTTTGTTTCCACCTTGTGGACATTATGAAGCAACTGACCAGGGGTCCCTTTTTTGATTGCTCTTACACAGCTCGGAGACAAATGTGTGCCCAGCTGTGACAAATGTGAGAACCAACGTGGGGTGTGTGTTTAAAACGAATTCACTTAATTTTATGTTCCCGCCATGTTTTCCTTTCTCTCTCCTAACTTTGTTTTTTGCTTTAAAAAAAAATCCACTAAAATAATCCGTGTGTGAGGAACCAGTCCACAAGAATAGAAGAACTTACGGTGAAAAGCAGCAGCTTCGTGCCCCTCCGCACTCTGCCTCCACCCCCAGCCCACTACCCAGATCCAACCTCATTCAGCTGTTTGCTTTTAGTCCCCTTAGCAGTTACCTCCATAAATCCAGATAAGAGGCTTAACCTCTTCTTCTCCATTCATCAACTTGAGATAGTATTGCTAGACACCTTAATATGAAAAGGGAGGATTTAGCTCATTTATTTTCAACCTCCCCTTCTTCCAAGTGTTTTATATTCATATGATCCTTTTCAGTTCTACCATTCTTATCTTTGGAACTTTCAATAATATGCAAACCTTTTCATCAGAGACCCACCCCCCACTCCCAGCTTTTTAATCATCTGTACTATTGTGAGCTGCCTAATTTTAAAAAGAAAACTAACAACACATGCCAAAACAATACGGCCCGTAAGTCTCAGAATGAATCCAAAGCTAAATAATTAGAAAATAGGAAGAATGGTAACACGGGCGAGCCTTGTCTCAAACATCGCATTCCGCTCTTACTTTTATCATGGTGTCAGCCTCATTTACTGTTAATCTTAACGTTAGAGCTTAAACTGAAGTTTGAACATTGCATTGTAAACATTTACCCTATACTCAGGTGAACTCCTTTTAAAACATTTTGTGGCCCCAGCCAAGTGGGTGGCTCAGTTGGTTGGAGCACTGTCCCATTCACCAAATGGCTGTGGTTTCAATTCCTGGTCAGGGCACACACCTAATTTTTGGGTTCAATCCCTAGTCAGGGCACATGTGGGAGGCAACCAATCGATGTTTCTCATTCACAGCAGTATTTCTTCCTCTCTCTCTTATGCTCTCTCTCTATCTCTATCTCTTTCTCTCTTTTCCTTTCTCTGTAAAACCAATAAACATATTCTCCGGCAAGGATTATCATAAAAAGAAAAACATTTTATGGTTACTTGAAGCCTTAGGTTTCAAAGTTTGTCTTTCTGAAAATTGTAAAACACTTGTTAAACATTCCTTCTTTCCAATAGAAATGCTTGTTCTCCTCCTGGTCTCTTGTTGCCCCCGTCCAGATGTTGCTTTAAGAGCTCAGGTGTTGGGTTGTGTTGACTTCCAACCTCCTCACCATGGTTTAACGTGGTGACACCCCTCCTATGGGCTCCTCACCCTGGGTCACACATCAGACGACCTTGCTGAAGAGCAGTTGGGATCGCTCTGGCCAAGACAGCAAGGGCAACAAGCTGGATTTAGCCTCCCATGCCGTTCAGCACAGCCCTGCCCCTAGACAGCCAATATGCCAGGTCCTGACTTCAAGTACAAGGGCTGCCAACCAAGCAAAAATTAACCCTGCATCCTGTCTCGTGATGAGTAGGTATGGTAGGCCAAGTTGAGGGGCAGCAGGGAAGCAGCAAGGGAGGAGAGTCAGGGAGCAGCGAGGCTATTAGAATTGCCCAGGTGGTATAGTGGGGTCCCAAAATAGAGGGTGGGGGTGGGTGGGGTCAAAGGAAGCATGCAAAGATGGCAGGAATTCTTAATGGGGATATGCATGGATTTGAAAAATTGTGTTTAACGTTTTAACATTATTTTATGTATGAGAAACATTTTAAAAAGTAATATATGAATACCTTGCTCAGAAATTTCTTGAGTGAAAAATCAGAAGTTACAAACGGTTGAGAAGCACTGCTTTAGAGGATCTGTGTACTTAATTTGGAATACCCAAATAAATCCTTTGATTCAAATCTGTCACGATTTATTATATTTGCCTGCTCTTAAAGTTTATAACGCACCATTTTAAATATCACAACATTGCTAGAGAAAGGTATTAACCTTGCACCTGGTCTGAACTTATGCCCAGAGCAAGTGAATGAGTGTGGTAGTGACAGAATGGGAGGTGGGGGCGGGGCATGTCTGGTGGCAGTTTTGCTTTGCTTTCTAATTTCCTTTAAAGAATGAGTCATTAGTTTGTATTTTCTGCCCAGTCCCTCTCAACACTACTGCTCATAAGTGCTGTGTGTGTGTGTGTGTGTGTGTGTGTGTTGTTGTTGTTGTTGTTTGGGGGGGGGGGTATTTGCTTTTGCTTTGAGTTCCTTCAGACTCTATTGAGCAACCCTAGCCTACCCAGAACTAAAATCTTCATCAGGAAGGATTTGGTGCCCACCAGAGGCTCTTAAACTTCAGTTTGCTGAATAACCATACAGCAAATGGAAAATGCACATTCTTATGCTAGAACTGTTACTGGTGGAAGTGGGGTACCCCTTCCCCCGCTGAGTGCTGGGGATGGTGGCCTTACGGTATCTCAAGAAAAAATTTTCTGAGACTTGAGGATGGTTGATTTTTATTTGCGTGGAATTACATCCCTGGGTTTCCAAAGTCCCATTCCCCTTGTCCAGTCATAGAAGAAGCGTAGCTGGGGCTTCTGTGGAGCTAGAAGCAACGCCAGTGTCCAGAGCTTCCGTTCCATGTTGCAGCCAGGTCCTGCTCAGCACTGGGCTAGTTACAGTCCATTAGTCCATTATATGTGGGGTCCCCATGGCCGTGAGCCATGTGGGCAAATGTAGGGGAGCCAGGAAAGCACTTGCTCCTCCTGCAACAAGAGTCCCAAGAGAACCAAGAATGACCAAGAGCCAAGAGTTCCAACTCCTTTGTTTAGGGGATTAAATATATCAGATCTTCCCCTGCTTGCAGTGGCCAAGCCGATTCCGGCCAATGACCTGTTCTCAGGTGTGACGGACAGTAAGCACCTCCCCTATATCACCCCAGCTTTACCGGGCATGCGTTTATCTCCCCCCATCTGGTTGCTTCCCCCAGGGACCTGCTGGGAATGGACTGGTAGCTCCCTGGGAGTGTGCAGCTTTAGCTTCCTGGTGAAGCTGCCTAAACGACATGCCTGTAATATGTGGCCTTCCCTTAGCTCCTTTCCTGTTATTAACAGCTAGGTTAATTTCAATGGTGTCAGAACCCCCATCGCGCCCTCCTTGATTTCCAGTACCCTAGAGGTCAGGGCGGAGGCTGAAGAACCTACTTTTATAAGCAACTCAAGTGATGCAGATGCAAGTGGTCACTGGCCCAAATTGAGAAATATTTTTCACCTGATCCTGTCCCTACCCAATCTCCCTGGCAAAAAGCGGAACCAACAACATTTACCGCCAGAAAAACAAAAGTCCAGGGCCACCAGGATGACTAAACTCACCTCTCTGAGATCCCTGCCAGCGTTCTTTCCTCCACCCCAAACCTCCACCTGTAAAGTCTTCTCTTCCCCCACCCCCTTCTCCTCTTCTCCCTAGAGAAGGAGAATATAGTAAAACTAGTAGACACACCACTCTGTCTTCCTGTCAACAGAATATTGCTGCCACCAATCCAATGACAACAGGGTCCCCAATCCGGGGTACGGAAAAAGGAGAGACTTGAATCAGATAAACAAACCGGAAGTGTGCTCCTCTGAGAAAAGTGCCTGCCCTGGTCTCTGATTGGTCCATTTTTATGTAAAGGAGGAATCCAATTTTGCACAGTTTGGTTGACTCAAATAGCACTGTCCTGATTGGTTAGAATCGTGCATTCTGATTGGTAGTTATGGAGCACCTCTGATTGGTCAGTAAAGATGCAAATAATGGTGCAGCTGCACAGCTCCAATTGAAGGGAACAGCTCTCAGCCTATTTGTCAAAATTCATAATAACAGGAAGTCCTTTCTAAGGGTCAGCTCAGAGGGCAGAACCCTCATGCTGGAAGCTGGTAGCTTAGTCCGTGGCTTTTCCCTGAAGTGCAGAGTGCAAGAGAGACCTCTGCCAGCAATGGCTGCTGGACCCCAGTTATGAACTTGAGCCCATTTAACCACAAGGAGTCCTTCTTGGCAGGTATATTCCTTCTGGGTCAGCAGGCCACACGTCACGCCCCAGGGGAGCCGCCCCTCCCCAGCCTTGGTTAATTAACCACTCTTAAGAGGCTTGATGAGAATCAAGCAAAAGAGAAAGTTCCCTGTCTTTAAAACCCTCCGGGAAGTCCAGGGTAACATTTCCTCTCTGAAAGCTCTTTGCCACAATTTTCCCAGGGCTGCACTTGAGTGAAACCCCCAAAGGAAATTACCACTTAGATTAGGCAGGATGTGCCGGCTGCTTGTTTGGCCTCAGCTGCTTATGCAGCCCAGCAGGCAGGGCGGCAGCTACAGAGCCCAGCAGCCCAGCAAGCGGCCCAGGTTGCTGGCCCAGGAAGGGGGAAGTCGCTTGTGGGACTCAGGGGCCTGGTGAGGGTGGCTCAGTGAATTCATTGTTGTCATATAGAAATTATATAGACAGACCATACAGGGCACTTATCCTTGTTTGGGGGAGCTTGGGGTTACTCTCAAAATGAGGGGTTACCTGAGCCACATCTTGAAGAACATTCAGGATTTACCAGGTTGGGAAGGAGAAGAAGAAGAAAGAAAGAGGCTCCAGGGTATAAGAACGAGGCAGAGGAGGAGTGGTAAGTCAGGATAATTAGAAAGATGACACTTGTTAAGTACCTTCTATGAAGGCCACAGCATGAAGGGTTGTATGTGCTATGTTAAACAGTTGTATTTTATCCTGCACATAAATCTTTGGGAGGATTTTAAGCCAAGGACTAACATAATCAGACTTGTAATTTAGAAAGGTCATTCTAAGTCTTTGGCAACCTCCTTAAATCTCTATTTCCTCACTGGTCCAGTGTCAATCATACCTACCTTAGAGAAGCGTGCTGAGGATTAAATGAAATCACTGTAAATGTTGAGCACTGTGCCCGATCAATTTTGATGGATATAATTATGTAAATTCCTGTCTTCACTGCACATGAGATGCAAAGCATGTTGGGAGGCAGGGTCAGAGGAGGAGCTGACAGAGAAATGGGACACGCGGGGCCTGGGGAGGGATTCGGCGCGGTTCTCGCGGCCACGCAGCCATGAAGACTAGGAGCCAGGACTCAAGCTCAGGTCTGTCCCGCTCTTCACCCCGGACCCTGACCAGAAGCTTTTCCCTCCACCTTCTCAGCCTCTCGGTCTGCGTCAAGAACATCACTCCAGAATCTCCTAGAGACCGTACTGGCTTTTCAGACACAAACCATTCCCTTGGAAAGAAAAGCCTCTGGCATCTCCATGCCCTGGCCCAGATCTCCGTGTGCAGCAGCTTTTCCTTGTAGAAGCTGGCGGGGGTTTGGAAAGAGCTAGAAGCTGTCTCCCGGCTGCAGGAGGAAAGCCTGGCCATGCCTCTGGGAGCCTTCCAGCAAAGCCCCGCTTTCTCCGTGTGCCCAGCTCGCGGAAGTCCCCAGGACAGAAGCCTGCCAGGCCTCGGAGGGCGCTGCTGGGGCCGGGCCGGCTCCGGGGGTGGGTGGGGGTCCTGGTGCACTGCGCCCGGCGGGTGCAGCAGACCCTCCCCGTGGGCGCAGAGTGGCTTGCTGGCTGCCAGGCCAGGGGCAAGTGGCAGGCAGGCGTGGTTTCATTGCTTGGACCCCTTACGGAGCTCAGTGCTTGGGGTTTGCAGAGATATTCTTGAGTTTCAGTTCACACCCCATTGGATTTCCCTTCAGCCTGAAAGCTCACAGGGAAGGGCAGCTGAAACAACTGAGTGTGGTGGGCTCTCCCCTCAGAGCTATAAATCACACCGCCACCACCACCACCGAGGAGAGGAGGCCAGATGAGAAAATGGGCCCATCCTGGGCTAATTCACCCCAGGAATCGGGGGGGGGGGGGAGCAGGGCATGTTGGGAAGGGCGGGATTTTCCTCGCACACCTGCTTGGGTTTTCATGATGAAATGTTTCCATCGTGGCCCTGAGGTGTGCTTCCTGAAAACCAGATTCTGCCCAAACGACGAATAACCACCGAGCTGCACTTCCCATGGCCAAACAATGCCCTGAGCACTTGACTTCCAGCATTCCATTTGAACCCCAGGCGGCAGGTGCTATCGTTCTCCCCATCTGGTAGAGGAGGGACTGGACTCGGCTAGAAACTCAACAGAGCTGGGGTGTGAACCAGGCAACTGAGCCTCCCATCAGGGAGCCCGCACAGGGAATTCTCTGGCCAGAAGCCCAGGAGCCCCTCTTCACAGGATTCCCAGCAGGGGGCCGGGGAGCCCTGGGGCTGGGACACCGCCCTGGGTGAAGGCTGGAGGTGCCCGTGAAGGCCCCCCTGCTAAGATCCCTTGTGACTCAAAGCCTCCTGGTGCTATGGCAGGCCCAGCCGGAGGAGGGCGAGTGCAGTCTCTTTTCTGCCAGCATGGAAGCCCCCCCCCCCCCCCCCCCATTGGGGACTCAGTCCCTGGTCTCCCTAATCTTGTTCTTCGTGAGCATAAATTCCATTAGCATTAGTGGGAGTGACCCTCTGCCTCAAGGGGGACACAGATTTCTATTGTTGTGAAGAGGCCTGGGAGACCCCACCCCGCTGCCACCCCAGTTCTAAGGTTCACTTCCTGCTGCTCTCCACTGGGGTGCCAAAGCCTGGCAGCCGCTCTCCCCCAGCCTCTGCAGGCTGGTGTGCAGCATTTGGTTTGGTTTCTCGGATTATTAAGTCATTTACAAAATAAAACTCATGTGCTCTTTAGAATATCTTTTTTAAAAAAAAAGCCACGGCAGCAGTCTGCTTTCTCCAGTCTCCTCTGAGTTCCTGCCTGGTGAAAGGCCAATTCCAGTACAATGAGACATGGCAGATCTGGAACCTATTTGGTCTGCATTCCCTAAACAGAATACAAATTTATAATATCCTGATTCACGTAGTCTAAAGCTGCCTCTTTTTTTTTTTTTTTGGTCAAATCTGCATAAATAGCACTACCCCTAAGTTATGCAGAGCAGACAGTGGGCCCATTATGAGGTATGAACACCCTGACCAGGGCTGGGTGACATTTGAAAAGAATTCTGCGAAGAGCTGGGAGCGAATGCTTGCGGTGAGCAGGGGAGCTGAGGCGGGCAGAGAGCCAGGGTCATCGCAAGAGCCCTGTGTGCTCCCAGACAAGCCTGGGCCGGCTTTCCTTGAACTGAGGTGCTGAAAAGAAAGCCACGTAACTACAGCGCAGAGAAAGCGAGACGGAAAATGGTGAAGTCGAACAAAGGGGCAGGAAGAAAAAGCAGAGAAACAAAAGTGTTCCTCCCCGTGCAGGGTGAAGGAGCCGCCACCGAGGTCCCAACTCAGTCCCCTCCCGCCATCTAGTGGTCACAATTGGGGACTGCATCAGGGACTGCCCCGGGAGATCTTGACACTGGAGGTGCCCGGAGATGTCTACCTTCCGGTCAAAAGAGAAGACATACCCAACAACACAAGGGGTAACTTGAGCCAAAATCCTCGCCAGGAGAGCAGACCCTTTTCCGTGGGAGGATTTGTTTGTTTTGGTTCGAAATACTGTGCAATTAAAGAACAGATGTGTGTCTTGCTCAATCTGCAGGTTAACAGAGGTTGGGATTGGAAATTCCCGAGCCCCTAGCAATTTCTTTAAAAGGACCACACGTACAGCACTTGATTAAAATCTCCCTCGGGAAAAGCCGGTTCTTTATTAATAAAGACTATTTGTCACTTCCGATTTCTGACACTATCCAGAAGCCAAACATTGTTAAGTTTTGCAAAGGAGAGACCAGGAGTGATGTTACATGGATTCACTGGCCAGAATCCACTCCCTGGGGCGGGGGGGGGGGGGGGGGAGAACCCCAAGTTTTACCCCTGTGAACTAAGTATCTTTCCTTTGAAAAATGCTGATTCCGGCCCTGTTTTTTCTCTGCAAGATTGTCCCCATTCTCAAACATGAAATCTTTGTGGTTCCTGATGATCAGATCTTGATTACTAGTGTTCATAGATGAAGTAGTCCTAAAAATGGGAAGTGTTTTACCCCCTCACCTAAGATCTAGGATAAAAATCTAGGTTCCTAAAGAGCACCTTTCTAGAAACCAAAATGTATTATACCCTGAGCGATTCTGCTTACCACAGACTTTGATATCTGTCCATGTCAAAAATTCTCATGTGTTAGATTCTAAGAAATTATGACCAGGAAGTACAACCTCTTAAAATTCCATCTCTCTGTGCCTATATATATACACAAGGTGAACAAAAATTGTCGCTCTAAGCATCTGTCTGCTATCTCTAGGCTCCTCTGTGTTCTTTCCTGGTCACTGTCAGTGTGTGTGTGTGTGTGGCTGCCTGACAGATAAAGGTGCAGCCTAAAGGTCAGATGTTGGTTCCACAGCACATCTGTGCAAGTCCCTGAGGTCACTGGTGGTTCTGGATGACAATGTATGCTCCTTTTGATGAGGCAAGCTGTGCCTTACTTTGGTCCTGGAGACCGAGGGCCTAAGGATGCTATAGAAATGTCCAGTTTGATGCATTGGCGTCCTCTGGGGCCAAAGACCCGTGGTGATTGACTCCACTTGCAGCCTGACCTCCAAGAGCACTGAGTGGCACCGTCAGAGGCCCTGGCTTGGCTCCGTCTGTACTGCATTCAAAGGCCTGATTCTCTGCTCGAAAAGCCAAATGAGCTCAAGGACAGCAATTATAGAGCAGACAATAGACTCTCGCGGAGATAGGGAAGGAGAAAGAGGCCGAGGAGGTTGGCAGTTGCTTTGGTTAAGTCGTTATTTCACTTTGTGTTTTACCCTCAGAGATTTCGTCTTTTTTCTCCCCGTGTATTCACCCCGGGCCCAACCTTGGGAAATTAACTTCTGCAGGCAAGAAAAAGTATTTATCTTGAGCCAAGTGACGGGGGATCTCTCTGGGCTCTTGGGTAGGATTCAGTTGGGAAAGAACTCCTTTCGGAAGCAATGCCTGTGACTGAGATTTGATTTGCAATAGCACTTGACTTTAACTCTTGCAAATCCATCGTCTAAAATTTCAGTCCCAAACTGAGTGCTAATAGAACCTCCTATGGCATGACCCTGGAAGTAAGCATAGGCTCGAGTCAGTCCCTCTCTCGCCACCCCCCCTCCTCCCAGGTGCCCCAGGATCGCTGATAAAATCAGTGTTACCCAGAGGAGGGCATCCTCAGCAGCTTCTGCTGGGAAGATGTTTGGAAGCAGTGAGCTTCCCACCACCCATGCACACAGCTTACCAGAGCAGTGATGGAGACTTGACCAAGACAATATTATTCTAGAAGACACAGGGGGTATAAGCCACGGAGAGGGGAGAAGCGGGGAGCAAGACAACTGGTGATGGCAAGAGAAGTGGGGTGACAGAGTCTCCCCAAAGCAGCCATAATTGGCAGACTCTCAGGAAGGGAACAGCTGATGTCTGAGGCTTTGAATGACACAATAGCACAACCTCCCTAAATGACCTTCACATCTCTGCTCAGCTGGCTGAGAAGGACATGCTAGCCACACTCTGTCATTTCTGTCTTCCTGGCTCCTTGACAATAGTCCCCATCACCTGAGCACACTGAGTGTGTGTCCCTGCTCCTTAAAGAACCAGGGATGATTGTGGCACAACCAAATGAGCAAAATGTCACTTCCTGTTCATGGCCCTTGCCACCCACTTCCCTCTAGAAGTGACCCTAACCCTCTATGAATGTGACCCTTTGGGATGTCTGGCAGATTACCTTCTCCAAAGGTGCCCACCGGTACCTCCTGTCCCACGTGCTCTTCTGCCATGTGACCCTGCCGTTCTCCCGTGATGTGGGTGGCCTGTGACTGCTTTCTCCAAGAGCACAGCAGGATTGCTGCAGTGTGGCTTCCATGGTGTGGTATCAATGGCAAAGGACTCTCCTCTTGATGTGTGGCTGCGTGGGGAGGGAGGTGGAGAGCCA
>NW_005871269.1:89958-329936 GCF_000147115.1 Myotis lucifugus | reverse complement strand
TTCTCCTTCTCCTTCTCCTTCTCCTCCTCCTTCTCCTCCTCCTTCTCCTTCTCCTTCTCCTTCTCCTCCTTCTCCTTCTTCTCCTTCTTCTTCTCCTTCTCCTTCTCCTCCTTCTTCTCCTTCTCCTTCTCCTTCTCTTTCTCCTTCTTCTCCTCTAAAAATCAATGGAAACATGTCCTGAGGTGAGGATTTTTTAAAAGTATCATCAACTCAATGAGGGCATTTAAGGAACAGAAGGACCACCCCTGCCATGGTAAGTATCATCCAGTGTGTGATGCATCATAAGAAACATGAAAATATGAAACAAGTGCACAAAAGGCAAAGAAATATGACAAGTCCTTTAGCATCTTTGAACACCTTTGCATCACTGGACACCTTTCTGTACATTTGGAAAGTGCAGGGGAGGCAGGGTTTCTGGAATTAATAAGCCCAACTTATTGTGTGTGCAAACAGGACTGACATCCACAGAGCACAGTGTTGAGGGCCCACAATGCCTCTAGTGTCCCACAGACATGTTTAATGTCTAAAAATCTAAAGAAAAAAATTAACTTTTAGATGGAATAAAATTTTTAATATAAAATAGGAATATGCTTATTTTTTACCAGCACACTGATAAAATATAAGTTTTAATATTTAAGATATTGAAATATTTAAAATTGAATATTTTTTGTTCAATTTTAGGGAGGAAAGTCCTGGGGCAACCCAGTTGTCTTGCTAAAGAGGCTCCGACATATCCAAGTTTCTCTCTCTCTCTCTCTCTCTCTCTCTCTCTCTCTCTCTCTCTCCCTAAATCTCAGGAATCCTCTAGAAAAGAATCCCAGAAGGGATTTTTTCCCTTCAGTACTTCCCTGTTTGGAGTCTAGATGGCCCCATTGCTCCAAAGTTAGCCACGCGAAGCGCTCTGATTTACAATGTGCCTGCTGCCTCCTGTGGAGCAAGCAGAGGTTACTTCTTGGCAGAGATAGTATTCAGTGTGCGCGGCTAGAGGCAGGCCTGGGATTCTTCATGGCTGTCATTCCTTTAAAACCTCAGTCCCCGAGGATAATCCATGGACAGTAAAACGTGGCCATTTTAAGCTATACTTGAATTATTGAGCATGCCAGGCCTGCATGAAAAATTTAAATGTCTGGGAAAATAAATAGGGTGCATAAAAAGATTTTATTGAACTTCTCCAGTCAAGGAAGAACAGTAGATGGCTGCTTTCTTTCTCCATTTCATTCTTTCTTTCTCTCTTTCATTCATTCATTCATTCTTTATTTTTATTTTTTTTTTCATCAAAGGAAGTCCCTGCAATTTGTTAAAAGATCTCTTGGCTCCCTTGAAATTAACAGACTCAAACACTTAGGGACAAACTAACAGAAAAAATACAGCTCCCCAAGGCAATCTCATATTGAGGGAAATGGCTTATAAAATTTTTGAATGAAACACTAAATTTTCCACTTTCAGGATTCTTAGCCCAGTCTAGATGGTTGCTAGTGAAACAATGACAATGACCTAAATCATTCAACTGTATTTCCTCTAGCTGCTGGGGAAGTTCGTGCAACTGTGTGTGAATAGAAGCAGGGGAAGCACAGGGCGTTTCCAGGGCTTAAAAACCCACTCCCAGGCTCTGGGAACAGGGGTCATGCGTTATGTATCTGCTTTTAATTTGTGTCTGACATCCATGGAGGCTTCTTAACCCTTTTCTTCCCTCTTGGCCACTTTGGAAAATGATTTGCTCCTATCAGGTTAAATTCAAATTCCACGTGAATAATAGATGCACTTTCCGTAATGTGAATTGCCAGGCTCGGGGCCTCTTGCCTGCGAGGTAAAATGATGGAGGCTCAAGGAACAAGGCAGGGCGGGAAGCAGCCCTGTGCCTTGGGTTCCCTGTGGAGATGTGCGCCTAAGCATTGTGCTATCTCCCGGCGGGGAAAGTAAGAATCAACTCAACTTTTTCAAAATATGCTCAGGTGAGGGGTTTAAATGCTTCCCTAGATTATGAATATGTGTTTATGTGTATGAATGAAAAACGAACTTTATTTTCCAAATGAGCTGAATTGTTCAATATTACACATGGCATGGTAAGTTCTAAGTTCTTTAGTGAAGCTGTTAAAACTATCAAAGGTGACTCGTGTCATTAAGGGAAAGTGAAGGAAAAATACAGGTGAATGGTTACTGTTTACCACAGCACATTTTGGGGGGGCAGGTTGACACTTTATTTTGGACGCCCCCCCAATAGATAAATAAATAAATAAATAAATAAATAACAGTTCATGCAATGTGTCCACAATACCCTAAGCTTGTTACTCATATTGAATCACTTAAGCCTCAAAACAACCCTATGAGGTTAGGTCCTATTATTATCCCCTTTTTACAGATGGGGAAACAGGCACAGAGAGGTTAAATAATTTGCCCAAGGTCACAGAGGGCATATCACGTTTGAATCCAGTTTGGTTTCAGACTCCATCTTCTTACCCCTACAATCTTCTGCCTCTCAAATCCAGCTCCGGGATGTAGCTGTGCTCTCTCTCCACGTCCCCTCAGAACCCAAGGTTCTCATCGAGGCAAACAGTTCTCCACTGCGGGGAGGACTCTCTGGTCATAGACACTGATCACACACAGGCCTATGGGAAGTGCTGGAGAGCTGACACCACCCACGCCCCAGCAGCTCTCAACGGTGCCCAACGGGAGCTGGTGGATGAGCACCAGCTGGAGGCACGCCCTCATGGGTCTCTCAGAGGCTCCGGGAGCACTGAGCCCACAGGGTCATGTTGTCTTTAATGTACCCTGTTCTGCTTCCTTTCTTCCCTGTCTCACTTTCCTTCCTGAACCCCCCCTGTAAGCGCCCCCCCCCCAAAAGTAAACATCTTGTACTGAAGTCCTTGTCTCAGAGTCTAGATCTGGAGAACGTGGGCTTTGTCATTTGAAAAACCATAAATGCTAAATTAGTCATTGGCAAGTATGAGAAATAGTCCTAAAACAACTCTACTTCTTTGTATCACGATGAATTTATTCCCCACCCCAAAAGGATCAATCTGCAAGAAATGTCAAAATCCTGCCGGATGATCTTAAACATTCTCGGTAGATAATTTCTTTCCAAGCTGCTGTACTTAATGTATGTGGTAAATTTTTTCTTAACATAAACTTGCCTTTAATGTAACTTTTTAAAAATGGAACTATATCAAACATTGCATGACTATACCCCAAGACCCCAAATTATGTTTAGGCTCTGACCTAAAAGGTAAGAACACAAATAGAATATTGAAAATACCCAGGTCAAAGTAAGAAATGGCCTATTCCATTATAATTCTTCCAATATACTTTCAAATACTCGGGTGTTATTTTTTTCCACAAACTACAGGTTGTAATACTTAATAATATTTTTAATTTGTTCCACATGTTGCTATTAGATTTATTTTGCCAAAATCCCATGTGAGCCTCTTTCACTGATCTTTTTAAGCTCTTCCCTTTCCTCCCATTTTATTTTCAATGAGCGACTAAATCAATAAAAAGCAATAAACAGCCCAGCCAGTGTGGCTCAAGGATTGAGTGTAGACCTGTGAACCAAGAGGTCATGGTTCAATTCCTGGTCAGGGCACATGCCTGGGTTGCAGGCTCATTCCCCAGTAGGGGGCTTGCAGGAGGCAGCTAATCAATGAGTCTCTCTCATCATTGATGTTTCTATCTCTCCCTCTCCCTTTCTCTCTAAATTATATACAAATTACAATGTCTAAGATTATGCAGTGTATTGGCAGCACCTCCCACAGCATCATAGAGCGGAGCATTCTGAAAGTAACTGTAGAAGAGACGGCCAGGAATCCCTGTCAGCAGCTGCTCTCTAAGTGCCTCTCTTGGGGCCTGTTTGCCAACTGAGCTGAGCTCAGGGGGATGAGCAGAGGCAGCGCTAGTCTTTCACACAACTGCCCCCCACTCTGCTCTGTGAAAGCATTCCCCTTGCTACAAGCTTGGGTGGGTTGCATAGCTTCCTGGGTACTTTCTGGTAATAAAAGTTCTGCAGCTGTTAAAGCATTAACATCTCATCCAGTGTAATATCAAAACGCCAAGCTTCACTTCATTTTAATCTCCCCACCTCCAAGAATGGCCTGTCAGGCAGAGAGAGGCACAGGTGACTTTTCATTCTGCTCAGGTTCAGGCCCTGGGTGAGGAAGAAGGGAAGCTTAGGGCTCACATGGTCTCACTTGCCTGGGACATTGCACCCCGGCATCGGGTCAGTGTGGCACTTGCACGGTGGCTGGCCTCTGTCATCAGACTTTGGCAGTTTCCTTGGGGATCTTCCTGTTGGGCATCTCTCAGGGCATTCTCCTGCAGCGACGATGCCATGTCTGGCTGGCACGTGGACTGCCCCCAGGCTTGGGGCTTCTCTTGGACCTCCCGGGGCTGGCTCTCTTTGCCCCTTGATTCCCATGGTACTCCTGGCGGCTGCCTTTACTATGGCTGGCACTGGGGACTTTGACAACATCAACTAGACTCGTTGGAAACATGTACACGGCTGCCCCTTCGCAGCAGCAGCAGCAGCAGCCTGCATCTTGGACTCCTCGTGACCCCGGTTGGCAACACGGGTGAGAAGAGGGTGAGAACCAGAGGTGCAGGAATTGAGAGGGGAAAGTGATAGAGCCGCAAGAGAGAGGAAACTGCAGTGAATGAATCTAAAACCCACAAACCGTTCCGGGCACAGAAAGGACAATGCTGCCCTTTGTATTTAAAAGCCAGAAAAAAACTATTATCCAAACATGACACAAATACCACCACCAACCACACGAAACACTCCTGATCAATCCTGCTTATGAATATAGACACAAAAACTTCTAAATACTCACAAATATAACTCAACAGGAAATTAAATGATATACCACAACCAAGTAAAATGTTGCCCAGAATATTTTACTGGCTTAGTAGTAGGAATTCAGATATATACATGTCATGTCAGTTATTGGAATAAGTGATTATTTCAAAGGATAATAACAAGATAGGAATAAAATTTATCCAGATTCCTTATTTTTTTTAAATATTTTAGCAAGCCAGGAATAGAAGAATGCTTCCTTAACACGAGGAAGAATATTTAATTTAAAACAAGAGCCAGCCATTTTCTTAACAGCAAAGCAAGCACTAGAGGCATCCCCATTGGCAACAGGAATAAGATAAAGATTTCTTCTGTTCCCACTATTATGTAATACCATATTCAGCAGGGTATTCATATTTGAAAAAGAAAATAGATATAGCTATGGGAAGTGAAGAGACAACATAACACTATGCAAATAGTGTCACATCATATAACCTTAAAACTCTAAGCAGTGGTTCTCAACCTTCTGGCCCTTTAAATACAGTTCCTCATGTTGTGACCCCCAACCATGAAATTATTTTCGTTGCTACTTCATAACTGTAATGTTGCTACTGTTATGAATCGTAATGTAAATATCTGATATGCAGGATGGTCTTAGGCGACCCCTGTGAAAGGGTTGTTTGACCGTCAAAGGGGTCGCAACCCACAGGTTGAGAACCGCTGCAAAGCATCTACTGAAAAACTATCAAGATAGAGATTCGAGACAAAAATAGAAATTGAAATATTTATTGAATATCAGTGAGAATATATTTTAAATAGAAAAATAACAAAAAGCTTCTGTTCACTATTTTAATAAGACACACAAAACCCTAGGGATAAGCTTATGTGCTTGATCCATATGAAAAAAAAAAGCACCAAACCACGCTATGGGACATAAAAGCAGAGAGAGATATGATGTGCCTGAATGGAAAAATGAATATTATAAAAATGTCAAAATAATTCATTATTCTAAATGCAATCCAAACCCAAATCTCAATGGGATCTAAAAATATTTGGCAGTGTGATAATAAAATTCATCTATAGGCAAAAATGTACATGAAATGCCAACTAGACCACAAAAAGGAAGAACTTTCAATGAACACCAGCCCTGCCAGATATAAATTGTGAGCCCATAAAAAATACAATAGTATCGCTATATCACCATACAGTTGCAGTGACCAATGGCAGGGTTATTTTGGCCTGGCTGCGGTCAGGTAGCCTCTCTGGTCAAATCAGCTATGACCTAAAGCAGGAGTGGGGAAGGTCCAGCCCGCGGGCCATATAAGGCCTAAGAAATCATCTGGCCTGGCCCTGCCAAGGCATTAGGGGTGCGTTCATTAAATGTTTGACCAAATATAGCAGGATGATTTTTAAGTTGATAATTTTGTATGGTCCGTGAATGATGTTATAAATACCCACATGGCCCTTGGCAGAAAAAAGGTTCCCCTGCCCTGGCTGAGGGATGAGGTCACATGGGATCTACATGGCTACTATTTATGGGCTGTGAGAAGGCACATTCTCTACGAAGAGAGTGTTGACAGACAAAAAGTGACTGCATCGCTGATATAAGGCTGCAGCCAAACCTCAAGTGGAGATAAGACCATGGGACCTACATTTTACACAGGGTGGCTGGAGACCTAGGGGTCATTAGCAAATAGATGGTGGTTGAAGTCATTGGTTTAGAGGAGACAACCTGGGGAGAGCGGGGGGAGTGATGTGAGATGTGGAAGTGATGGGAACTGGGCTCCAAGAAACAGAGGGCAAGAGCCAATGAATGAGAGAAATAATTGTCAGAGAGATATGAAAAAACCAAGAGAGACGGAGAATAGACTTTAAAGGAGAGAACAGTTCCATGTTAATTTTTTTAAAGGATTGATTGATAGCGTCACAAGCCTTCAAGTGGAGGGAAAAGTTAGATACGGTGTTCTGGAAGTCAGCCAGGCATTTGACAACATCTTTCATGACATCCTTCAGGGACAAGATAGAAAAATAAAGACTGGATGAAATTCAAATGGGAGGATTATCAATCAGGCAAATGAAGAATCAAAGGGATACAGGTAAATGAGGTGGATCCACCATTGGAAGCTCTAATGTGAGCTAAGAGGCTCTAGCACAGTGACGGCGAACCTATGACACGCGTGTCAGAGGTGACACGCGAACTCATTTTTTTGGTTGATTTTTCTTTGTTAAATGGCATTTAAATATATAAAATAAATATCAAAAATAGAAGTCTTTGTTTTACTATGGTTGCAAATATCAAAAAATGTCTATATGTGATACGGCACCAGAGTTAAATTAGGGTTTTTCAAAACGCTGACACGCCAAGCTCAAAAGGTTCGCCATCACTGACTTATGGCATCATCTTTGTGAACATTTTTTAAACTATGTAGATAGAAACAAGGATGACTCATTTATCCAATTTGTGAAGAGAATAAGGCTTGGGTGAGGGGAATAGCAAGAAATTTCTGTGACAGAGGGGGTTCCACATGAGTTCAGTGGAAAAGAGTGGGAATTGTTTATTGTTAGATAAATGAAGGGAGGCTGCATGTTGTAATGCAAAGAGCAGAGAACTGATATTCTAATTCTGGCTGATGGGAGAACTTGGCAACTCACTGAAACTGATGATTTCCAACCTGCACCGGAGTCAAATCCCTGCTGATGGGGTGGGAATAGGGAATTCTTGTTTGTAACTATTTTTCCAGGACATGCGAATGTTTCCTGGCACTGTCTCTGAGCTAACATCTGGGAACACTGACCTCAAAGCTCTCATAGGATCCGTTTCTGAACTTGTAAAATTAGAGTTCATTGAGATGATCCTTAGGGTCCTTTCCAGCTCTAACGTTTGTGCCTGTGCTTCTGTAAGGAGCAAGTGTGCCTCTGCCAAGGGTTGCCTAAAGTCTAACTGCTGGCCTTGGTCCCCACACTGGATATTTCAATACGTTCTTGACACCACCTAGTCAAGAATCCTCATTCTGTGATCATAGTGAAGCAACGTGGTGGCTTTAAAGGGATGCTTACGATGTACACACACATTTATATCAAATTACTTGAGTGATTGGACAAATAAAACCTTAGGGTCTCAGGCAGGTTCAATGGCAGGTTACACAGACGGTTTCTTTCTCAAATGTATCCATATCTGTTTGCTTAACTCCAAGCGCATCCTTAAACATCTGATTTTATTCTCAATGGAAAGAGAAGCCAGCGTGCCAGGATAAGATCTAAGCAGGAATTAAAAACAAGTGATAACGGCTGTGCATGATGGGTGTTTCTCTCATAGCCACAGGTCAAGTTGATTTCCTGCCACAAAACGGACTTAATGGAGCAGTGAATGGAAGGCTAAGGTAGAGCCATTAACATCTCTTAGAGGAGATGCTGGCCATCCAATGAAACTGTCAGTAGTGGAAAAGCTCAGATCATAGCTCACCTGGGTTTCATTCGATAAACATTTATTGAGTTCCTACCCTGAGCCAAATACTTTTCTAAAGATGCTCACAGCCTAATGAGAAAGACAGATCGCTATAAAATAATATAATAAAATAATGTTAGAGCATAGTAATGGATAGGCACACACAGCCACTATGGAAGCATATAGGACACCTATCCCCTCCCTCCGAGAAGGGGGACTATGTGGTAAGGCTTTGTAGAGTAGGTAATAAAAAGCTGAGGCGTGAAGAATAAAGCTAGGAATCTCTGCAGGTAAATACAGCTAGGTGTCAGTGGGCAACAGGCGACCAGGAAAGAGTGTTCCTGGTAGTGATGAGCTTAAGCACATACACAAACTGAGCATGCTCTGTGTGAAGACCTTCAAGGACAAAAAGCAAATCAGGGAACTACCAGAGGTGAGGTCGGAGATGAAGGCAGTAACAAAAATGAGAGGTGCCACCGAGGAGCTCAGACTTTCTCCTGTGGGAAATGGAGAGACTTGGAGATGCTGAAGGCCTGGGACTGACCTCTATAAATCCCACCTGGAGGAGGGACTTCAGGGAGCTGAAACCAGAGGCAGGAAGACCAGTTACAATGACCACTGATGAGTAAGAGATGATCAAGGCCAGTCTAGAAACAAGGTGGTAGGGATGGAGAGGGTGGGGGTATTTAAAAACATATTTAGGTAATAGTACCTGCACTTGGTGATGTGTGGGGTGAGGAACAAGAGGAAACTGAGATGAGTTCCTAGGTTTCTGGTTTGGTTGATAAGATGGCACTAATTTAAGGAGAGACTATATGAGAATGAGTACGTGGAGTAGATTACTCTGAGGTTTGGATGAAAAGGAAATGGTATTGGATGGTAGCTAAAGGTGGTGGAGATGACAGACTATGCATTTCAGGAAGACAGAGATAATACATCTGTACTATGCACCTCTGATATCCTCAGCATTTAGATCAATGCCTACTCTTGGTAAGCCCTCAATAAATATTATTTTGAATTAATGTGAAAAAGCCATTGGAAAGATCACTGAGATGAGAAAGATTTGAGCATATTTTCAAGAAATGAGGAAGAAGCAACCTAAACTATAACAAATGGAGGGAGTGCTTGATATAAAGAAGGGAATTCAAATATGCCACCGCAAATATGCCACTTCGATATAAAGAATATATTGAGCTGAAGGCAATTGAGAATCAGTTGATACAAGAAGAGTTCTCTTCCCTCCTCTCATCTGATAAAAGCAGGACATAAATTTCCCTTCATGAGGTGCCCTCAGCACCACCAAGAAAAAAAGAACAATTCTTAACCCAAAGATGGAAAGTCAACACCCAGATGAAGTTTACATAAACAGGCCTTATTAAAATAACCTGTATCTTCCATTAGTTCCCCCATATATTTCAGGTCACTTCTCCACTTTTTATCATACCTTAAAGCCCAAATCCTCTTCCCTTTGTTAAAATAAGTCTAATAGCTTTCTTGAGTTTCACTTCTTTTCTGGGAGTTCTTGTGCATGTAAATATTAATAAAAATTGTGTGTCTTTTCTCCTGCTAATCTGTCCTTTGTTCATTTATCCAGGGCCCCGGATACTGAACCTGAGAGGGTAGGTGAAAAGCTTTTCCTCCCTGACAATAGTAAGGTCCCTAGAGAGGTGGGAAATGACAGGGTCAAGGGCACAGGTATTTTGCAAAAGGTGAAACATCACATCTTCTGAGACAAGAGACATGTTGCCAAGGATGGGTATGAATACAGGTGCTTATAAGGAAAATACTGGAATGTTGATAGAGTTTATGCCTGATGGGCTCTCATTTTCTTTTATAAAGTAAGAGGCAGTCTGAATGAAACCATCCCTCTGACCTGCTTTCCTTCCTGAACCAATAGAGCCAGAAGGACTGGGCTTTTCATTTCCTATCTGACAGATCCTGAGTTATGCCTCCCTAAGCATAATTGAGGCCCATGAGGCACTTTATCTGTTGAAAGAGAGTTAAAGAAGTTTAGAAACTATTTTACAAAAAAAGAAGGAAAGCCTAATTCAAGACTTTCTATATGCTTTGAAACTCAGCAATCCTTTCTTCTTCACCCTCACTCTCTTCTCTTAAGGTGAATTCTTTATCATGAGGATCTTCACTCCATTGAGTAAACAGAGCCCTGCCAGCCTTCTCTACAAGCTGTGCAGACTTGTCCAGATGTGACTAAATCCCAGGGCAGAATAAAAAGCCAGGCTGTAAGCTGGGTCCCCTGCTATGCAAATTTATAAGGGTAGTTCATGTCATAGACCCAAGGATTCTCTCATTAAGAGGTGAGTGGAAAACGTTAAATGTACAAAAGACTATAAAAAAGAGCTGAGCGATGTGAAACAATAAATGAGACGCCACAATGGATGCCATATTCATCTTGTCTGACTGAGAAAGAATCATGACCAATAAAAAAATAGACAAATATAAAAATAATCTTTATTCACCCCTCAAAGTGCATTGATCAAGGTAAATGTAGTTTTATTGTTTTCTACCACTGATTTATTTTAGAGGACCAGTTTTGGTCCAATCCAGTAACCTTGGTCCAATTCGAGAATTCAGTCCGTCTCTTTATTTTTTCATTGAAATTATTGGGGTGACATTGCTTAATAAATTTATATAGGTTTCAAGTGTACAATTCTATAATACAGCATCTGCCTATCGCATGTGAGTTTCCCACCCAAAGTCGAATCTCCTTTCCTCACCATATGTTTGATCCCTTTTACCCTTTACTGCCTCCACACCACCTCCCTTTCCCTCTGGTAACCACTAGACTGTTGTCTGTGTCGATGAGTTTTTGTTTGTCAGACAATCTCCTTGGGTAACTGAGTCTCTTTCAGCTAACAGTCTTTGGCATTTTCTCCCCCTTCTTTTGCTCCTAAGAGAGCATATGGCTATAGGGTATAGTTATGGTATGTGATCTCTCGGTGGGTTCTAAGGGAGAGAACAAGCCCTTACATTCACACAATGTCTTCTTAATCAGTGCTTCTGAAACTTGAAATGTGACATGAATTATCTGTGTATCTTGTTACAGCACAGATTCTGGTCCACTAGATCTGGGTGTCAACCCAAGATTCTGCATCTCTAACAAGATCCCAGGTGATACCGACGCTGCTGGCCTTTGGATACCCTTTAACCAGTGAGGTCCTAGATTCTTGCAGGTCTCTGCTGCAACACGTCTGGGCAGCTCAGCTTCTAGGCTGGTGGCCACTGAGGTCTGACTTGTCCCATCAGACCTTTCGAGGTGACATGCTGGTTCTCACAACTGACATCCATAGCCTTAGCCCCACCTTCCTTCCATTACAAAGTCTCTGCACATAGAGAGTTTCTTTGACCCTGCATAGCTCTGGCCCCCTCTCGGAGCATGTGCATCCACTCACTAGGATGTGGAGGAATGTCTCAGTTCCCTGTATGCCAGACAAGGCATGGGAGCACAAGGCACAACCTCACACTCACCTATCAAGCTCCCTTCCACCAACTCTGTGCCATCTCCTGTGCCACATTAGAAGAGTCACGTATCAGACTTCTTCAGGCTTACAAATTTCCTCTAGCTCCATGCAGGCATCCATTGTAGAGGAGGAAAAATTTATTTTCCTACTACTCTCCTGGGTTCTTCAGCTGGGGGCTTATAAATTATACTGAGAGAAGACAGATTAACAAAAGAAAAGCCTATAAATTTATTTAAGTTTTATGTGACATATGAGCCTTCATAGGAAATAAAGACCCAAAGAAATGGTTATACCTGAGCTTTCTTTAAAAAAAAAAAAAGGAACACAAAAGAGACTTGGGGGAAACACCCTGAATGATAGTTTTCCTTACACATAGAAAAAATAAAGATAGAAGGGAGGGGGAAAGAGTGAGGGAGATGGAAGAAGAGAGATTGAAAGGTATATACCCCTGAACAACTCTGGGGTTAGGGCCACTGACCCCATGCAGTTGAAAATTCACATATAACTTTTGACACCCCAAAAATTTAACTACAGTCATCCCTCAGTATCTGTGGGGGATTTGTTCCAGAACTTCTTCAGATATAAAAATCCATGGATGCTCAAGTCCCTTACATAACATGGCATGGAACAATGCTAATTGCCCAAGGCCACCTGGTGTTAGCAGTTGCAGAACTGGGACTCAAGCCTTCCCAGGCATGCCTGATGCTAAAATCTACTCTCGTAAGGTAATGGAGCTCACCACAATAGACCAGTAGGGAAGAGGGAAGGGAAGCTAATTATGAATTAATATTTACTGGGGGTGATAGATATTTGTCAAGCTTTGTGGCCATCAACATTTTTGAACACCTTTCCTCTATTTAGATAATTTTCCAGATTAAAAGTCCTGCCTCCCAAAGGTAAAAACCAGACATTTTCTCACACAAAAATGGAAAATGCCACTCAACACACACACCAGCCCCTAGCTGGTTTGGTTCAGTGGATAGAGCAATGGCTTGCGGACTGAAGGGTCCCACGTTTGATTCCAGCCAAGGGCACATGCCTGGATTGCAGGATCGATCCCCAGTGAGGGGCATGCAGGAAGCAGCTGATCGATGATTCTCTCTCATCATTGATGTTTCTATCTCTCTCATCCTTTCCCTTCCTCTGTGAAATCAATAAAAAAAATATTTTTAAAAAAACAAACATACACACACCATGACTAACAGAATGAATCAATGAGTGGAGCTCACAGAGATGGATGCAGGACCCTCTTATCCATGTACTCTAAGGTGGTGTACCGAGATCTAACAAGGCCAGGCAGTGGACTCAGAGAGAAATTCCCATCTTGGGCCATGGGGCTTCTGAGCTACACGATTAGGGAAGCACTGGCCCCTCCCTTGGGGAAGCAGAAATGGGAGTCCCAGAGTAATATGGCATGGGAGAACATTGGCTCCAGCCCTACCCTGTCTTTCATGGCCTTCCTCTGGCACAGCGGTTCTCAACCTGTGGGTCGCGACCATCAGAAAACACATATAGCAAATCAGATATTTACATTACGATTCATAACACTAAAAAAATTACAGTTATGAAGTAGCAACGAAAATAATTTTATGGTTGGGGGTCACCACAACATGAGGAACTGTATTAAAGGGTCACGGCGTTAGGAAGGTTGAGAACCAGAGTCTGGTATAATGTGGCAGCTGGGCATCAAGGCTTGCTATTGTAGCTGCATGATACAGTTAGCTATGGGCTTGAACCCCAGCAAGCAAGCAGCATTCAAGACTGAAGAAGTACCAGCCCTTCCTCTGATATGATCAGAGTGCTAGGCTCTAAGCCACATGGTTGAGCAGAACTGACTGCCTTAAGCAACAGGTTATCACCAATGTCCATTAAGTTTGCAGGGGAGCAACTCAGTTTTTTAGAAGGCAGTCTGCGGAACAGATTTCCCCCTTCTCTCCCTTGCTTTCCCAGCCTCCTTTGCAGCAAGGTCAGAGACATGGGATTTAGGCTCTGCCAATCAGATATACACATGTGAGATTTTGATTTAGATGAGAGTAGGGTGGGAATGCGGGAGCATGAGATCCATTTCCTGGAGAGGCTGATAACAGAGGCCCTGGTTTCTGAGAACAGCAGTTATGGTGACTCTGGGGTCCAGGGCCCAGCATCAGCAGTGCCTGTTATGGTGCCTGTGCCTAGAGGAGGCCGCCATCTAGGGGGCTGTTTCTGGGACAAGCTGCAGTTTGATATTGTTTCAGTTCTGTCCATGTGCCCTCCAAGCTGATCTGGCCCTCCTGGGAATTCTCTGAGCTACCTAATAACCTTGAATAAACCTCTCCTCTCCTCTCCTTCAACCAGCTGAAGTAGGTTCTGTTGTTTGCAACTTAGAAGTAGAGTGATCATTGATCATCTATTTTATCCTAGGCATTGTCCCACTTGTCTCTCTGAATTCTCACACAAAACCAACAGGACAAATACATTTGCAAGAAAATGTGGTAAGGCAATAGCATGGGATGAAGCTGACAAGATAGACAGAAAAGAGATCGTGAAGGCTCTCATTTGTCAGCTGTTGAGTTTGGGCTTTCTCCCATAAGCATGCTGTACACACCCCGCATTGTAGGTGGAATGTACACCACGACATGGCGGGAGCGGTTCCCATGAGGCACCAGCTCCCACAGACCTTACAACAAGCTTCTCCTTTGTAATTCCTCATTGGCAGCTGGACATGCAAATCACCTCAAGCTCCCCAATAATCTCTGACTTACCTCGTATCTCAGTGCTTCAGAGGAAGTGGCTAGAGATTGTTCTGACCTATGATTCTTTCTTCCGTGCCTTCACCAAACTCCCCACAGTCATGCAAGCTCCAATTCCCACACTGGATCTGTGATTCTCAAAATACATAGCTTTCCCCTGACTGAACTGAGACTGATACAATCAGTAAAATAACAAGTGGGATAGGCAATAATGTGAAGTAAGAATGAATCTGAAGTACACAATTCTGTTCAAAGTGGCCTAGGACAATGGAAGAAACTAGGGCCTCAGGAATCATAAGGAATTCCGCTCCAATCTCAGCTTTGATGTTCGGTATGTCGGCATAAGAAACATCCAAACCTGTAGCGAATTTTTACGGGTTTATTTGAGCTAAACAGACAATTTGGGGGAAACAAAATCCCATTGGGCTGAGAAAATGCAGCTTATATTATACATTAGAATCAAAGGAGGAGATGTAAGGGGGGTTATGTGAAATTCATTGGTGGTAAATTAGGGAAGTGGGAGAAAGCAAAATGGGGAAATTTCGGAGACTGGATAAATAGCAAAATGGAGAGACAAATCCTTCTTATACATTGGTGGGTACATTTGGTGTGGGTAGTTAACGAACATTTACAGCACGTAGAGATGGTATGAGGCAAACAAGATAACAAGGAGGGATTCTGTAGTCTCCTGCTCTGGTGATGGGTGTGCCCTGAAGGGTCTGGGAAATGTCAGATTACTCTGACAAGCCAAAGGTAAGTTATCTTAGATACAAAAGGACAATAGGCAATCTCACCTGACGTTTAGATTTATCTTTATCAAGGAAGCTAGAGGCCCAGGACATGTCTACCTGCCATGACTAGCTTTTAGTTAGGAATTTTTATGTTCAGACCATCCTATGTGGTTACTTCCAGTCTCTTGAGTTTGTAGGGCCCACCATGCAGGCCTCCAGAGTGTGTCAGGTTTAATATGTGGTCCCTTGTTTGCCCACAAGTAAATGAACCACTCAACATCTCTGAGCCTCAGTTGTCTCATTGTTACATGGGTTTAGTACTTACCTCATGGGCTTGGTGAGAACACAGCAGACTCGAATCTCAGGCCCTTTCCATTCTATGACCAATGTTTAGAAATCAATATAATAAGAACATGTTTTAACTAAGAATTCTCCTTTTTAATACTTATTTATATAGATTTTCATGTTAAAAGTGAATTCCTTTCAAATACATCATTTTAAGCAATATGAATCTACATAAAATTGTGATTGGTCTGGATTTGCTCTCTCGAATTGGTTTTTAAAAGTATTCTGTGCTATGCTTCTTTTAATATACTTCTAAAAGAAGTGTAAGCTTTCATAGGCTATGGATTTTTGAATTTTGAGAAAATAAAAATCTCATTTTTCACTTTTATAAATATTAAAACATGAACATAATGTATCTTTGCTGCTAAGTATTTACATAATTGCACATCCAAGCAATAAAACGAAAGCAGAAGAGTAGAGTTCATTGAACTCACATGGAAAGGCTCATCAGTAGCTTTGAAAACAGCCCTGCCTAGTGAATGGCTCTCTCAGTATAAGTCCCCAAGGATGACTCGGCATTTTGGGTCTCAATTTCCTCATCAATTACTACAAAGAAAGCTTGATGTGGAGTCTTCCAGGTTTTATGAGTCTAGGACCATGAATGTGTTGGGAATAAACAGCATACTCACCCACTGAAAAAAGTGGGTGATAATTAGTCTTCCCAACCCTTGAATGTGATCATTTAAAAGAATAATAATAGCACTGTGTGTATAACGAGGCACTTCACTGAATGTTTTATCTCGTTATGTAATTCAATCTTTACAATCCCAATGAAGCAAAATTATTTTTGCTCCCCCTTTCCAGACGAGGACAGAGAAAAGCCACCTAGCTCTCACAATGGCAGCCAGTTAAGAAGCGCAAAGGCTGAGGGCGTACCGAAGTGTGATGAAGGATATTGGCTCTGGGAGTCACATTGTGATTTGGGGGCTACTTTCGTGGTTTGGGGCTAAATTACTTAATCCCTCCAACCCTCCATTTTTTGCTATCTGTTAAATGGTGAAGTACCAGTTGTACTTACCTTCAAAGATTTCTGTGAAGACTAAGTAAAATAATTTGTTTAATGTTCAACATGTGGTAGCTATGTTGGAGATGTTAATAATTTATATTACCTCCCAAATTTTTTCCTTTTAACAATGCTCAGTCTCCTAAACATACCGGCCGTTAACAATCCAAGCACCATGCACCAGCGTTGTTAGACAAATGTTAACCTTTTCACCGATTAGAAAGACCGATGCTACATAACTAAGCTGTTTCACACTGTATACGTACTCAGAGACAAAGTCCAAAAAGTTGGCTGTTTCTGACAGACTGCTGTACATCATATTTAGAAACCTGTTTTCCATCGCTCACTGCACCTGGCAATCCAGAAGGAACTTTTCGGCATGCTAATTGATGCAGGTAATGAATTGTCCCTGCATTCCAAAAGGTCAGAGGAATGCATCAGGCCTCTCTGTCCTCAATTAGAAAACAATGGCATCCTCTTCTGACCTTTCCACTACTTTACCCAGCAGAACTGATGATGCCGGAAAGGAATTAATGCTAATCCTTTGCCTAATAGAAAGACATCTCGGTGTCTTTGGGCTCAGCTGTTCTCATTAAGTTCAGAAATGCCCAGAGAAGATTAACGAATGTTTTAAAATTTATGTTAGTCTGCAGTTTGATGTAATAGTGTTTTAATCTTGGGCCCCTGATGGCTCAGCAAAAAAAAAAAAAAAAAAAAAAAAAAGTCCTTGGTTAAGCTGCTGATTTCCTCTAAATCACTGAGCGCAGGGATGGTTGCTTGATAAAGTCGTTTAGTTGCTGGGTGTTATAGTCAAATCATGCCAATGGCTCTTGCTGGAGTGTTTCATGTGGGATGTGATGATGCTGACTTCCTTATGGAATTGAAATATCTGTGCATTTACCCATACTACCTTGCAAGGGATTCTAAATTTTTATTTCATCTTTAGGGCTTTGAAATAAAAAAAATGTATTCAGATTTTTAGTAAAGAAAATATTACAAAGAAAAAATACGTAAACTTTGACTGAATTGTATAGGGTATAGTTGCAACTTCCTCAAATATTTCTAAATTCTGAAACATTAATGCATTGATCATCAGTCTTAGCTGCGGCATACTCAAGACATTTCCTAGGCCAGTATTATGGAGGTCCATTTGGATAGAAAAATTTATAATTGGGGCATCAATACTATGGTACATTTACACAGTGGAATACTATGCAGTTGTAAAAAAAGGGGGGGGGGTCTCTTACCCTTTGAGACAGCATGGAGGGACCTGGAGAGTATTATGCTAAACAAAATAAGCCAGTCAGAGAAAGACAAGTGTCACATGATCTCACTTATATATGGAATCTAATGAACAAAATAAACTAAGGAAGTAGATCCAGAGACATGGAAGGGTGGAACAGACTGACAAATCTCAGAGGGAAGGGAATAAGGTGGGAAGAGATTAACCAAAGAAGTTATGCATATATGCATAACTCATGGACACAGACAATAGTGTGGTGAAGGCCTGGGTGGGAAGGAGGTTGGGGGTGGCGGGGGGAGTCAGTGGTCAACAATAAAGATAAATTTTTTAAAGAAAGAGAGAGAGAGAAGGAAGTAGAGGATAAAATAACTTGTATAAATATACCTACTTCCTTTCCTCTTTTTTTTCCTGTGTTGTTGTTTTTTATTTGTATGTTTTCTCTTTTCTTTCTCTTCTCTGAATCCTGAAGGCAAAGAGATTAGCTGAGAATGTAGGCTGTGCTTATTCAAAATCAGAAAAAAAAAGTTGAAATAGAAAAGCTGTTGACTTGCCAGCCAGCCAGCCAGCCGTCCATCTATTCAATAAACATATATTTGCTGAACATCTGTAAAAATGCCAGACAATATGCTAGAAGTACATAAACAAACAATCCTGGGTTATTCATTAATTCAGTCCTTTATGTAATGAACATTACAAACTAGCCACTGTTCCATTCGTAAAAATGGAAAACAAATCATTATACCATATGGTATGAGTATATAAAAATAACCATAATGCTGAGGGAGCAAAGATGTGAGGAAATAACAGCTTGTGACACGTGTCAGAGGCTGAGTGAGCAACGAACTGAGGAAAGACAGCTTGTGACTTGTGTCAGAGGCTGGGTTTCAGAGGCGCCGGCTGCCCCAGGACACGAGGCACGGCTGTCTGGAAGTCTCGGCTGGGACAGTGCTCAGGTGGCAGAGTGTGGGACGGCAGAAGAAAGGTTATGCTCTTCACAACCACACAGCCCAAACTTACATCCCTGTTGTGGCAGAACACTGATGGTCCTCTAATACCCATTTCCTCTTCTTCTCAAAAGTATAAACTCTCAATTGAGCTGGGCACATGGTCCCCCAGAGTAAGTCTGTTTTCCAGTCTCCCTTACAGCTGGGTAAGACTCTGAGGTTAAATTCTGGTCAGTGGTTTCAAGCAGGAGTGCTATACATTGAATGTTTATGTCCCCCCGCCCCCAAATCATATGTCAAAATCCTAACCTCCAATGTGTCTCAGGAGGTGGAGCCTTGTAAAGTCCTCAGTAAAAAGACCATTATAGATGAATTTCTAGGCTGGGTGCATTGACCCTCCCTGTCTTTTTTCAGAATAAGTAGTGCCCTTTACAGGGTAGAGCTTCACCAAGGGCAATTACTGTCTATAATACCACATCTTATGAAGATCCACAGTGGGAGTAGCCTTAGAGATAACATCTAAAATGAGGTAAGGATAGATGAATGAGGGAACTGAGCCCCCAAAGGGGAAGCAACTTGAACAAGTTCACATAGTTTACAGATAAATTAGGTCAAGATTCTTTGCTTATAATATAACTCTTTGGCCCTAGCCAGTTTGGCTCAGTGGATCGAACCATTGGCCTATGGACCAAAGGGTCTCGGGTTCAATTCCAGTCAAGAGCATGTACCTTGGTGGGGGCATGCAGGAAGCAACCAACCAATGTGTTTCTCTCACATCGATGTTTCTCTCTGTCTTCCCCTCTCTCTTCAACTCTCTCTAAAAAAAATCAATGGAAAAATATCCTCAGGTGAGGATTAACAACAACAACAAATAAATAAATAAAATAAAAATAACTATAAAAATAATAAAATAAAATAACTCTTTGCTTTACAAAATAACATACTATATTTTTCATTTTAATTGATGCTTACAATATAAATTTCCTAACCTGTGACCATGTTACAAAAAACCTCTATTGAATTTGTAATGCTTTGATTTGCACACAGGTCAGGAAAGCATTAATTGCAGCTGAATATAAAACCAATTTGAACACACTACTTACACTACTAGAAGTTCAGAGTCTTTTAAATGAATCAGTGTTGGGATAGATAAAATGGTTTAAACAGCCAAATCCCAATTTCTTGAAGAAGTAGAGACATTTTCCTAGCAGAAAGAATATTCCTGTTAAATGTTCTGGGAGTTCTTAAAGCAAGAGGTGAAATCCTGATTGCTGTAATTCTTGTATTACTAGTAGGTACTTTTTAATCAATTCATATCCTAAGTCACAAATGTTTGACCAGTTCCCCTTAGAGCACAATTATTTTCATCAATCTTTCTACATATCTAATGGAAATGCTAGAGCCCCGACAGAAATCATGTCAGCCACCTCCGTGAACTATAGTAGCCTTTCGGTCAGGAGAGCACAGCTCAGACTAGGAGAGTTTAAAGGGTGGCATTCTTCAAATTTTCATTTTGCTTTTTGCTTTTATTTGGATTACTGGACTCAATTCTCCAACCCATGGGTCAGCTTTTGTATATCTTTAGAATGTATTTCTGGGTGGAAGCTGATTCTCAATTTTTTGCCACCTCTTATTCCCCATCCCTGTAAATTATCAGAAATTCACTGTGGAGAGATTAAGTCTCCAGTGAGTTATAGCTGATAATGAGTAATGATATTATAATATATATATTCAGAACTGTGGTTTCTGTATGCTTTCTTGTGCCAAATTTTTCTTCATTGCTTTTCAGAGGACTGAGGAAAGTGTGGGGGTAGGTGTGGTACTAGTCTTAAAAGCTATTGGTCACAAGGAAGAGATGTCATACTTACACCAAGACAACATATAGCCATAGATACCAAAAAACAAAAAGGTATAAAAGAACAGGAACATAAAAGTGTCAGAAGAAAAAATACAATGATTAATAGGCAAACAAAGAAACTGGCCTTTGGACTAAAAATTAAAACAGCAGTGAGATACCTTTTTTCACTAAGAGAAACAGCAACAACTTACACATGTATGTTCAACACTGACCAGAGCGTGGTGAGGTGGGCACTCTCTCTGTTGACATATCTTACGTCAGTTTAATGTTTCTGGGAAGCTATTTAACAGCACATATCAAGAGTCTTTAAAATATTCATACTTTATATCACTTCTGAGACAACTCCCCCCCAAAAGAAAATAGAGATAATGGCAAAGATTAATGTATGACAGATTACTTTGATGTTGTTTGCAACCATAAAAAATTATAAACACTATAATGTGCAAAAGAATAGCTAAATGAATTATGGAACAGTATAGGTTGAATTATTAAATAGTTATTAACCATGAAGTTTCTGAAAAATTTAATAACGTGGAGAAATGCTCATGATTTAACACATTGGAGAAATACGGGCACAAGACAAATGTACTACAGAAGAATCCATGAGACTGAAAGTACCTGCCACTCCCCACGCTCCATTTTGAGGAAACCAGCCTGGGCAGTTACGCCTAATGTTACCTTAGCTTGTGATAAGGTAATGGTGTCACCTCAATTGACTTGTGCAAATTTAACTCTGTGGCCTCATCAGAAATAAAATGTCTTCTAAAACAATGCTAGCAATGTTACCTGCCTTTCCACTCAATAAATATTTGCCCCTAAGTGAGCGTTAGATGGAAATTGTGAATTTGCTGTTCCGTTGGTCAGTTTCAATCTCGAAGGAGCTGTTATTGTGGGGGCATCTTACCAAAATGAGTGAAATTCTAGTGTATCTATAAGGATACAATTCTATAACATTAGCCTTTGCATATGAACTGTTTATTGTGCTACACTTCCCATTGGGATAGCTCATGTAAACATCCCCTAAGATCTCTAAAACTCAGTGGGTGATTTCAGGCTTCATCTAATTAAACTTGTCAATAGCACTAGATGCATTTATCCCTGCTTCCTTTTAGGAAATTTTCACTGGACTTCAGGAAACACTATTCTCTCTTCCTCCTCCTCTTATTCACTTTATAGTCTCTTCTATTGGTTCCTTTTCCTCTCCCTTCCTGCAATCTAAAGATGGGGTATCTCAGATCTCAATATTTTAGCCTCTTCTCTAGCTATAACCAGGTACTCTCATTGGGTACCATGACTTTAAATATCAACTGTATTCACATGATAATAATAGGACTAATGGCTTATACTCTTACTTTGTGCCCCATTCTAAGTATATTATATATACTAATCAACTCTCATAACAGCACTAGGAGATAGTTCCTATTATTGTTCCCATCTTAGAAGAAACACTGAGGCACAGAAAAGTTAAATAATTTGCACAGAGCTACAGCTAGCAGGGAGTGGTGCCAGGCTTGAACCCAGGCATCCCAGCTTCAGTTTGTCTGCTCTTAAGAACTATACTCCTCTATACCATATCACCTTCTCTATGATTCCCAAGTTATACCTCTAGCTGCCAACTCTCCCCTAAAATCCAAGTTTTGTACATTCCACATCTTTGGTTTAAAGGTGGCATTCTTCACATTTTGGTTTAAGATGAATTTCAAACTTAATATATCCAAATTTAAATTCTTATTTCCCCCAAATCTCTTCCCCCATAGCTTCCCCTTTGAGTAAATGGTACCCCTACTACTCCATTTGCTTGAGTCACCCTTGACTTCTCTCTTTCTTCCATTTCCCATATTCATTTCATAAGTAAATAATATTGATTCTGCCTTCTAAATAAATCAAGAACCTGACTGCTTTTTTCACCTTTTCCATAGCTACCACCCTACAGCACATCAGCTTCCCTCACCTGCACTCTCGCATCGACTTTCTAATCTAAATTCTACATAAGTTGAGACTATACTCTGTGCTGAGAAAAATCAGCCCCACTGCCCTGGCCATGATATAGTGATCCAAGGATCAGTGTCACAACCAATGGTAACCCAGTATAAGTAGACATTGAGAAAAGTTAAACCCCTTTAGTCAGTAAGGATACTCCAAATGTGGTGGTAGATCACCTTAATCAGCTGATAGCTTTGGGGATACAATATAAACTTGTATGCCAAGCAGTGCTCAGTTACTTCCCTGGTTCTCTGGGGCCTGTTATGTAAGTCTAGTCTTAGAGGCAATGGGTCCCTGTTTATAAGCTAAAAATAAAATAACTCATTCTGCCCTAACCGGTTTGGCTCAGTGGATAGAGCGTCGGCCTGCAGACTGAAGGGTCCCAGGTTCGATTCCGGTCAAGGGCATGTACCTTGGTTGCGGGCACATCCCCATTGGGGGGTGTGCAGGAGGCAGCTGATCGATGTTTCTAACTCTCTATCTCTCTCCCTTCCTCTCTGTAAAAAATCAATAAAATATATTTTTTTAAAAATATCTCATTCTACCTCCCATTCCATTGCTCACTTGCCATAAATACTCCTTTAAAAAAGTGATCCTATCATAGTGCTTGCTTACCATTTAAAACAGGAAAATGGGCATGGTAAACTGCACAAGAAAATAGTGAAAGAAAATAAGTCAAAACATAATTAGTATTTGACGTAAGGCACTCCTCACATGGGTGTTTATTCTGTTTCAATTTGGTGTGTTTTTTTTTGACTCTACTTTGCAGATGATATCTTGTTTCAATAATCAAGGGGGAAATTTTAAGAGAGACTCTGGAGAGGGCATTTTCATATTCAAAACGGAGGGAATCAAGGTAATTATAAAAGTACATAATTATTTATTCACTTCTGCCATTTGAGAAATGCACTCATTCTTTTATACAAATACTTGAATCCTCCAAGCAAACATCTCAGAACCAGCCTCATCCTGACCTCTGCTATTTTTGGCATCTTCCTTTATTCCAAACATTGGGTGATTCCACTTCTAGAATATATGACTTTATTAAAGTAAAGGAAATAGCACAAAGGAATTTCTCTACAGAAAAGGGACATTTCAGTGGGATATTAAAATGATCGCTGCCTCTGGAATCCATAGGCCAAAACCAATACAGTTCCTCCCTTGCCAGCTACCTCTCCTTTTATCCAGAATCGGTCTAGTGTCAGGCTCCAGCCAACTTCCCAGAAAGGAATTTTTACACTAATTTCCCTTCGGAAGTCCAGGACCCCAGCCTTCACTGAGGCCTAATAAGAGGGGAGTTAAATCACCTCTTCTTCATCCTTAGTCTCAGGCCCTTCTTCTAGGAAATAGCATAATAATCTGGCCAGATGTGAAAACCCTAAAGAAAGGCAATTGCACTTTAGCAGTCAGAGAAATTTATCTCCCAAATTGCCTAAATTCTCCACTCTGGAATAAAATTTTGGCTTTACCTTTGCAGAAGATAAATGAAAATATTTTTCCTAACGTAGAAAATAGCCCTTCTCCCAAGTGAATCAGAAAACAGCTGGCAGCTCTAAAATAGCAGCTCAATCTGACTTAGAGCCATCAAGATTTCAAAAATATTGACTCAATATTTTTGGTGGGCCACAAATATGGTTCTAAATCTTCTAGAAACCTCTGTAGAGGGAAACATGATTCACTTTGAAACACAAAGATAAGATAAAAATAAACTTTCCCCGTGGCTATCAGAGAGAGAGCGGAGAGCGATAACTGTGCAATGTGATGGAAATCTCTTTCACAATGCTCATATAGTTAACATAGCAACAACAGCTTTATGGGGCTAGGTTTTACAGTGAGCCCCACTTTCAATTGGAGGTGTCCTCATTCAGTAGAAGCAATCTTATAGAGGGCCAATTGAAAGGGAGTTAAGAACATCACTTGCTGTCAACCCCACTTAATCCAGAGGTGGATTTTAAAAAATTCAGCCAGACGTTATTGACCCAAAGTTCATAGCCCTTATGTATAGCTTATAAGAGTCCAATGCAGCGGTTCTCAACCTGTGGGTCGAGACCGCTTGGGCGGTCAAACGACCCTTTCACAGGGGTCGCCTAAGACCATCCGGCATATCAGATATTTACATTACGATTCATAACAGTAGCAACATTACAGTTATGAAGTAGCAACGAAAATAATTTCATGGTTGGGGGTCACAACATGAGGAACTGTATTTAAAGGGCCAGAAAGTTGAGAACCACTGGTCACACACACACACACCATTTTTTTACTTCAATTTGTTACTATTTCGCAATGGTCTTAATGTCAATTTATAGCTTGAGATACTGTTTAATTCTAAAATAAGTCTGGTTTTTACGGGATGTTTTCTATGCTCTGGATCTTAGAGCATGTAACAAGGTCTCATGATTTCCTATTGCACATGCTCTCACATTCATGGTTATGGACATTCTTTCTATGTTTCTGTGCACTCTGGATTAAATTGGAAAATATTCGAGAAAAGAAAGTATGATACTAGATTGTCCTCTGAGTTGGCATTCATAACCAAATTTGCTGGAGCTAAAAATGTTAAAGGAAAGCTTCGCTAGCCAGATAGTGAGCTTTGTTTGTTGTTTGTTTGTTCTTCTTTAATAAAAAGGCTTGGGATTCTAATAAATTTTGAGATTTTCCCAAACATAAAACCTTGTTTTAAAACATTGAATAAGGTTGCTTATGACATGACCAAGCACAGCTGAAGACGTCTTGGTTAATCGATGTGCCTTGGAAAGAGTATTGCGAGTGTGTGACTTAAAACAGAGAAAGAAATCTGGAACAGCATCTTATTCCAGTGATGTCATCTACCTCCAAATTCCTCTCATGTTTTAAGCACGTCCTACAAGAATTGGAAACCACTCATTCTTTCCTTTCAACATGCAGCTGGATCACACCATTGCCTTTCTCAACACATTCCCAGCCCAGCTCCAGCCTCTGGGTGCAACCTCCACTTCAAAGAGGAATTCTTCTCTCCTGAGCCCTGTTTTGCAACTTCAAAGGCCCTCACTGTTGTCAAAATAGTGACAAGTTTCATTGCCAAGAAAATTTTCCCATGAGGATAATCTTGATATCCTTGATATTCTGGGCACAGATGGAGCCCTTGCAGGACTTGGTAACACATCTGGTTTGCTGCTTTGATGAACAAAGACAGTCCATATGTCATCATGACTCATTGCCGTCCTCATCAGCATGCATTTCGCTCAGAGACTCTGCCAACAGACTTGAAATAAGTTTTGTCATCATCTACTTAAAATAAGTCCTCAATTTCATCAGACTCAGGGCCTTGGTTCATCTCATTTTCAAAATGATATTGTTAAGAAATGAGAGCAAAAGAGAAGTGTTTTTTACTAAATGAAAGTTCACTGGTTTTCTTAAGGACAAATCTTGGAAGGATTGATTGAAGCATCTGAGAGAAATTTCAGCTTTTTGAGAGAGGAAAGTATAATACGACAAGATGGTGTTCATTCATGATTTGGCCACAGGTGAGAGTAAAATCTTTCCATTCAATACTTCCCAGTCGCCATATGGATGCTGGTAAAAACAAGCAAATGAAACAAGCTATTTTTCCACCTTCTGGAAGATAAAATTTGACATAGAAAACTAAGCTGAGGTTTTTTTAAAATACATTTTTATTTATTTCAGAGAGAAAGGGAGAGAGAGAGAGAAACATCAATGATGAGAGAGAATCATTGATTGGCTGCCTCCTTCACTCCCCGTACTGGGGACCCAGTTTGCAACCCAGGCATGTGCCCTTACAGGAATTGAACGGTGACCTCCTGGTTCATAGTTCAACTCTCAACCGTGGAGCCACCCTGGAAGGCAAAGCCAACTTTTGAAAACTAGAGGAAGTACTTCTATATGCAAGGGAGAGGGGATAGATAACGCTTTAGAGAATTTGCTATAGGCAGAAATCTGAAGACATGAACATTGCAGAAAAATACTTCTGCTCAGATTATTAGCTTAAAATTCTGAAACAAAGAGTCCGAAGAAATCCTTTCCTTGGTGAGTTAGCATCAATAATGCAGACAAAGACAAAGCTGACCTCAGTGGCTCAAGACAAAGAAAATGATGCAATATGAGTTCAACTGAAGAAACTTAAAGGAATTCACATGCCCAGAAATAAATCTGTCCTTGTCTAGCAAAGGAAGACATTGATACATGTACATTTCTAAAATGTTTCATTTTTCTAAAATGAAAAGTTGGAAAGCTTTTGGGTTAAATTCATGCTATTCAAGACCATTCCACCTTTTCCAGCTTTTTTTACAGGCCAATAACAACCTCCTTGATCCTGACATAAACCTTCAGAATTGAATCCTACTTTTAATTTTGTTTGCATTTTTTTGAAGTTTTATAGCAAGTAGTCAATTACATTTATATAAACACGAGAATGGAAGATATAATTTTATGGGCAACATTTTTCTATTTTATCTATGTGAAGGAAATTAATTTCCAGTGCAATAAATAATATTGATTGAAAAATGTTGTATATGCAGGTTTACAGAGTTTTTGCCTGGAGTTGAAATATGTAGCTTTTGGCAACAGTTCAAAGAAGTTCATGACTCCAAAAAGTTTTAGAATTGCTGACTTAAAGAAACAGTTGCTCTAGTGATCCCTAAAGCAGGCAATAAATACTCTGAACTGGGACTTTAATGGATATTGGGAGGTGGTGATTTGGGGTACTGGGAAGTACCAGGAGTCCAGTCAGACCATCTCGAAGTTTGAGTGCTGCACTCCTCAGCATGTAGAATTAAAATCCTCATAATAGAACTGAGTTACCTCTAAGAATTTGTACCTAATAGAAGCCCATCTCTTCTATCAAGTGAGGATTTTCTTCTGAATGTAATTTGGGTTAGCTATACTGCCAAGACAAATGGATAGTTGAAGCCCTATAGTTTCATGTCACAGAATACGATAATTTCATCTGGGAACATTTTTTTTAAGATTTTCCTTTTTAAAAAAATATATATATATATATATTGATTTTGGAGAGGAAGGGAAAGAAAGATAGAAACATCAATGATGAGAGAGAGTCATTGGTTGGCTGCCTCCTGCAGGGGGGTCAAGCCCACAACCTGGTCATGTGCCCTTGACCGGAATCAAACCTGGGACCCTTCAGTCCACAGGCCGACACTCTATCTACTCAGCCAAACTGGCTAGGGAAGGATTTTCCATTTTTTAAAACAGGGTAAATCTCTCTCATATCAAGGAGACTGAAACAGCAAGTTTAGGAACTTTTGTGGAATTAAGGAAAAGTCAGCTCTCTGTGGCATGTTGAATTTGTCCACATTGAAAGTTAACATGTGGAAACTTTTAACACTGGGATGTAAAACTGTGGCCCAGTTCAAAGGAAGGAAAGTGAAATTCGGGGAAGGGTTGAGTTTTCTATTGTAAATGCACGTTCACTTTGCACAGCATCCAGGTGCTAGGTGAGCCTGCTGGTGCAAGTGGGAGAATCATAAAGGGTAAGACTTAGATGGCTTACTCGGTGCTGAGAGCTGCATGTGTGTTATTTCACTGGTGCACACTTCTTCATAAATAAACCCACAGCCATCTGATTCCATCCCCTAAGCCTTTCCTACGAAGACCATCATACTTCTTGAGGCTTTCTGGTTTCAAACAACTTGGTTTTTAATGATTAAGCTTATCAGTTGAAGCTCTGACTCCTTTCAAACCTCTGAGTTACTCACCAGCGGGATCTTCTCCCTGTGCTGCAGTCTTCGGAGTGGGATCCCAGGTGTCTCCAAAGCTGAGTACTTGCCTGGCTCTCCAGTTTCTGCTCCCATATCCCCCAGGGCTATGATTTGCCTTCCTCTGACCAAATAATGTGACTCTCTGGTGTCCTCTGTGCCCATACCTTCCCAGCCCAATCTCCAGCTTCTACAACTGGGCCTGACTCCCGGGGAACCACATCGGCCACCACCTTAACATTAGCCCAGTAAGACTGGCTTTGGACTTAACCTCAGAACTATAAGGTAATAGGTTTGGGCTATTTTAAACCACTAAGTTTGTGGTGGTTTGTTACAAGAGCAATGGGAAAATAATACATTTATTAAGATGGCCATTCTTCCCTAATTTATTTCTAGATTCAACAAAATCCCATCATGATTTTTATTTTATTTTTATTTATTTTTAGAAACTGGCAAGCTGATCCTAAAATTTTGTGGAAATTCAAAGACCCTGAAATACACTGGAAATGGCTGGAGGGAATTTGGGGGGATAACAGATATGTTCTAAAACTGGATTTTGGTGATAGCTGCACCACTTTATAAATGGCTAAAAATTACTGATTTGTACAGTCATTTATGTAATCTTGGAAGAACATTCTTATGAAGGATTGAGAACCAGGCCCTTACTCAGAAACATAGCCCTATTTTATAACATTGATCCTATTTTTTTAAGGCGATTTTATTCTTATGAATTAAACTGTAGGCCTCCTCTCTGGGAAAATAACCTGCTGGGAATGTGTTAACTTTTTTTAATTTGTTCACATATATCAGATCCTTTTTTCCCCCCTTCATATTAACCCTTTAAGAACTTTCTATAAAAATCCACTATAGAAACACTCACTTGAAATATCCTTTATTGTTGATGAAATATCATCTCAGTGTGTTGCTCACAGTTTAGATCGGTGCCTGCTATAGTGTGGCTTCTTAGAGTCATAACATCCCAGACAGAGAAGGATAAAGCTGTTTCTTGGCAACTTGACAGAAAATCTATCACATAAAAATATATTTCTATGTGATAGCCTACCATTGGTGAGTAAATTTTATCTTCACTCATATTCACCACTATTTTATGGCAATGCATCCTATTTTTAAGAATAAATATATTTTCCCCAGGATTGTTTCATTGAAACAGTCTCAAACTAGGGTCGTGAGCGTCATGATAGTACAATGTCTTCAAAGTTGACATCCGCAGAGCCTCTTCACAAGCACACTTAACCGAATTGAATGATACAGCCTCAGCAAAAACAATAATTGCAGAAACAAAAATACTGCCAAATGCCACTGGTGCACTTGCTATTCT
Source organism: Myotis lucifugus (assembly GCF_000147115.1). Classification (NCBI taxonomy): domain Eukaryota; kingdom Metazoa; phylum Chordata; class Mammalia; order Chiroptera; family Vespertilionidae; genus Myotis; species Myotis lucifugus. Next base: position 300,343 of record NW_005871269.1, on the reverse strand, counting down.
ATACTTCACATTACCAGAGACAGTTCACATGTGTGCAGATGTGCATTTGTACAGGATTTATTCTATATATACTTGCTTGTGGGCATTTAGAGATTTTTCAAGGGTAATGGGGCCCTATACCTACTTGGTCTGTTTTTGCCTTACTCACTGGCTTTAGTACCTAAACCCCAAACACAGAGCAAAGGAAAGGTGAAGATGCAAAGTCACACTCCCAGGAAAACTCCTCTGACACCCCTCCCCCAGGGTCTCTGCCCTCTCTGTGACCCCCAGGCCCCTGCACGTTACTCACACATGCAGCCTCCCTGGGGATGCAGCTGTGTCTCAAGGTGTCTGCCTCCCTGACTAGGGTGTGCTTCCTTTTCATGCGGAATCCATGTTTTATTTATTTTTGCATTCCCAGTGCCTGGGGCATCCTTGGCTCTCAGTAAATATAAGCTTTGAATAGCCACGAGTCAGAATTCAGATTATTCCAGGTCATGATTTATTGAATATCTGATGTTCAATAAATGCTCGGGTCAAGTGGGGAATGAAAGAATGAGTGGATCCACTTCCATTGACTGCAAGGAACTCAAAGGGTGTCACAATTTAAATAATCAAAAATAATCTTTTGTGTTTATAAGATCTTTACATTTTTTATCACACCTACTGCCCTTTAAGTAAAATTGTATGTGACATATTTGGAAAGTAATTTTTTTAAAATAGCATTTGTTTGTAATGCTTATTATACATGATTCTGCATCTATAGTTCTAAAATATTAATAATAGCTAACTCTTGCCTGAAACCATCATAAATACTTTACATACAATACTATATATCATTTACACACAGTACTTTCTTTACATATGTTACTATACATAATATATATACACATTTTATATATATTGTTAATACAGTAGTCTCCCCTGGAGTCTCAGGGGATACATTTCAAGATGCCTAGTGGATGCCTGAAATTACAGATAGTACCAAACCCTAGATGATGATAGATACATAGATAGATAGATAGATGACAGATAGATAGATATAGAGATATATAGAGATATATGTAAAATGTTCTTTTCCATACCTACACACCGACGATAAAGTTTAATTTATAAATTAGGCACAGTAAGAGATTAAAAACAATAACTAATAATAAAATAGAACAATTATAACAATATACTGTAATAAAAGTTATGTGAATGTGCGCGCTCTCTCTCTGATAACCAATCTGATCATCGGAACAGCTACTAAGTGACGAATGGAGGCAGCATATACAGCATAAATAGCCTGGGCAACGCGATGGTTCACATTCCAGAAAGGATGGGGCAGGGTGGTGAGAGATTTCATTCCCCTACTCAGAATGGAAAGACAGGCGATTTAAAACATATAAATTGTTTGTTTCTGGAATTTACCATTTAATAGTTTCAGAATGCTGTTGACTACAGGTAACAAACGGTGGAAGGTCAAACCACAGATGGGGGAGGGGAGCTTTTATATATATAATTTATATTACATATACATTATTTACCTACACTACTATATGTCATTTATTCTCTACACAAATACTCCCATTTTCCCCATTTATAGATGAGGGAAGAGAAACATGGGAACGTTAAATAACTTACACAAGTCATTTAACATAGAGCATGATAGAGCCTACATTTTAACCCACTTGTTTTTTCCTCTGAGTTTTAGCATAAAAATTTCAGCAAATCTACAGATTAAATTCCTCTGTCCACGTGGAAAGTTGAATGCTATCAAGTTAGCTTACACCTAAATTCAGAAATATCCATTTGTTCTGAATAATTTAAATAACAATGCAATGGATGATCACACAGTCTGATCCACATAAGAATTGCTATCACAAGGGAGTTGCTGATAGTTGTCAAATTTGAACTGCAGCTTCCCATTGAAAAAGAAAAGTCCTTTGACAATCAGATTCAAAACCGAGATCAAACTCTACAGCCCGCCCAGGCTGCGAGTTTCTTCCATCCAAACATAAAATGACCAAATAATTAGTAGAGACCCTGTGAACTCACCATCTATTTGTTCTGAGCAAATTAGGCCACTTGTTCACTGGTGTGAGGAACAAAAGGAATTACTCAAAATAAACTCATGGGGATTAGGATGGTGTGCAAATGCTGACATGGATTAGCAAAATATGTGCTGTGCTTGCTTTCTGTGTAAGCACGGAGTTTTGTGACCAATGTGGATAGTTCTACTTATTAGTGGTGTATTTATTATTTTACCTTTCCTACTCTCTACAAGCAATTGAGACGAATTACCTTAAGAGCACATATATGTAAGGTCAGTCTTTAAATATCTGAAAGAAAGACTAAGAATCAGAGAAGGGAGAGATTTCTATCAGCAACCACTGAAAAGATAGCTTAATGCAATTGAGAGTTACATTTAGTGATGAACTTCTTGGCAGCCAAGGCTAAAAGAGAAGCATTATAAATTATGTACTTCACATTATCTGATAAAAGAATGGAGTTTATTCTTTGGAACACATACAATTTTTCCTAACATTAAGTTCTAAGAAAAACTTCTCCCAAGGATATATAAGTAATGGACAATATTAAATTAACAGTTGGATAGCAGTTTTGTAAAAGATGCAGAAATGGATACTATTTCTTGCCGTCTGAATCATTCTCTATTTTCTCACATATTCATTTTAAACTGTGTAGCATTAGCTCCTTCCCAAATAATTCAAAATAACAACTGTATAATGTCAAATAATTAAGAAAGCTAGTTCTCCTTCTAAAGAATGATCTCAAAATCACATGAACAGGACCCAAGTCAGATTTGCATTTCTATTCCAACATTCAATACAAGTGGAAATTTCTGAACAAGGAGAATTTAGGATGCTTAACAACTCCTCCAGGGCAAGATTCGGTGATTAGTAAAGTCCCAAAGGAATGAACACATCTTCACCATAATTCTCCCAAACCATTGCACTATGTTTATGAAGGATTATAATCCCTCACATTCAGGGAGAATAGACATAAAGCTTCTGATTTTTTAAATTTTATCAAAGAAAGGTTTCAAAAAACCCTACCATCTATTATTACTGCAATTTCAAAGGAAAAGGAGCATAGTGACACAAAGAAAGTATGAAGGGCACAACTTCAAAATAAAGAAGTCCCCTAACTTGAATATATGAGCTTTTTATTATTTATTTGTTTGTTTGTTTGTTTTGTTAGTCCTTACCCAAGGATATTTTTCCATTGCTTTTTAGAGAGAGTGGAAGGGAAGGGGAGAGACAGAGAGAGAAACATCCATGTGAGAGAGACACATTGATTGGTTGCCTCCCGCATGCACCCTGACTGACCAGGGCTGGGGATCAAGCCTTCAACTGAGGTATGTGCCCCGGACCCTTCAGAAGACCCACACTCTATCCACTGAGCCAAACCGGCTAGGGCAAATATATGAGCTTTTTAAAAATCCGGCTACATAATTCTTATTTTATTCCTTTTTGCAGCAGACTGCTGACAGCAACCACAAACCGCTTCCCCAGACTTCCTGTCACCAACATTCCAATCCTGCCCAGTGCTCTCTATTGACAAAGCTTCAATGTGAGCTGTCGAGGAAAAACAAAATATTTAAAGGACCCAGATCTGAGTTCACAAAGCCGGCCAAAAAGGGTGAATTCCGCGCTAAGAGGCAATAAATTGATAACTGACATATAAACAACTCTCTTCCAAATCCCTCATCTCTGACCATTCCCTGCAAGGCTCATTTCACCGATGCATGTTGAACATTCCAGGTGCACGCCTGCCTCGAGGGCTTTGCCTGCCCTCTCACCTGGAATGCTTGCCCCACACCTCTTTTCAGGGCTTTGCTCAAATGCCATCCTCTCAGTGTCCCTGGCTCCCTAACACCCATATTCCCCTTCTCTGCCTTGTTTTACTCTGTAACACTTACTGACATATACTACACACACACATTTTTTTCACTTATTTATCTTGCTTTTTTTTTTAGTCTCCTCTCCAGAACATGACTTTCACAAAAATAGAGATTCTGTCTGTTTGTTCACTGTTGCATGCTCAGCACTCAGAACAGGGCCTGCCTCAGAGTAGGTACATGACAAATATTTGTTTAATAAATGGTCTTCTAAATACTCAGATATTTGTATGCATTTAAGTCAAGAATAATAAAAAAAATGAACAAAAACAGATCCAGAGACAGAGAAGCATGGATCAGAGCGTCAAACCTCAGAGGGAAGGTAGGGGAGGGTGGGGGTAAGGGAGAGAGATCAACCAAAGGACTTGTATGCATGTATATAAGCCTAACCAATGGACACAGACACCAGAGGGGTGAAGGTATGAGTGAAGGGGTGGAGAGCAATGGGGGGATAAGGACACATATGTAATACCTTAATCAATAAAGAAAAAATTATTAAAAAATAATAATAAAATAAAGAGTATCTGCAATGAAAAAAATAATAAAAAATATATATGGTTTAAAAAATTAAATCACTTGTCCATGCATAAACTTATATAAGAATTTTTACTGTTTTATTTACAATAGAAGAAACTGTAAACTACCTGTCTATCAACAAGAGAAATGACATATATTCTTATAGTGGAATATTAGTCATCAATAACAATGAATTAACTACTGAGACACACAGCAACATGGATAATTCTCAAAAACATATTGAGCAAAAGAAACCAATTGCCAAATGCACATACTACATGATTCCATTTATGTGAATTTCCATTATTGTAAAACTAATCTATGATAACAGAAATAAGAATAGTATTTGCCTAGGGAGAAGAGGAAGGAGTACAAGGGTGCTTTCTGGGGTATAGTAATGTTCTAGATCTCATTTGGGGTGAAGGTTACACAGAAGTATACACTTATCAAATTTCATCAAACACACTTAAAATGAATACATTTCATCCTATGTAAATTTTACCTCAACAAAAAATTCAGTTATAATTTCAACTTAAAATACAGTCACAAAAACAACCTATAATCCCAATTTGATGATAATCTGTTAAATAAACCGGACACTCATGACTTTCTCATTCATCAACAAGACTAAAGCAAAAACATAAGTTTTGTCTTTATAGGAGGCAAGATTTGGGTTAATTCTCCAGAAGTCAAGACACAAAAGAAAGTGGCTAAAGTTAAACTCATCTGTAGCTGAACAGGGTCATAGGAAATCTAATTAAGTTTCCCCAAATCCCCTTTCCTTTTCCAGTATGGTTCTTCCAGTCCTGTTACTTCTCATGATGGCTACTGCTAGCCAAGGCTGGCGACTGGTTTAAATGATTGTAAACTATTGAAAGTGGTGACCTAGGAGAATGACAAAGTTCCCCTTCATTACTTTTTCATATCCTCACCTGAGGATATGTTTATTGATGTTAGAAAGAAAGGAAGAGGGATAGACAGATCCAGAGAGAGACATGGACATGAGAGAGAAACATCAATCCATCGCCTCCCACACCCGCCCCGACCAGGGATCGAACCCACAACCCTTTGGTGTATGGGACAATGCTCCAAACAACTAAGCCACCTGACTGGGGCTCCCTCCATTACCTTTACTTTTTTTTATTTTTTTAATCCTCACCCAAGGACATGTTTACAGAGAGTTAAGGGAGAGAGAGAAACATAAATGTGGGAGAAACATCAACTGGTTGCCTTCTGTACGCTCCCCAACTGGGGATCAAACCCACAACCCAGGTATGTGCCCGGACCATGAATCGAACCAGCAATCTTTTGGTGCACAGGATGGTGCTCAACCAACTGAGCCACTCCAGTAGGGCCCTCCATTACTTAAAAACAAAAATGCTGCATGGGCAACTACTGTTACATGAGTGCGGATGACCACAGTTAGTCTCTCTGTGCACATTCAGTTTTCCTTTAAGTTCCTATGATTTTACCACGTAATTGTTTTTAATTCTATTTTTGCCATTTTGAAAATGATATACTCTGATTTCTTGGAATTACTGCTAGAATATGCTGTGCTTTATAGAGCCTGATGCAAAAACTTTCACCAATTGTAGTTAAGTTCCTAAATTGCCTCGACTTTCTCCATTAGTATTCACCAGTCCAGACTTTGACCCATTCTTTAAACAGCTGGGACTCATTGTTTCTCTCTCTTGAAATGTGTGAGCAATCCACTACACAGTAGAATGTGGCCAGTAGTTCCACAAATAAAAACAAAGAGATTGCAGAGTACGTTGGCCTCCTGGCATTTCTGGACAGAGTAAGAATAAAGAAAGCATTTTGCCATTATACCTACTAGAAATCATCCCTGTCACTGAGCATGTTGCTAAAAAAAAAAACAGAAATAGCAAAAAGGAACTGGAAAATTAAGATGGCCCTCAGGAAACTGGTGATAAAGCGAACAGGTCAGGCTTTTTAAAGTCAGTAAGAAATCTGTACTTGCTTGTACCACCTTTTTGGCATAAACCAATGATGGCATCTGAATATATAGGCATCCATAAATCCTTCTTTCAAACATGAAGAAAAGTTTGATTAGTTACAGGTTTGGTAATCATTTAGTGTATATGTATATCAGTGTAAACATCTTACACTAAAAACCCTGTTTACCTGCATTTAATACTGTATTTCTCAAGCTTAGAGGGCCATGGAATTTTTTTAAAATATATATATATTTTGAATTGATTTCAGAGAGGAAAGGAGAGGGAGAGAGAGATAGAAACATCAATGATGAGCGAGAATCATTGATAGGCTGCCTCCTGCATGCCCCTCACTGGGGATTGAGCCTGCAACCCAAGCATGTGCCCTTGACCAGAATCAAACCCGGACCCTTCACTCTGCAGGCCAACGCTCTATCCACCAAACCAAACCAGCTAGGTCATCAGGGAATTTTTTTTTAAGTATCATCTTTTAAAATTTTAATGAATTGGTGCTGCACTGAACTCACATTGGAAATTTCTAGTCTACACAACATGACTTGGTCAATCATTTTGACAGAATTAGTTACTAAGCACTTTTTAAATTTACAGCTAACCTATAAACATTCTTTAAGTAGGTTTGTGTATTGAATGATAACCTTCCTCGAGTATAAATTGGAATAGGTAGTAGTTCAACGTAAGCCAAATGATTCCAAAGATCTAGAGTGTGGGCTCCCTGTTGAACTTCTAAGTGGTATAGCTGTCTGGAGTTATGGCTGGAATATTTTGCTCTAGAGACCAAAATTTGAGATTTCCTCTCTCTCTGCGCCAACTGGATTCTGCCTCTTCTGAAGCCAGTATCCCTGACCCGGCTTTGGCATTTAATCAATGAATTGTGGGAATGATTGGGTAAGACAGTGCAGACAGGCATCGGTATGATCTAAATCTATGCCACCACTAAAAAGAAAAGAAGAGGTCAGCCTAGCCAGTGTGCTCAGTGGTTGAGCATCAACCTGTGAACCAAGAGGTCCCCAGTTCGATTCCCAGTCGGGGCACATGCCTGGATTGTGGGCTCGATCCCCAATGGGGAGCGTGCAAGAGGCAGCCGATCCATGTCTCTCTCTCATTGATGCTTCTATCTCTCCCTCTCTCTTTAAAAAAACAATGAAAACATATTTTTAAAAAGGTCAAATATGCAACGGATACTGAATTGGCAATGTTGTCTTTCCCGTTATTCTGGAATATTTTTAATTTGATGGATATCATGGGCAAAACGTTTGCTTCTAGAATTGCTAATGCTTTTAATGCATACATTCTTCTATTCTAAGTTTAGCAAGAAAGAGCAACTATAATTTCAATGGTATAGCTTGGCCCTAAATGGTTTCCTTATTAAGAAATCAATAACTTTTGTTTCAGAAGGAAAATAAATATTTGGCAAGTTGATGGTTTGAGATTGTTTTTTCACTGCCAGAAGTCTTTGTCCCTTTTTCTTCTTTGTTTTATGAGCCATGGAACAACTCTTAAGACAATATTGTATTTTCCTAATTAAAAATCATTTTTAGAATTCAGTTGGGGAAATGAAAGCCTGTGAATAAACTGTAATTGAGCACCCGATGACATTGGTAGCACTGCAATTGTTCAAATATATTTGATTGCAAATTTATTTAGGAACATGCTTTAAAAATGCATGCTTAAATGAAATCAAATTTCAACATAGCTTAGAAATGGCTCTATTTTAATGGTCTAGCAGGGAGGAGGTATTTCAGATGGGAGGGATAGTGAGAGAGTGAGAGTGGTGGAGGAATGCTAAAAAAAGGCATAAAAGAATGGACTTGATTTTTTCACTCAGACATGTAGGTGAGAGATATGACAAGGAGATCTTGAATAGTCCTCTCCCCAGGACTAAAATATATAAATGTTCTTGAGATAGCTGGTGACGAGTATTCATACATTAAGCATATGTCAATCATTCAATGTCCTCTGTTTGGCTCTTTGGTTCATGGGTCAATATCAAAGTCTTCAGAGTCCCCTTAATATCCTGCTAGGAGTCTGGAGTCCACTGGGTCTGGATGGCCATCACATTGCAGAGCTGTTCGGATGAAACTTTCAAGGCCTCACTGGCCCCCAGAACAGTAAATTCCTGTAGGGTCAGTCGTTTCATTCCATCCTGTGATGTCCTGACATAGTTGGGAATTAAAGTTTCAAATGGATGATCCAGGACCCCCAACTCTTAGCTGTGTCCTTGTCCTATTTTTCCTGGTATAAGGCTTCATGAAAAGCAAAAGACAACATTGCAGATATAACTCTATAAATCTAGGGCTGTGGAAAGGTGCTTGAAGTCCACATGGAAATCGTCAAAGAAAGAGCCAGAGTTCAAGGTCTTGTAGGGATTGAAGCTGTTCAAAATGAAGGTAATTAAAATAGGGGATAATAAAGAATGTGGAGCCAAGGAATTGGGACAGCCATCAACTTGGATGTTGAAATACCTTACCAACTCATAAACCAGATTAAAATAATCTAGTTCTTAGAAATTAAAAGATTTTCTAGGACTTGTGCAGATGGCAGAATCAAGAATAGAGGCGGGAGGGTAAGAGAGAGAGGGAACTGAAGAAAAATACTGAGTGCTTGCAACATGGCAAGCTCTCTGCTAGACGTTTTTCAACAGTGAATCATTTTGTCTTCACAACCACCCAGAATAGGCTTATAGTGGTGGAGGTCAGTGTCAAACACATTTGTGCTTCAAACTGCACTCTCCCCACCCCTTCAAGTGGGTCATGGAAGTGACCCTGTGGGCTGTCCAGAAGGAGAGTCTGGAGAGAGAAGGTAGAGCCAGAACGAAGTGGCATAGAGGAACAAGAACTCTGCAAACTTGCCCTGACCGGTTTGGCTCAGTGGATAGAGCATCAGTCTGCAGACTCAAGGGTCCCAGGTTCCATTCCAGTCAAGGGCATGTACCTTGGTTGCGGGCACATCCCCAGTGGGGAGTGTGCAAGAGGCAGCTGATCGATGTTTCTAACTCTCTATCCGTCTCCCTTCCTCTCTGTAAAAAAATCAATAAAATACATTTTTAAAAAAAGAACTCTGCAAACCCTCATATCCTATGAGTGTCAGGTACAGGAAGAAAATGTGGTCTCTACAATGACAGTTTTATAGGGAATGTCAGATTTCAGTTTTTGTGTAGAGACCAAAAAAGTGAGAAAGGAGTTGAAGATGAAAAGAAAAGGGAAGTAAAAGAGTGGGGGGAGAGGAGAGCAGGCAGTGTGGGGAGGAGCTGGGCCTGGAGGAAAGAGCTGCGGGAGGTCCATTAGCGATTCAGAAGGATAATTGTTGAATTTGTTAAAATCACCCCACCAGGATAGCAAATAGAATGGTGGTGTAGAACCAGGGCTTCTCTGGTCCTGAGAAGCAGACCCACATGTCTTTTTCTTTTTTAAAAAAAAATATTTATTTTTATTAATTTCAGAGAGGAAGAGAGAGGGAGAGATAAAAACATCAATGATGAGAGAGAATCATTGATTGGCTGCCTCCTGCACACGCCCTACTGGGGATCAAGCCCCCAACCCAAGCATGTGCCCTGACCTGGAATCGAAGCATGATCTGTTCATTCATAGGTAGACACTCAATCAGTGAGCCACACCGGCCAGGCCCACCTGTCTTTTTCATTCCCCCCTGATCCCCCCAATTCATTGAAGCAGTTGGCGCTAGGTTAACCGCCAACATCCCCTCCCCTCCACATACCCAGCCCCTCAGGCCATGTGTCCTTTTATGACACCAGTTCACGTTTTCTAATTCTTGCATCTGTCCAATCTGCACACTTCAACTAAATTTTATCCAGCTTTTAAAACTCATGAGAAAAACTGAAGGCAAGGATATGATATCATTTGCCCAGCCCCCATGTGAATCCAGATATGAGCCTCTCTCGTTCATGAATTTGCAGTCAGAATGCTAGGAAAACAGCCTCATTTCCTATTTTTAAAAACATTTCATTCATAGTCTGCATTGTAGGGGATAAATAAAGCCACCCACCAAAGTGCCTCTACTTGTAATTGTATCATCATAGGCCCATTTGTACATAAAAAATAATAACCGTCATAAAAAGCAGTCATGTTTTCAAAAATTAATCCTTTGCTGCTCTCTGTCGTGAAGGGCACTGAGGACAATTAGACGGCAAAAGGACATGCACACGTGGGAAATGTTCTGATGAGACTTGGTTTGCAGAGGAAAGGGCATCGGCTGCCAGAAATAGTCTAGATATGCCTTATACATGGGTGATTCCAGAGTTCACAGAATCCTCTGGGAGGGATGCTTAATCCTCAATAGGAAATTTTAAGAAGATGACTTTTCCTCACCTAGCTAATAAGAGACAGGCATGAGGAATAGAAAATATCATCCTATTCCCTTGATTGTAGACAGCAATTTAATAAGAGCTTTTGGCTCGTTTTTGTTTTTTTATTTAGGGGAGAGATGGGGGTAAGTAGAGAGGAAGGAAAACAAAGAGATACTCTAGTAAACATGCATGTTGAATGTGAGTCACACTCCCATTTCAGAAATGTCAAAATACATGAAGATGTGCGTCTTGGGGTAATAAAGTTAATAATACCTTTTTAAAAATAGTATTGGTAGGTATTTCTCTTCCTCCATGGTCATTGGAATGCCCGAATAAGAAAAAAATATTAGCATAGCTTTTTAGTCTCCTTAGCTTGGCATTCTCAGGAAGAAAGCACTCCTATGAACTCAGAGATTCTACCATGTTCATCCAAGTTATCCTGGGTCTAGAACAGTGATACATTGGGAAGTGGAGGCAAAGAAGCTAATTTGACTAAAATACTGAACCTGATTAGAGCCTCATAGACCAATCTTGCCAAGGTGCGTTATTGGGAGTTGGTAGAGGACCATTCTTCAGATGACCCACAGCACTGGTTCACTATAGTGGTACATGAGCATCCCTTATCTTGGCCTTTGATGACAACTTAGAAATATGAAAACGTTTGGCCCTGTGCTTCAACAAAGTGGGGTGTGGGGAACAAGAGAGGAGGGAAGCCTAATCATAGAACATGTCTCTTGATGCCAAGAGAAAAGAGCTAGAAATGGGAGCATACGGGGAAGAGGGAATGTTAAGAGGGAAAGAGGAGGGGAAACAAATTGTTCCCAGGACTCACTCACGGAACTAGAAGATTTAATGGGGACCACACTCCAAGTTGCCCCACAAACTGCCCCAAATTCTCTCTCCACCCTGCTGCTCGCTATTCTCCCACAAGTGCATCGAGTCCCAGAAGATCTTGCCAAGTGGGGCTCTCCACTCTTGGATACACTTGAGTACCCCATTCACTCTAGTGCTTTCCAGTCTCTATGCCTCCCATAGAATGTAAGTCTCCAACTATGCCCAGAAAACTTCTTTACTTCTCTCTTTTACTGACCGTCTTAAATGCTACCTTTTCCATGAAGTCTTTCCTGAGCATAACTCCTTGTAATCTATCTTCTTAAATCACTTCTCTCATACTTTACTCTATGAACATTTGTGTCCTTGTCCTATTTTTTTCTGGTGTAAGTTCATTCAGGGCAGAGATTTTGTCTTAATAATCTTCCATCTTCTGAATATATAGAACAGTCATTCAGTTACATTATGTGAGTATTTGACAGAAACTAGTTCAATAAAAAGAATGAGAGAAATAATTTAAACGGTGGTAATGCAGACCTCAGTGGGCACATGCCCAGAGAGAGCTCGAGTCAGCAAGTCCACCAGAACCACCCTCAGAGGGTTTCTATTTTCCCATGTGCCTCTCATGGTGAGCTTCTTACCAAGGTAAGTTTTGGGGGACAGTATGGACTCCATAAGCAAAATAACTACTTCATCTCCTGCTTAATCAAAGAAATGATCTGTTCCAGTGCAGAAGACAAAATCTAGCTGCTCTGGATTTATTATTATAGGGCAAGATGTGAAATGGCAACTGGGAAATTTTCACCATCCATGCAGAATTTAGACCCTATACCCCAGCAGAGATGAGTTCTCACTGACTCTCCCCACATATCACACTGCAAGCCTCACTCCAACACTAGTTACTAGTGTGTACTTCCTGGAGTAGATTTGAGCTCCTTAGACGGGCCTTCTTCCCCACCTGGGTCTTGTCAGTGCCTGCCGGATACTGAGTAGGCACTTAATAGTTATTCATACAGTTACATTTCAGGCAAAGTAAAAGGGACGGCTCTAAAGACTGACCTATGATTTTCTATTATTCTAAAAGATATTACAGAGACCATGAGAAAGATCTGTTAGATAATAGGATCCCTGTTATGTAATAGAATTGGATCATTGTTAATTCTCTGACTGAAAACTGTGTAAGAAATTATATGTAAGAAAAAACTATGTAAGAAAATTCTTTATTTTTAGAGAAAACATGCTGAAGTATTTCAGGGTAAAGAAGCACTGGGCCTGCAATTTTCTGTTAAATAATTCAGGGGGAAAAAATGTGTGTGTGCATGAATATTTGTGGAATCTGTATGAAGATATTCAGAAATTCTTTGTACTATTCTTGCAACTTTTATGTAAGTCTAAAGTTATGTAAAAAGAAAAAACTGGTGTGTGAAGAAGAGGCTCTTGGACTGGCCAAGAACCTCTGAAGTCCCCTGCCCATCCTTGCCATAACCTCAGTAGGTAACAGAGATTTTTCAACAGCTCTTGGCCAAGTACACAGGGCACAACAACCTAACAGCAAGGAAAACCCTACCACAGGCAGCTACAACAAACTTGGATTATGATCACCCTGGACTTATGGGAGGTTTCTTTCCCAACTATATTTGGGAATCCAGGACTTCTCCAAGTAAAGGTAACCTTAGCTTTCTCAACTTCCTCCTAAGCAGAGACTTCCAGAAGCACGGAAGGGTGGAAATAATAATAATGCCAATTATTATTCATTGACAAGTGGCCATGTGCTAAGCGCTATGCTTGGAATTTTTCATCCATTTTCAAAATTAATTCTCATAGAATACAAAGGACTTAAATACTATAGGGTGTCCCAAAATTCACGCAAGATTTGCCATTGAATTGAATTGCAAATCTTGCGTGGATTTTGGGACACCCTATATTATTTTACCCCTGTTACTGCTGAGAAAGCCCATGTTTATAAGGGTTAATCCCAGCTAATAAGTGGGATGTTAGTTCTGGTCCTCCCAGAAGCAAATGTCAAAAGGAGATTAAACATGGAAGAGATTTTACTGGAAGAAACCTCATAAAAGGTAAATGAAAAATAAACAGGAGTGGGAAGGGTGAGTCTGCAGACAGGTCTGACTCCTGGAAGGAAAGGGAGGAGAGAGGCTTCCCCCGTGTAAGGGTCCCAAGGCCCTCCCCCCCCCCCACCCCCGATTCTTGGATTAGGGTTCTGAGGTTTCCGCATGAATCAAAGTAAGCTTATCATTTGAATGTGTTAAGAAAGTAGAATGGGACAGGACCTTTCCTCTGGCTGGGAAGTACTCCCTCCCATCCTGCAATGTAATTCTTGTAAATTGCAGTGTTATTTTTAAATTCTGAGTTTGTGCTCTTATTTTCCATAAGCACATACAATGACATCATTTCAGAGATAATGCAAAGTGAGCTGTAGCTCAGCAGACTGCCTAATTAATGATATCTTTCCGAGCCAGGTCCTTGGTGCTACACATCATCAATCTCTAACCACAAACTCATGGAGAAGAGAATCATTCCAGCAATGATAAGGCTTTAGATCCACACAGCATTACCAGAGGTCACACCCAGCATCAGGAAAAGATCAGGCATCATGGGGAAATAGGACCAGCATCAGGCATGAGGCCTAAAAGAAATTATTTTAGTTAATGCTTTCAGGCCTTTGTCAAGAATAAATTTTCATAAAAACTTTAAGATGTCCATCATCAATTGTATATTTTATTCTAAACCAGTACTTTCTGGTCTGGCCTTGTAGCCCTTGAAGAGTCTACAAGTTCATACGAAGGCATAAATAACATGCCCCTGCCCAAACACAGGTCTTATTTTTTTTTTTTTTACCAAAACATACTAATGTTGTGATGATTAATAACATGAGAATATATCTTAAAAGCATGGCTAAGCTCAAGAACTGGTAATATCACTAAGTTATTTCTCAATCTATTGACACTAAAAGTACAGCTTCCAGCATGCAACAGCTTGTGATGTTTCTCTGAGTTTCAAAAGGAGCCTTATATACAAAAACTAGAGGCCCGATGAAGAAAATTCATGCAAGAGTAGGCCTTCCTTCCCCTGGCTGCCGGCACCAGCTTCCCTCCGTGACCTGCTGCAGCCAGTGGCCTGGGCTTCCCTTTTTGGGGCAATCATGGGGCTATGGCCAGGCCCCCAACCAATCGCATCGCACCCGCGTTGGCTGGCCTGGCACCAGTGGGTGTCATAGTGTGGTCCCGGATGGTCGTCTGGAAGGTCATCTGGAAGGTCATTTGGTTTAATTAGCATATTACACTTGTATTATTATAGACTAGGGGTCCAGTGCACAAATTTGCACACCTTGAAAGGAACTGTGGGCTGCAAGGCTGCGGTGGCACAGGGGCAGGTCTCAGCCCATCCTCCACATCCCTAACCAGCCCCTCCCACCACAGCCCCCGGTCTCCTGTCTGCAGGCAGCCTCATTCCCGCTGCCGCTCCCACATGCTGACAGCACCAGCCTGGCTCACACCCACTGACAGTGCAGAGTGATTGGGGCCAGCGCCAGCAGCAGGTGCAAGCGGGGCCAGCACTGTCAGCAGGTGCGAGCAGTGGCTGCTGCCCCGATCACCCCTCAAGAGCAGGGGGAGGTGGAGAAGCCCTCAGGGGCGATTGGGACCTGCACCAGGTGTCAGCAGTAGGTGCGAGCACTGGGCGGGACCACAGCGTGCAAGAGTAAAGAATTTTCAGTAACCACCAGAGGCTCACCCCGATGACAGTGGCCAGTGCCCTGCCTTAGTCTTGCACCCCCACTCACCTGCTGCACCATCCCGCTGTGGCCGACGCCTGCCATGTTCTGCGTGTGCCCCCTGGTAGTCAGCGCACATCACAGCAACTGGTTGTTTGGTTGTTCGGTTGTTCAGTTTTTCCTCCATTCGGTCTATTTGCATATTAGGGCTTTATATATATAGATATTGGAAACCTGTGCTATAGAAACAATTCCCTGTGCTATTAAATATATTGAACATTATATAAAGTCTCCCAGTGTCCTTGGACCAGGCCTTCTTTAAAAGTGATCTCACATCCTCAATAGATTATTTTAGATACTTGCAAATCCACCTTTTAAAGGCAAAAAGTATCTGTAAGATAGTTTTACAATCTGTAAGATAAATAGCAACATGGAATATCAGTATGTTAATTAATGAAACAAAATGAAGGGATTGTGCATTTATCTGTGTATTCTAGGAGCAAAATCTAGATTATGAATTCTATGTGAGCAGATTTCATCTTGGGGATCCAATCTGATTTAGTACCAGTCTCTCCCACCTGTTCATGAATCCTCACAGTGCAGTATAAATTGGCAGCACTAGAAGGGATACAGACGTGTGGACAGTTAAATTGGTCTTTTTCACACGTGTATGTAAAGCTCTTTGATGTTACAATCATCCAGAAACCATCCAGTACCAAAATTTTTTTCAAAAATAAGCTAAAGCTATTCAGAGAGCATTTAAGGTTTTAAAATAACTAAAAGTACTTTTCTAGAAATGTAACATCTGAGGGGAAAAAGTTTAATTATTCAATAGAGACATCTTTGTGCAGACATGAGCCTGGGGTCTAAAATGTGCCCACATTTGCATCATACTGAAGCTGCTGCTTCTCCAAACTCTGTACATCAGATATGAAATTGTTATATTGCTGCTCATCCTAAACTACTTCAAACAACTGCATTTGTCCTACAAATATTTGAGTGCCTATAGGGTTTGCCATTGTGCTCGATGCCAGTGTACACTATGGTGTGGCAAAAATGAATAGAAGCCATCAAAATTTCATGCTCCCTCTTCATGTTGAGGTATACCTAGGAAGTGGCTGCCCAACCAGGAATTACATGTCCCAAACCCCTTATACCTTAGGTGTCACCATGTGCGTTTTTCTTGACATCAAAATATGTTTGCAAATGATGTATGTCACTTCTAGGTGAAGGTGATTGATTATAAGAGGGTATTTTCTGTATCCTCTCTTTCCCCTACTAGAAGCAGAGGACTCTGAGATCCTAGAGAACTGGGGAGCCACAACATGGAAAAAACCTGGGTCTCTGAATAACCATGTGGAGGGAAGCCACTCACCAACCAGGTGAGAATAAGGAGGATTTAACTATGCAAAGAGGTAAAAAATGCAGAAGACAGTGCACATATAGGATGCTCCTACTAGGAAAGTACACATGGGAGGGACTAAAAGAGACCACCATGTCTCTGTGAATTTCAGCAACTGGTTGCCACAAACCATACACCCCATCAGAGCCATCAGAAAACAACCAATTCTAATTAAGGTAAAAAATAGGGCAAAAGCTAAATGGATAAATATCTGTTGCAATATGGAAGTCTTTGGTATTACTTACAATCCATTGCTCATTACACTGGATACCATTGTTTTGTATATTTCTTTATGTTTTTATTCAGTATGATCTTATGAACTTGAAAAGATGTCATAAAGTAAAATGTTGGAAAGTAGGAATACAAAGGAACCTGATTGTTTACAAAATGTTCAAAATCTGATAAATATACATTAGAAAAAATTTAAATGTTTTATCTCCTTTAGTTTAGAAGATATAAAATTAGTTCTTGCATGTGCTCTGGGGAGTCTATGAATCTTCTGAAACTACAAGCAAAAGTCTGTGGTTTGTGCATAGATGCATTTTTCTAGGGGTTGATACCACAGCAAAAATCTGATTTTATGAGACTAAGGATTAAATAGATTATTATCTAGAAATATTTAAAAGGGGAGGGAAAAGATAACCAAACATTCCAAATGAATTTTTAAAAACCACCATTAAGCCCTAACTGGTTTGGCTCATTGGATAGAGCGTTAGCCTGCGGACTGAAGGGTCCCAGGTTCGATTCTGGTCAAGGGCATGTACCTTGGTTGCGGGCACATCCCCAGTAGGGGGTGTGCAGGAGGCAGCTGATCAATGTTTCTCTCTCATCGATGTTTCTAACTCTCTATCCCTCTCTTTTCCTCTCTGTAAAAAATCAATAAAATATATATTTTTTAAAAAACCACCATTAATAAAATGATGAATTTTAATCGAGCTAGTAATTAGGTAAGAACAGGTTTTAGAGGCATCAACCCAGAGCCCATCCAATGAAGTCAGGATCCTTCCAGTTATTATTCCATTAGTCTGATCAATATGTCCTCAGAGGCCAGATTTTATCTTCCATAACAGATTGGAGAAGGAAGAGATTAGAGTTAGAAAAATTAAGTGCCTTTTTCAGAATCTGTAGGAGAATCCCAAAGATCTCTCCATTTACCATTTTTTCCTCTTAATCATCTGATTATTTCCATAAAATTGAAATGGGTGCCAAGAGAGCTCTTTGCCTCAGAATTTAGGGCTCTTCTGTGTATTACAGCCTGATGTTTGACAGCGATTAACTTATTAGGGAAGTTCTTTCACAGTAGCCAATATCTACATTCTGCTCTACCTTGGAAAAGAACAAACAGCCTATCTAATAAAAGACAAAAAGGGTAATTGACCATACCTTCGCTACACTTCCCATAGGCTAATCAGGGTGATATGCAAATTAACCGCCAACCAAGATGTTGGTCGGCAGCCACGCAGCTGAAGCGAACAGGAGGCTTGCTTGCTCCAGTGATGGAGGAAGCCAAGGTTCCCCGCCTGCCGCGGCCCGGCTCTGAGCTCCAAAAGCAACAAAGTTTTAATTATAGAAGCTAAACAAACCCCAGATACCTGATTTCAGCCAGCCGTGGCCACGGAACTGGAGCCCGCTCTCAGCTCCAGTGACAGCAACAAAGTTTCAATTATAGAAGCTAAACAAACCCCAGATACCTTCTTTCAGCAGACCGTGGCCTCAGAGCTGGAGCTGGCTCTCAGCTCCAGTGACAGCAACAAAGTTTCAATTATAGAAGGTAAATAAATCCCAGAATAAAAAAAAAAGAAAAAAAGGAGAGGCTGGGAGCTTCAGTCACCAGCCAGCCTGAAAACGGCCCTCAGCCCATCACCCAGACTGGCCACGCACCCTAGTGGAGACCCCCACCCTAAAGGGGGTGTTGCCAGCCTGAAAACAGCCATCAGTCCCTCATCCAGGCTGGCCAGGCACCCCAGTGGGGACCCCCACCCTGATCCAGGACACCCTTCAGGGCAAACCAGCCGGCCCCCACCCGTGCACCAGGCCTCTATCCTATATAGTAAAAGGGTAATATGCAAACTGACCCTAACAGAAGAACGACTGGGAATGACTGGTCACTATGACACACACTGACCACCAGGGGGCAGTCACTCAATGCAGGAGCTGCCCTCTGGTGGTCAGTGCACTCCCACATGGGGGAGCTCTGCTCAGCCACAAGCCAGGCTGATGGCTGCCAGTACAGCGGTGGTGGTGGGAGCCTCTCCTGCCTCCTCAGCAGCACTGAGGATGTCCGACTGCAGCTTAGGTCTGCTCCCCGCTGGCAAGTGGACATCCCCCGAGGGATGCCAGGCTGCCAGAGGGATGTCTGACTGCCATCTTAGGCCCAATCCCCCAGGAGCAGGCCTAAGCCAGTAGGTGGTCACCCCCAAGGGGTCCCAGACTGCAAGAGGGCACAGGCCGGGCTGAGGGACCCCCCCACTCCCAAGTACACAAATTTTTGTGCACTGGGCCTCTAGTTTTTTATAATCCTCAAATTGCAGACCAATCAATCTGAGGGATAATCTTTTAGAATTCTCTGTGATATTCTTTTCACTAAATTTCAGGATCACATTTTCCAGTCATATATTTGACATAAGCAGAAAATAGTTTTCAGACATGACCTTTCCACCGTTATGTTTCATCTCTTTATTGAAAACTTAGATATCATTTGCAAGATCTTTCTAAACAGATGATTCATCTTTCATTCCACACTCAGGAACCTGCTGCTAGATTTAGAAGGTGATGCCTAATGTCTAAATGTTGACAGTACTTATTCAAATTCTGGTAAGTCAAGAACTGTCTTTTGTCATTTTATCCAAGGCAAAATGGGCTCAAGAAGACTGGTTCATCATGCAGGTGTTGGCATTGTTTTTTATTATTTACCTTGAGAAGTATAACTGCCAAACTAATTGGCAGAATCATACTTTCTGATCAGGACATTCTCTTCAAGTCTCTAAGGAAAAGCCAAATCACTACCTTGAGGTTGTTTGGTGATCATGGATCCAAGCATAGGGAGCCAAATGATCAAGTTACGGTTGCTTTATAACAGGGGTCCTCAAACTTTTTAAACAGGGGGCCAGTTCACTGTCCCTCAGACTGTTGGAGGGCCGGACTATAGTTAAAAAAAAAAACTATGAACAAATTCCTATGCACACTGCACATATCTTATTTTGAAGTAAAAAAACAAAACGGGAACAAATACAATATTTGCATTTGCATGTGGCCCACGGGCCGTAGTTTGAGGACCCCTGCTTTATAAACTCACCTAGTCACAGGCATGTTCTGGCAACCGGTAGCCCCACTATATGGGAGGAAGTTCCTCATCTCACCCTGGAAGTAAAATTGGCTTCCACCACCCACAGAGTGCTAGTTGTGTATCCCAACACCCATTCTTCCCATCTTTCCTAGGAAAGGAACTCTGGTTTTTAGTTGGGCATATTGTCACTCAGAATTTTAAAAATTACCTTTCACTGCATGGGATGTGATGAAATGGCTTATATCAGACCAACATTCCCACTGAGAACTATTAGCAAAGTCAAATAAAATGACAGAATAAGCAAACATGATTTATGTTTAAAGCGATTAAAGGGCTGCTAAAGCAACCAGAATTAGAAGGGCCAAGATCTTGGAAAGGGGGGAACAACTGAGAGGTGAGCTGCTCATTTGCAACTGCTTTTTCTCTGAGGGCACTTGTCCATTCTGAGCAAGAGCAAGCGGCTGAGAACCCAAGCTTTGCACACACAGAGGGCTGCTGAGGGCTGACCGAGTAGCCAGTAGAGATTGTGGTGGTTTCGTGGGGCCAGAGAGTTAAAATTAGAAACATCATAGGCCAAGACAGAGCATGGTGGGGGAACAAACCATTCACCAAATTCTGAAACTACATAGACCGCAGGCTGAAATCTCTATGATGACCTCTGGAAAAAACAGTGAAAGAATGTAAAAAAAAAAGTTAATATAGAGGGGAAATGGGAGGATAAAAAATTGTTTGATTCATCCAACAGGACTCAAAAAAAAGAGAAAGAAAAAATAGATATTCCAAACCAAATATAATAGTAATCATAAATTTGCAATGAACCCATTGCAAATTTAAGTTCAACAATGAAAAAATGAAGTGAATATTTCAAATATTTGGAAAGATACACAGCACACTGGTAACCTGATACCTCTAGGGAGTGAAGTGTTTGGGAGAAGATAAGGTAAAATATTTTATTTTTCAAAATTGGATATTAGGAACATTCCCAATAAGCATATTTCACTTTTGAATTTAACAGAAGAGAAAGGTGGTACAATATTTTATACACCTATTTATCTAGTCAATTCTAAAAGTTTTATCCATTTATTCCTACAGACCTCACACATTTCTTGTTAAGATTATTACATGGTTTTAAAAAAATATTATTGTGATAAGATTCCATTGTTTGTTTTGTTTTCTAAGAAGTCACTGCTTGTACACAACAGAGGTATGAATTTTGCCCTGGTTTTTCTTATAACCATCTATTTCACTCAACTCATCAACTGAATTAGCACTTTCTGATTAGGATGCTTTATCCTCTTGGACATGGTGTGCATCCTTCATTCTACTTGGTTATGAATGTGTATAGTGCTGATGAACTGTTGGAACCTATTCCACCTGTGACCATTAGAGCTGATCAGTTCTTCACGTTCTTGACACAGCTCCCATTTTTTTCTACGACTGCTTGACTTAATCATAGTCTCCTGTGTTCTTTTCTATTTACACATATTTTTTAAAATCACCTTTGTAAACACACATTTTATTAATAGATTAAATAAAATGTCTACATATATGAACTTCACCCACCAGGTGCTTACTCCCAGACACTGAGCTCCCTCTGCCTGGATAACCCAGCTCCTTGTAGTTGGTACTTGCTCTCCTGACACTGTGCCTTGCCTGGCCACAGGGTCCTAAAGCAGGTGGGACAATGCTGGGTTGGGGTGTCCAAGACAACCTCACCTGGTACCCAGAACAATCTCTCCCCATTCAGGCCTTTATTAGGATGCTTTTTCACTCAGGGCTAAATTTCTCCTTGCTGCTTCCTATGGTTCCAACCAGAAATCTTTAGACCAGAGTTTCCCAAGCTTTGAAACATCCTGGAGACAATCATCTGCCAAGTGCATAAGTTTTCAAAACTTTTAAAATTCTAAAGTTTTTTTCTTTTCACTCTGATACATCTCAGAGTATTTAATCCGTTCCTGTGTGATATAGGAAAATCCAATAGGGTTTGTTGTTGTTTTTTAATCCATTGTTGATGGATTTTTAAAAAACATATCCTATATAATAAAAGCCTAATATGCTAAGTGTCTGGTCGTCCGGTTGGTCATTCAACCAATCAAAGCATAATATGCTAATGATATGCTAAGGCCACTCAACTGCTCTCTATGACGTGCACTGACCACCAAGGGGCAGACACTCCAACCAGTAGGTTAGCTTGCTGCTGGGGTCCGCCCAATCAGGACTGATTGAGACAGGCCAGACACACCCTGGAGCCCTTCCATGGTCCCTCACTGGCTGGCCAACCTCCCGTGTTCCTCCCTGGCCCTGATCATGCACCAGTGGGGTCCCTTGGCCTGGCATTTGCTCTCTTGCAATCCAGGCTGAGGGACCCCTCCCCTCCAGGGCATGAATTTGTGCACCAGGCCTCTAGTATAGCTATAAAGACAGAAACCAAAAACTAGCCTACCATTCTAAGCTCCAGATAACTCATATGGACATTTTTTAATATTAAAGTAATATCCTATATAATAAAAGGGTAATATGCAAATCGACTGAATGGCAGAACAACCGGTCACTATGATGCTCACTGACCACCAGGGGGCAGATGCTCAATGCAAGAGCTGCCCCCTGGTGGTCAGTGCGCTCCCACAGTGGGAGCGCCGCTCAGCCACAAGCCGGGCTGACGGCTGACAAGCACAACAGCTTTCCTCTGCGGCAGCACTAAGGTTGTCTGACGGCTCCTGGACTGCAAAAGGGTGCAGGCTGGGCTGAAGGACCCCCCACCCCCCAGTGCACGAATGTCATGCACTGGGCTTCTAGTGTGTAATAATTAAAAAGTAAATAATAGAAGAAAAAGTGAAGGGTATATTCATTCACTCATTTATTTGCAAATATACAACTAGTAGTTGGGACTGGACCAGAAGTACCACTCAGATGCTGCAGTTGGGACTTCTCAGTAAGTCCTTGTGGTCTGGATGGAAAAGCCTTACTAAATAATCTTGAAATACTCATTTCCAACATTGCATTAAAAAACAAAAACTTGTTCTTAGACTTGTTAATCATTATCCTGAAGAGAGGCAAAACTTAGTTTCCCTTCATGTCAAATACTCTTTAAGTAAATGTCATCCATTTCTTTCCTGGGATATAAAGAGAGTTCCAATGTCATTACTCACATGCCTTTTAAAAACAGAATACATGTATGTCCCTTAAACTTAGCAGAGATGCGAAAGAGCATCTGTGTAGTCTGGTAATACCGAGACTGTCACGGTGGTTTTATTTCAGGCACCTTCCAGCATTATCTATATTTAACTACAAGAAATGGTGGCTATTTCTTTTAGGATCTTGAAACAAGAGCTGGAAAGAATGCCAAAAGATTACTCAGTATCACTCCCCCTATACAGGGAGTCCTTGGGGACCAGAACCCAACTTTCTCTACCTGAGTTTCCTAGCATTTAATATTTGCTCCATAAATGTTCTCTGAATTGACTGAAAGTCGTGACCATTGACAACTTACACCTTAAAGATTTTTTAGGGAGATCCTCATGCTCTTCATCACCGAGAAAGGGTCCCCCGGCTCTGACTCAACAAATGAATAATCAGTCACAATGTTGGAACGGCTGTAAAGTAGCCCTTACACAAGGGAACTCAAAGTACTTAGCAGTACTATTACAGGTCAATAGTTTGGTTTCAAGGATATTCCGTCCGGAAACCACAAAGTACAAGAGGAGGCGGGGGCCTGTCAGCAGTTTGAAATGGCAGACTTCCTCTGATTGCAACTAGCATTGAAAAGATTTTCATATCCATCGCTATTCGAAAACACCACCTTTGTAGTCATAGTAACCCTTTTGCATGTAAATTTGGTTGCAGCTACAGGTCTACTTGTGTCATTCATTGTATTCTCCTTCCCAAACCTACCAGTTTTCTTTCCCTTTGTTCTTTCTAACAGAATCTACTATTGCACCTTTTTTCTTCTAACATATTGGTGCTCCCTAAAGGATGTTAGAAAATCTAAATAAGATATCATACGAATTACCAAATTAGGAAAGAGTTTCCTGGATTAATAGGAAAAGCTAGCCGATGTGGCTACATTCAGATATCTGGCAGGTGTCAAGTTCTTACACAAATTTCAAACCTATTGTCTTCCTTTCGTTCCTTCTTACCATAAAGTTACGCCATTTTACTGACTTAAATTCCTGGAATTATAAATGGTCCCATTTCGGTTATAAGGTTTGAGAATCAGGCCAGCGAGATTGTTTCCTAAAGAGGACAGAATCTAAATGCTGAACAGACTTTAAAGGGGTTTTTTGTTTGTTTGTTTCTTCTTATCTATAAAGGAAAAATCTCAAATGAGAGATAAGGCATTATGAAAATTAGCATTTCCCCCGGTATTTTCTCTTTTAGGATCGGTTTTGACATCTGATTTTGTGATTACAGAAATGGATTTTCAGATCTGTCCTATTTAGAAACAGGCATCAAATTTCAGAATAGAAAAAGACTTCAGACTTTGTCTAGTCCAGAGTCTTTATTTTGCAGGTGAGAAACTGAGGCTGCAAAGAAATGAGGAACCTATCAAGGTCGCACATCTAGCTAATGGCTCAACTCAAGTCCCCTGATTCCGGATCTGTATGTTATTTCCGTGGTATGTCTAGTCTTCACACCATGCTGATGCCACTGAACTCCTTATCACTTCAAATTTCAGGATTTTAGTTTTTGCTATGGTTTTTCCAGATAATTAAACTTGAAAAATCAAATCAAATACTATTCTTTAGTCTGAATTATCCTGATCCTTAATAAATAGCATGCATGCCCTTTCTAATTTCTTGTGGTTCAGCATCCTAGCGCCAGCCAGTAGTATGTGGCTTCTTGACTTCATGCAGGAGAAATTTCACACATGAGTCCAGATGACTATGAGGGAACATTTATTAAAGCTGGGGATGGTACAAGAAAGGGCGCGGTCTAAAAGAAGCAACAGGAGAACCGAGGCTGGGCTTCCGAAGTTCTCTGGGAAATCAGAGAAAAGCGGATCTTGGGGATAGGATCAAGGGACTAGACTGCAATGCGCCATGGCTGCCCATTGCTCCCAGGTTGCAAGTCTCATGGGATCCCTTAAAGTTTAGAAGATGCATGTCTGTGGGGGAAGAAATGCAGTGATTCTCAACCTTCTGGCCCTTTAAATACAATTCCTCATGTTGTGACCCCCAACCATGAAATTATTTTCGTTTCTACTTCATAACTGTAATTTTGCTACTGTTATGAATAGTAATGTAAATATCTGATATGCAAGATGGTCTTGGGTGACCCCTGTGAAAGGGTCATTCGACCGCCAAAGGGGTTGCCACCCACAGGTTGAGAACCGCTGAAATAGGGGAAGAAGAGGGGAAAGGGAATGGCTGGGGTGTGGGGGGAGGGGCGGGGGTTTCTGGGTGCTCCCCAGAGGGAAAGCACAAGCCAAGCTGGATCCTTTGTCTTGAGGCTTTTATTTCTTTCTCACAGGCAGGAATCTTAGGGGAAGCCTCAGGGGACGGTGTCAACAGAATATTCATCAGTGTTCTAGCTGTGCTCCTTCAGAGTCATGGTCTTCACTGATTGGTCAGCGTCAGGGCAGGGAGTCATCAGTCATCACAGCTGGTCCTGGTGTGGCCCACCTGGTTTTGCTGCTTTTCTGGGTCTGGAACTGAAATACAACGGAGGCCTAGATGTTATCTCCAGGGAGGTGACCTTCTGTGTCTGCTGTCCATTACTCTGCCAGTTTGTTCAGCTGGCTGTTTCAGTTCCCCTGTTCCCCTTGTCCTGATGACTGGCCTGTCTCAAAATGAGGAAATAAAAAAGTTTGAGTTAACATTTAGGAGGAAAACATCTTGATTTGTGCATTCATGATACTAGCATTAATCCATCGTGACATTTTTAGAAAAGGCACTTCATTGGGAAGCTAATAAAGCTGAAGCCTCGGGGATCCAACTTGCCAGGCCCCTCCCAAGGCCCTATAACTAGGTTTGCTTTGTGGTGGGCCCATGAAAGTGAACTTCAGGCCACACAAAACCTGGACCAAAAAAGGAAAAAAAAATGTGAGGCTCATAATTTGGATACACTTGGAGACAACGGTTAACCCAGTGGTTGCCAAACTCATTAGTCAACAGAGCCAAATATCAACAGTACAGCGATTGAAATTTCTCTTGAAAGCAAATTTTTTAAAGTTAAACAATATAGATAGGTACATTGTTATTAACTTAATTAGGGTACTCCTTACTGACTGGCTCACTCAACTCGTGCATGAATGTCGAGGCGCGCTGTGTATCCCGCGTCTCCTGTCACCTGACCGAACAACACCCCCCACTTCTTCTAATGCCACTTCTTCAAAATAGACTTGCCCAGGCCGAAAAGTGACTTCTGCGCATGGGCCACGAAGTTTCAATCGCACTGTAGGTACGCGTCCGCACGTGGTATTTTGTGGAAGAGCCACACACAAGGGGCCAAAGAGCCACATGTGGCTCGCAAGCCACGGTTTGCCGACCACTAGGTTAACCAAAAAAACCTAATTTCTTATTCTTTTTTGGTTGAATGCTATGTTAGTACACCAAGGGATTACATTCATTCAGTCCTATAACAAATGTTTAGTAAGAGCATCCTATGTGTCAGGTGCAGTTCTGGGGTTTGGGGATAACACAGTGACACCGTACCTGGTCCTCACAGAGCATAGTACAGTGGAATTCACTATATACATCTTCATTTATAGTACATATCCTAAGATGGATTTTTGAATAAGATAAATGTGCTTTACCTCATAGCCTTGTTGGGTGGATTTCTTGTTAAGGGAATGGCTGAGCATTAAAGTGTTAATTAATGGATTTATGTAAACTTGGACAGTATTCTGTAGAAGAATGGCATGGGGAATGTCAGTCTCTGGCATTGTCTTGTTCATTTATTTTACTAACAACCTGAAGGTAAACCACAAGCATCCTTATTAAATGTATAGATGAAGATGGTAAGTCAATACAATGAATGACAAAGTGAAGACTTGTCAATATTTTCCATAAAGCGTAGATGGGCTTTCATGAAAGGCTATTCCATTATTAACAACCCTATCTCCACTTTGTCTGTGGTGTTGACAGGTGTCAAGAGTGATATGTTAGTATGTGTTTGAACACTGTGATAGTTTTTCAAATTAATATGTCAGCTTTAGTAATTGAAGCATTTCTTTTTTGTGAAGTTAAAGTACTGACATCTGTGTTCAATTCTCATTTATTAAAACCAAATTTCCAGCCCTGGCCAGTGTTTCTCAGTGGTTAGAGTGTCGGCCCATGCACCAAAGGGTCCTGAGTTCGATTCTGTCAAGAACACAATCCTGAGTTGCAGGTTCAATCCCTGGCCCCTGTCAGGAGCATGTGTTGGAGACAACCAATCCATGTGTCTCTCTCACAGTGATGTCTCTCTCTCTTTCCCCTCCTCCTCCCAGTCTCTCTCTAAAAATCAATGGGGAAAATGTCCTCAGGTAAGGATTAACAATCGCACACACACAAATCTCCAAACATCTGAAAATCATTAATGTAATATACCATATCAATAGAATAAAGGACAAAAAATGATATGATCATTTAATATATGCAGAAAAATCATTTGACAAAATTCAACACCCCTTCATGATAAAAATACTCAATAAATTAGGAATACATGGGAACTTCCTCACCCTGATGGAGGCCGTCTATGCAAAACCCAAAGCCAGCATCATACTTAATGATGAAAGATTGAAGTCTTCCCCTTGAGATCAGAACAAGACAGTTCTTGCCACTTCTTTTCAACACAGTACTATACTGAGGGGTTCAAACAGGGAAATTTGGGGAAAAATAAATAAAAGGCAACAAGATTAGTAAAACTCTCTACTTAGAAATGACATGATCTTGTATACAGGATATCCAAAGAAATCCACTTAAAAAACTATTAGAATTGGTAAACAAGATAAGCAAGGTGGCAGGATATAAGATAATATAAAAAATAAGTGTATTTCTATACACTAGCAATGGATAATCCCAAAATGAAATTTAAAAAATAATCCCATTTACAATAGCTTTGAAAAGGATAAAATACTTGGGTTAAATTAACAAAAGAAGTGTAAAACATGTACTCTGAAAAGCTATAAAACAACACATTATTGAAAGAAATGAAAGAAAAATCTATATAAATAGAAAGAATTCCCATGTTCACAGGTTGAAAGACTTAATATTGTTGATCTAGCAATACTCTACACAATCAACACAACCCCTATCGAAATCTCAGGGGGCTTTCTTACAAAAATCTAAAAGCTTGTCCTTCAATTCCTATGGAAATGCAAGGGACCCTGAATAACCAGACCACACTGAAAAAGATCATTGATCCAGGACTCACGCTCTGTTATTCCAGAACACTAGAAGATGCTCCAGATCATGGTCCAGTGTCAATATCATTCCTTCTTCACTAAAAACAATTGACTTGTACATTTTTAAAAGGTGAATGTAATGGCATGCGAATTATATATCAATGAAGATCTTTTAAAAACCCAAATTCTCCAATTCATTTTTCTCAAATATTTAAGTACCCCCTTTCACAATTTCTAATAATGGCATAATTTCCAAACTACTTTTCAACTCCAGCACTACCAGCTGCCAATTGAGAAGCAAATATTTCTCTAATTTTCATTATTTCATTTCTCATATCTTCCAGAATAGTGGGTAATTCTCTGATGTTTATTTGATGAATAATAAGTAAGAAGTTATCAAGAAAGCATGTATTTGATATCTAAAAGCATCATCCAGAAATGATTGAATATGGTGGCTTATCACCAAGTTAAAATACCCGGAATTTTTAAAAATTATGTTAAAACTCCAGACTTTCTCCTTAACATTACACTGGCATTCTGTATAAAGTTCAGTAAAGTATTTATGTCAATATATTTCACTAAAATCATTTTTTGTCTGGTGCCACCAATATAAACTTTTATAGCATTTCAGATCTTATTTCTGTCAGCTCCCCAAAGTTAAAAAAATTCCAACTCTCTTCAAAGTATTGAATTTTTCATTTAAAGGAAATTATTCTACTATATTTTCATAGAGTAAATGAAGTTTTATCAATAATGATTGAAATTTTACTGCCTTAATTTATGTTTTCAAAAAAATAGTGTTCTCTTTTCAGTAGATAGATGTTTTTTAACAACCCAGGACTACAAATATGGATTATAATTTATGTATTTATATTGATGTTATTCTTTTTTTAAAGTCCTATTAAATATTCAGGCCTAAAATTGTCCATTATTTCTAAGGATATTCAAGTCACTTTATTTACTTTTTCAAGAATTGGATGACTAAAAATTTTTTTCTTAATAATGATTATCAATGTTGTTTAAACTACAAGATTTAATATGATTCCTAATCTAATAAAATATTTGCGTTTAATATTTTTACCTTTTAATAATATATTTTTTAGCCCTGGCTGGGTGGCTCAGTTGGTTGGAACATATTCCCAAACTGAAAGGTCATGGGTTTGAGTCCCTGTCAGGGCACATACCTGGGTTTAGGGTTCAACGCCCAATCAGGGCATATATGAGTGACAACTGATCAATGTTTCTCTTTCCCTCTCGCTTTCTCCCTTCCTCTCTGTAAAAATCGATGAACATATCCTCGGGTGAGGATTAAAAATATAATAATTCTAGAAGCCTGGTGCACGGATTCATGCACTGGTGGGGTCCCTCAGCCTGGTCTGTGCCCTCTTGCCATCTGGGACCTGCAGGGATCTGGCCGAAACTGGCAGTCTGACATCCCCTGAGGGATATAGTAGTGCGTGAAGCGGCAGGTGGCCAGGGAGGAACCGGAGCCTGGGCCGGGTGCTGTGCCTCTCCCACTCATCCTGGCCCCACTGTGCCTTCCACTGCCGCTGCTTGCAGCATTGCTGTGGAGGTGGGAGAGGTTTGTGCCACTGCAGCTGCGCTCGCCAGCCATGAGCCTGGCATCTGGTGCCTGTTGGTCAGCTGAGCAGCGTTCCCACTGTGGGAGCACACTGACCACCAGGGAGCAGCTCCTGCATTGAGCGTCTGCCCCCTGGTGGTCAGTGTGCATCATAGTGACTGGTCAACCAGTCATTCAGTCATTGGGCCGCTTAGGCTTTTATATAGAGAGGTAATTTTTATTTAATTTCTTCTTATACTCCCACTGATCTAAATTTTTCCTATTAATTATACTTAACAGAAATTTTGAGAAACATATACATTTTGTTGTCCTTCATTCTAGGTATTTGTATTCAACCTTTTGTTATAAATCCTTATATTTGAAAACATTAAAATGTACATTTACACAAGAATTGCAACACAGTAACTATAAAAGACAAATGAAAAACAAACCATTCTGGATGGCAATCACAACTATAATTCCAGGATGAAAATAAACTGGTGAGCCTCCCAAAGCACAGAATGTTTTATAAAGAATACACAATCTATCTGCACTGCTTACTGGATATTGGCCAGCTGGCTGCAGAGTTACAACTGTTTCTCAGATGTTGTTATGAAAGGTGGCCATTTATCAAAGTTATTGGGATATTCTACAATATTCCCTAGGATTTGTGAATTTATCATTATTAATATTATTATTTATGTTATAAAATTAACTTTACTGTGTATCACTGTTACTGAAATAAAATTTATCAAGTAGTATAGAAGTATTTCCGTATTTTAACAACCAGTCTGGCCTTAACTATCTGCCCTGCCTGAGTCTGCATGGGCCTCTCCATATAGGGAACATGAAAATTACCCTTAAAAAAAAGGGACTATCTCCATTATAGTCTCATGTGTGCCTGGGACAGGAGACTGACAAGACAGGAAGTATTTAAGGAAAAATAGTGACTCTTCCCCATTACCTTTGCTAAGAACTTTCACCAAGACAAGGCTGGAGGCCTATTGGTCCTCCCTGTGGATTAATCACAAGGCAGAATCACCACTGGTTATGGGGGAAGTGAAGACATCCATGGAGAGAAGACTCGTCCTTCCCATCCAACTTGTGAGAGAAAGATACACATGAATTCTCAGAGTTCCCAACAGCAAGAAATAGAGTTCAAGATAAACAAGAGGGTCCTTTCACTCCGAGTCACATGTATAATGATGTCCATTGCAGTTATTTATAATTGGGACTCAACAAAAGAGTAATGGAGGAATTGTTCAAATAGATTATGATCTACTTATAATAAAATATTCTGGCCCTATCCAGTTTGGCCCAGTGGATAGAGCGTTGGCCTGTGGACTAAAGGGTCTCAGGTTCAATTCCCGGCAAGGGCACGTGCCGGAGTTGTGGGCTGGATCCCCAGTAGGGGGCATGCAGGAGGCAGCCAATCAATGATTCTCTCTCTTCATTAGTGTTTCTATCTCTCTCTCCCTCCAAGACAAAAATAGGCATAGACAACAGTATGGTAATTACCAGAGGAATTGAGGGTGGGGGAGATAGAAGAGGGTTAAGGGGGTGGGGGAGATAAGTGATGATGGAAGGAAACTTGACTTTGGGTGGTGAACACACAATACAATATACAGATGATGTATTATAGAATTGTACACCTGAAACCTATATAATTTTATTAACCAATGTCACCCCAATAAAGTCAATAAAAAATAACAAAACAAAATCATATAGTCAAGGGAATTCCATCTACAATGAAGCCAGGACATGGCTCTATCCCAAACTACCAATGATAAAGATTTCCATGAAATATAATGATATTGGGACAAATTAAGGGAGAATTCCAAAGAAAGTAATACATAATATTCCTTTTATTTCACTTTTATGAATTGAATAAAACTAAGTAATTTATCTCAGCATTCAAATGTACAGCAGTACATTCCTCATCCCACAGTTGAGGCTCAAGACAAACATCGCTTCTTTACCAATATTTTAAACTATATTTTATAGTGAAATTCTGAGCCAGAGAGAATGCAGCAGCAGAAGGAAGCCAGCAGGGCACCACTTTTTCAAGCTCTTAGAAGTGCTTGCCCTCGGAATGGGCTGTTCTGATGCTGGGCCTCTTTCCCAGCCGGTCTCCTTATCCCTATATTCTTGCTGACGTGGCTCCGAGAGACAGAGGAAGCCCCTGGAGGTCACTCAGGACGTCTTTGCTGGAATCAGGAAGACAGACAGGGTTTTGGACTCCAAGTCCCTTGATGAAATCAATAGACTCCTCCCTCCCTCCCTCCGCCCAGCCCTGCCTCTGCACTGCTTCCACCTTGGTATTCAGGAGCCCTGAGCTGAGCTGGTATTGCAAAGAGAAACTCAATTTTTGTACTTCCTGAGCATTTAAGCCCGAAAAAAGTCCTGTCTCTAATGTAAAAACCACAGGCATTCATCATTTCTCATCTCCTTAATAGATAGGGAGGGAAAGAAGAAGAAATAGCAATAATTTGGATATGTTGCTTAAATGCTGCTGCTGAAACCGCTGTCGAAAGCAAAGTAGCGAGTACTTTTGTCCCTGAATCCCACAGAAATTTCTCTCTGCTTTTATTATTCTCATTGAACTGGAATGGGAGCTCATATAAATAAATAAATAAGGAAGCCAACTTCAAACAAAAAGAAAACAGAGTCAACCCAGGGTTGGGGGCCTGAGGAGGACATTTTTTTAGAGAACACCAGGGTTTTATTCTGATATTTACACCTGTGATTTTTAAATAAGCAACATGGGTCCTCTTAGGAAGTAGATAATTATCCTAGATTGTCAACCAGCTGGTGGTAGAAAAAAATCCACAGGAATCACCTAAGCTTGTAATCCCAACAGGAAAAATGCAACTAACTTGGTTAGGCAGCAACTAAAAACTGCAGTCATATAACAATGAGGATTAGTAGAAAGAACTTGGCCTGTGGAGCCAATATTGGGCACAAATGAGAGCTGCTTGATATTAGGCAAGCCCCTTGACCTAACTGAGCCTCAGTTTTTTCATTTGTAAATGGGAATAATAACAATAGTGAGATTGGAGAGATAAGTTAAAACTTCTAGTTCATGGTAGGTACCCTGTTCATGTTAGTTTCCCTCCCCCGCCCCCCAATCTTTTCATTCTTCTCCCAAGCATACAACAACTGCACTTCCTTCCTCCTTGAAATAAATATGGCTGTGTGAGTTGCTTTAGCAAATGAAATTTGAGCAGCTTTAAAAGCAAGTCAAAGATTTGTCATGCATCTTTTCTCTCTAGAAAGCAACTGGCAATGTTGCAGATAAGTGAGCAGCTTGGGGTCAGGGGTGAGGATGACACAGTAAAATTCACAAAGGATGGGTATTGTGAGTGAGAAACAAGAACTTTTGTTACTTTATGCCACTGTGACTTTTGAGCTCTTTGTTACTGCAGCATAACCTGCACCTTCCTATTAACTCACTAACCTTTAAATAACTGCATTTGCCAGTAACTCGTTAATTCATTCCACAGATATGTGTTGAACAAGCACGGTGCTACATGCTGGGAAATGCATGATCCTGATTCTTGCCCTCAAAGAACTCATGGTAAGGGGGGAAAAAAGAGGGTCATTCTCGGAAATCTTTAAAAAATATATCTCCTGTTGATTCTAGTGATTAACAAGAATCAAGGTTGGGACATATATCAAATCCTTCATATATGTCCTGACTGCCTGCAGAAACTGGTCACAGAGAAGCTGGAGATGATAACACAAGGGTAGTAATGTGGAGGGAGAATGAGAAAAAGAAAAAAAAAGATGGTTAAACTGACAAAGTAAGAACTGAATACTGCATCTTGTCCGTTGGTTGCCTGAAATTTAACCTGCCAGGAACTCTCTCTGACTATTTTAGTACCATGGGACTTACGAACAAAAGTCCCCAAACAAAAGTCCCCAAACAAAAGTCCCCGGGGTGATCAAGGGACATCCCCTGGGCGGGGCACCAGAAGCAAAAACTAAGGGACCAGAGGCATGTAAGAGCTGCCTTGGGGAGATAGTGGCTCTGGGCAGCAGCAGAGGGAGAGTGTGGAAATGGGACTCGCCACCTGGAGCAAGGCCCACAGTGAGTGCAGAAAAAGCACCTGGAAGAAAAAAAAGGAAGGGAGGGAGGGAGGGAAACAGGTAGTGTGGGAGGGTGGAGGGAAGGAGAGAGGAAGGGAGGAAAAAAGAAAGAAGGGGGAGGAACCTCGAGTTTTAAAAAAAAGATAGTGCTCCTTGGCTAGAGCAAGGCCTAAGGGAGAGCCCAAAGCTGGCACCAATCAGCTTCTGTCCCTTAGAGCATTCCAGCAGGCCCCCACATGCCTGTCAGTCAGATGCCTGCCCCCCTCGGGCAAAGCTCCAAGACCAGCAAAGCGACTGACCACTCTGCACAAACTCTGGGCCTCCAAGGGCGCTTCTGCTGGGCCTAAGGAGGCTGAGTGCAAAGTGAGCACCTCGAGAGCTGTTTCTCAGGTTGTGGTCGCTTGTGGGTCTCATGGGTGGGAGCCCCGTTGGTTCTCAAAGCTAGCAAGGAGGCCTTCTGCCTTTCACCCCTCAATTCTTCCCTTCTTCCTGCCTGTAATGCAGATGTAACGCCTGGAAGAGGCAACCACTTTGTGGCTGTGAGGAAAACCATACATTAAGGAAGGCCGATCAAAGGATTTGGGTTTCTTGATGGCATCATTGAGCTATCATACAAATCCTAGAAAGTCTGCCTTCAGGCTTCTTTTTACATGGGACAAACTCTCATTTGGTTGAAATTCTACGGATGAGTTTCTATTATACGCAGCCAAGTACAAACCTTAACCAATACAACCTGCACACTGATAAGTTCTTCATCTGGACCTCATCTGGGCCTTATTCCCTTCCCATCAGTGGGACTCTGGCTATTTCTGGGCTGCATGAGGAAGTAGCTGGCTAACATTTATAAAGATCCTAGGAGAACATTACATGGTTATAGGAATATATTTCAAAAATCTATTCTAATCTTTTTCTTTTAAGCAGAACCTGTATACTGTACATAGCTTCTCTCCTTCCCACCCTACCCCTACGTAGCCAGGGGCACCCATTGCAGGAGGGAAGATTAGAATCGTTAGACCAGGCAAGCAAAGACAAAGGCAATGTAAGTTAAAACCTAATGGATCACCCTGAGGTTCAGTTTGTATAGAAAAGGCAGAATAAATGCATGATTGTTTCTTTTTTAAAAAAAAATTTTAAATAATGAGTTCATTCCCTTACCCATCGACAGTAACCAATCAATTGAGTTCCTTTAGAATTCTTTTAAACTTGTAGATATAATCCTATTTGATGTGTTTGCAACAATTGTAATTATCAAATTTTCGTGCTCAAATTGACCCATCCTTGCCTAGTGGGCAAGGCCTATTTGAATTGGTCCTTAGTCTTTTTGACACAATCCTAGTGGTTGATACTTTCCTTGCTTTCTGTAATTATTTTAAAATAAAATGATCTGGTGTCTGGGATTTGCTTTAAAATGATGGCATGAGAAAAAGATGAAACATGAGTTGATAATTGTTCAGGCTGGGTGGTGGCCCCATGGAGGTTCATTATACTATTCTCTTACATTTGTGTATGTCTGAAATTTTCCAAAATAAAAATGAAAGATAAAAAAAAAACACTTCAGCTTATGACTTCCAAGAGGACACTGAAGTCCTTAGCAAGACAATGGTCTTAAGTGCCTGACTTTGATGGGAGAAAGAGATTTCTAAGGCTTTTTTTGATGTAGCAAGAGTAAATGTAGATAGAGGTCTGAGTATAGAACTGTATTCAAATTCATAAGTATGTTCCTTCTTCCTGTGATCCACATCCCCCCAGTCCCAGGAAGGCAATAAAAAAAAGAAGCCTGGGCTGGCTTTAGCTCAGCTGTTCCTTCTTCCTGTCAAGTCTTCGCTAGCCAACCACTCTTGCTTGCCAGGGTGGTTCCAGACCAGGGGCACCCTCCAAGCCCTTTAAAAAACAAACAACAAAACAAAACACCTCTAAGTGGAAAACAGTAGGAGGGTGAAGGGTAAGGAGAGTGGGGCAAGTCCCAGGGTTTCTCGTGGGTGCCTCTTGGCAGTTTTGGTGGTGGTCACAGGTGGGTAGAAGGGGGTCCCTCATGAACTGGCTTGTTTCATGTGCTCCCACTCTTGGGCCCATTTCTTGTCTCTAATCTCCGACAAGCTTGACTCATTTTCTCGTGGTCAAGAGGCTCTTGCTTTCCAGACAGGACAGGAAGGAGCCCTGAGCTGGGAGCCCAGATGCCAGCGTCTGAGCCCTGTCTGTAACTCAAGATGACACTATTTTAGATCTCAGCTTCATCACCCATGAAATAAGCCTCCAGTGTTCCCACCATGCGAAGCTGGGACTCCAGGAGCAGACGGCCTTGTAGGCCTTCATGCCTTTCCCCCAAACATCTTTTCCACCTTTACACATGACATCACCTCCCAAAGAAATAGTAACTGTGGTCACTTTTTGCAAACAACTGGGGAGGAGGTGCCGGGCATAGATGACACCAAAGTTGGCAGCACTCTCAGGCTTGGGGAATCCGGTGCGACCCGATCTGGACGATTTCTCCTCTCTGTCCTTGCTCGCCCGCAGATCCTGACCCCGGTTCCCACTGCGGAGAAATCTCCTAAGAGACGGCTGCCGGCGTCGCCTCTGCTCCCCGGAGGCGTGGAGCCGAGCGCGCGGGAGCCGAGCGCGCCGCGGCCACGCTCCCCGCGCAGAGCCGGGAGGGAGGGGCCGGAGGGGCCGGGCCGCACCGGAGGCGGCGCGCGGGGCTCACGGCGCTCAGTCTCCCTCGGAACCCAGCCCGGCCGGCGGCAGCGGCGGCGAGTGCGAGCAGGAGCCCGAGCCCGAGCCCGGGCCTCGGAGCGGGGAGGTGGAGGGCCGGTGCAGGGCTGGAGCAGCGCTGGACGGGACGCAGACCGCGCCTGGACCCCCGCCGTGTGCGCGTCTCCCTGGCGATCCCGGTGAGTGCCCGAGCCCGAGCCCGAGCCCGAGCCCCTGCCAGCCGCCTGGTTTGCTGGCCGCCTCGGTCCTTGGTCGCTGTCCCCAATCCCGGTGGCGCGCACCCCGTTGCTGCGCCGCCGCAGCCTCACAGGTGGCTCCGCGGTGGACGTGGCTGCCCCAGGCCCCGCCAGGAGTTAGCCAACTCTCTCCGCTCCCGGCGCGGCTCCCGAGCCTCCGCGGCTCCCACCTACCGCCCTAGCTTCCGGCTTGGGGTGGGGAGCGCACCGAGGGGTGCTCCCCTTTCCCCACCCACCGCTAACGATTCGGGGAGATGTGGGCCAAGCGCCTCCCCGAGCTGCAGCTCAGCTCCCGGCTCGCTAATGGGACAGCCTGTCCTTTAGTTTTCTTCTCCTATGAACCCACCAGGGAAAGTTCGGGACCACACGAGGCAAAGTTGGGGCGTGGCTGGGGGCACACTTCGCCGGCGGGGGCCGCTCTCCTGGAGCGGAGCTGTGGGTTTGCGGGTCGAGCCCGACTCCAGCTGGAGCCGACAGTGCACCCTGGGAGTTGAGTTGGTCTCTGCCGGCGGCTCAGCGCTGTCTGCGAGGATCCCCGGAGAGCTGTGAGTCGCTCTATGGCTCCTGCTAAGAGTATAGACTAGACAGCTGGGACGGGCTTGGTTTATCTCAGAAATAAGCAGCATCTCCGCCTGTTTTGACTTGTGCTCTTGCTCTGCAAACCTGAGCTCCAGCTAATCTCAGTGTTTAACTGGCGGGGTGTATAATTAGCTTATTTGACACCTGAGATGATCTCTGCGAATGTCCCTAAAGTGAAATCTTTGATGTGGGGATTTGGGGTGGGGGTGGGGGGGTGCGGAGGAGGAAGGGGAGACTGTTTTTAAAGAAAGTTAGAGAGAGGAACCTTCAGAATATCAGCGGCGGGGTCTGGATATTTTACCCATCCCCTCTGTGGGCTAGAGAATGAGAGCTGCTTGGATGGATGTCTGACTGACTAGATGAGTCGGTATTGGGGCTATTTTGGGCAGGTTTTGTGGCTGGAGGTATTGCTGCAGCTTGCATATTGTTTATGAAGTACACATTTGGTCTCTTGAAATAGCCTTCTTGTTAAGAGTTGTTTGATTTGCTAAGTTGTCTATTTCGAATATGACTGGAGATTGGTTTTTAAAATGAGCTTTAGCTGACAACAATGTCTAGATGTAGAGGGAAGACCATTTGTTCGTGTCGCTAGAACATTCTTTTGTAAACTTAAATTTTTCAAGGTCTAGCTTTCTGCATCGGATAGAGGAGAAGCTGTTCATGAAAAATCAAATCCTGAGATCTTGATGTGTTCAGGAAAAGATTGCTCCCTCCACCAACACTCAACCTTTTCCAAACAGGTTAAATCAGAAGATGTGCCTGCATCTGGAATTACATAATTGGACTAACAGAAAACAGTAAACAGTTGCTGGTTGTCAAGTACATAGGTAGTTCTAAAAGCAGTGGTATCTTTGTAGCACTGGGAGGTTGTTACGTGATTTAGGGTGGAATAAACAGACAGATTTTCATCTAGAAAATTTTTTATACTTCACACACATCTACATAGTCTATACCTAACATTGGACTTACCAACATGCTTGTGTTTGTATATACATTGTTGTAAGTGCCTACTATGTGCCACATCCTGTTCTCAGTGCTTCATGTGCTTTAACTCATCCTCAAAGCAATCCTTGGTGGTAGGTGCTGCCACTGTCCTCGTTTTTGAAATGGGGCAACTGAGGCACAAAGGAGTTACGTAACTCACACAGCTATAGGATAGGACGGTCTTAAATCTACAAAGTTCGTTTTGTAAAAAAAGACGTATTTATGATGACCTTATCCTTGTTTTTACTTTTTGAAGCATAAATGTCGAAAGTATTTCCTGTGATGCATAAGAACCCCTGACTGTGGAAGTGCCGCGCAAGCACCATTGACTCTCAAGTGAGGCAAATTATGAAAGAGCCGTCTGGTTGAGTTTACAACTGGAAGACCACCACGCCCACCAGGAAACCCGGGATGGAGCCGCACCAGAGCACCCCCCTCACTTTCCCTGAGAAACGGTGTCCAGAGAAGTCACCGTCTGGCTGCAGGAAACATTATACTGTCAGGAAAAAACTGAAGTTCATCCGAATCTTAGGCCTTTTCATGGGCCTGGTAGCCATCAGCGCGGTCCCATTTGCAACTGGTGTCTTTTCTGAGACAGAGACACAGAGCCCAGGAGAGGCCAGTGGTGCAAAGGGCCCCGGGGTGGCACCCAGTTACCGGCAGAGAACTCTCTTAGATTTAAATGACAAGATTCCGGATTACACTTCACAGCCACCTCTTTCTGAGGAAGGCACATCTGAGAATAGCACAGAGGAGGAGCAAGGAAACTATCCAAGAGACATCTTTTCCCTCGAGGAGCGAAGAAAAGGCGCCATCCTTCTCCACGTCATTGGCATGATCTACATGTTCATCGCCTTAGCCATTGTCTGCGATGAGTTCTTTGTTCCTTCTTTGACTGTCATCACTGAAAAGCTGGCCATCTCTGATGATGTTGCCGGAGCCACCTTTATGGCTGCTGGGGGCTCGGCCCCAGAACTTTTCACGTCCCTCATCGGGGTGTTTATTGCTCACAGCAATGTCGGCATAGGCACGATCGTGGGCTCGGCGGTGTTCAATATCCTCTTTGTTATTGGCATGTGTGCTCTGTTCTCCAGAGAAATCTTGAACCTGACATGGTGGCCACTCTTTCGGGATGTGTCCTTCTACATCATTGACTTGATCATGCTGATCCTGTTTTTCCTGGACAACATCATCATGTGGTGGGAAAGCTTGCTTCTCTTAACAGCTTACTTTGTCTATGTGATCTTCATGAAATTCAACGTCCAGGTAGAAAGATGGGTGAAGCAAATGATAAGCTGCAATAAAGTCGTCAAGGTGGCAGCACCAGAGGCCCAAGCAAAGGTTGGTGGTGGGGGCTGTTTGTCGAATGTTCTGAATTATGATGTTTTTGAGATCTGCCATTTTTTAATGTGATGGTGTTTGGGGCTGCAGTGGATAATGGGTTGCTTTCTACAGTTCTCCGCTAGCCAGACTAACATGGCAGTGAGAAAAATTATGTGGAAATGTTCTTGTGAATCTTTACTAAGTTCTCAAGCTGCTGGCTTCAGAGTAAAACACTTACATAAATATAGGTTACATAAGTACCCCAGAGCAGACTCAGTAAACAAAATGATCTGTCTCTTATTTTCTGCAAGTAGGTATAATGATTCTGTGAACAATTTAATGTTCATGGGGAAGTTAATGGTAATTAAGAAAGAACATTTGTGTCACCAAAGCTATCTCTTTTTAAAAAAATATATTTTATTGATTTTTTAATAATAAAAAATTATTAAAAGGAAGGGAGAGGAATAGAGGAAGGGAGAGGAATAGAGAGTTAGGAACATCGATGAGAGAGAAACATCGATCAGCTGCCTCCTGCACACTCCCTACTGGGGATGTGCCCGCAACCAAGGTACATGCCCTTGACCGGAATCAAACCTGGGACCCTTCAGTCCACAGGCCGACGCTCTATCCACTGAGCCAAACCGGTTAGGGCCAAAGCTATCTCTTTAAGTCAACAGCCTAGCAACTAGCAGGACTGGTCATTAGAGTGGGTCATGGCTATTCTTGATCTACACAGAAATGCTCCGGATCACTTGGTCAGGGACTGATTGGGATCCATTACAGAGAGTCACTGGCAGGCCCTGCTGTCTGACGATGTAGCTCGAGGGCACATTTCGCACACCATGATAAACATGCCCCCAAATATTTTTATAGTAGACTTTGAGGGGTTTTTAATGACAATAGTGGCCATCCTACCACTTAGCTGGTGAGCAAATTGGTAAAGAGCTTAGAAGAAATTGATCTGCAAAAATGTAAATCCTCGCATTGGGATGTTGTCTCTGAATGTGATTTTAAACAGAAAACCAAAATACATATGCAGACTTCATACTAGCATCTGGGGAAATTCTCATGTGTGCAAAAAAACAGATGTTGAGTGGAGGGTGAGATATTTTGTTCAGCATGAAAAGAAAAAAAATTATATCAATTTAGTATAACTCCTTTATGGTCAAGTTCGATGACCTATCCATTTCTTTCTATCTTTTTTTTTTTTTGTAGCAGCCATGAAATGGGAGCAGAGTGCAGAAAAACATACCAGTAATATTTCTATTTATTATATGCAAAAGAGAACTGTATTTTTTAATATTTCACTCAGTGTATGGTTGTTTGTTAGAAACTGCAGTAAAAATAATCACTTCGCAATATACATGCAAATAAGCATTCCGGTGTGATACATGAGTACATATCCTTATGGGCGTAGAACAGGGTCATTACTAAAGCCCCTTTCCCTACTCTAACTTTATAGCCAAAACGATGACCTCTCAAGCCCTCTCCTTGACTCTGATTGCTAGTTTGAGTGGTTTGCATTAATAGTCTTACGTGTTTATGGCAACTAGAGTACTGAAGGAAAAGCATATATTTTAGAGGCAAGGAAATGATTTGGTGTCATAAATATCCTGGGCACATCAAGGGCAAAATGTCTTTTTGAGAACTCACCATTTTTTTTCCCCTGTTACCCCATAGTGCAGCGGTTCTCAACCTGTGGGTCGCGACCCCTTTGGCGGTCGAACGACCCTTTCACAGGGGTCGCCTAAGATCATCCTGCATATCAGATATTTACATTAGGATTCATAACAGTAGCAAAATTACAGTTATGAAGTAGCAACGAAAATAATTTTATGGTTGGGGGTCACAACATGAGGAACTGTTTTAAAGGGCCAGAAGGTTGAGAACCACTGCCATAGTGGAACTTCATTAATTTAGATACAGACTTGGCTAAAGGTTATGTTGGCAACATTCATGTAAAAGGAATTTGTAGGGCAATGCAATAGTGTATTGAAGATTGCAGGGGGTTTTATATTCTGATTGGGGTGGAATGCTGATCTCATGCATTTGGGAATAACTTTTTAAATACCGTTTATAGACAGTGTTTAGTCAGTCAGAAGCCATTCATTAAAGTAGCTCTAGCAGGATTTTTACCTTCTGTATTAGATGACTGTCATGTCATTTTTATGGTCATTTAAAAGTCAGAAACTTAGGCTCACATTCCTTAATAGTTGTTACTCAGTTCCATAATTTTGCGCTATGCTTAATAGTGTGCATATTTTAATTTGGAGATTGCAGATTTAGCTAATTAAAATAGGAAGAAGATTATATTTATGACTATTACTCCTGTTTCTGATTTTCCCCCAAGTGTGTTCATGTGTTATTTTCCTTTTAGCACCAAATGCCTTTAATTTATTCCTTTTAATTAGTGTTATTTCTTTTGGTATTCAAAAACTAAGTTGAACTATTAATATAATGGAATCATAATTTTTAACATAGTTATGCCTTGTTCGGTAAGCAAAATGTT
Source organism: Myotis lucifugus (assembly GCF_000147115.1). Classification (NCBI taxonomy): domain Eukaryota; kingdom Metazoa; phylum Chordata; class Mammalia; order Chiroptera; family Vespertilionidae; genus Myotis; species Myotis lucifugus. Next base: position 258,100 of record NW_005871269.1, on the reverse strand, counting down.
TGCTGGGTGAATCAAAATGCTAGAACACAGTTATACAGTTTTAGGTGAAACGGTGCATAATGGTGTGCGATTTCCTTCAGTAAAATTTTGCCTTGTCAGTTTCACTTTTGAATGAATTATTGCTGAAAAATTTTGTTCTCAGCAGTTAGTCTTTATCAAGCATCTGATTTCAGAATCTTACAGAGATTTTGCTCCCGAGACCCTAAACATAAGGTGTCCCACAGGCAGATGAGTCCTTGGGTGTGGCCATACAATCCTCTGAGGTGCAAGATTGATTTCTGGCCGTGCACCCCACCTTTCCCACAGAAGTCAGTGCTTCTAGCACAGGGGTGGGCAAACTTTTTGACTCGAGGGCCACAATGGGTTCTTAAACTGGACCGGAGGGCCAGAACAAAAGCATGGATGAAGTGTTTGTGTGAACTAATATAAATTCAAAGTAAACATCATTACATAGAAGGGTACGGTCTTTTTTTTTTTTTTAGTTTTATTCATTTCAAACGGGCCAGATCCGGCCCGCGGGCCGTAGTTTGCCCACGGCTGTTCTAGCATCATCAGAACACTCAAAAGGAAGAGCCTAAGCCAAAATCCAGCCCTCAGTGGAGCCTTCATAAAGAGGAATGTGCTGTATGTAAATTTAGGAAGCAAAATGCTAATTCATGCAAAGCCACTGTATTATCTTATTGCATAATTGTGGGGCATAGGAATTTGGAGAAGTAGAGGAAACATTTTATATATTCTTGTACAAATCATTAAAGGTTCTGGCTAAAAAATCATCAGCTCTGCTGGACTCTAGTCAGTGAAATATCTTTGGAATGACTTGCTTCATAGACAAGTTGAAAGTCTTAATTTGGTTCCATTATTGGTGAAGTAGGTATAGGGCACCATGAAGCATGGAAAAATGTGAACGGCCGTATTTTTCATAGTTAAAGTCATAGTTTATCATCTCAATTGCTCCACCCTGTGTGGTTTTTATTGGTAATTATTTATTTTAGTGATAATATTGTCCTTTTTAAAAAGCTGTGTGGTGTCACAACATGGTAAAGGTACCCTACCTAGGCTTTGACTTCGTGGAAAAAAAGGGGGGGTACCCCCATGTGTGTAATAAGCCCTGTGATCTCAGAGAAGTCGCATAAACTCTCTGAGCCTCCTAATGAAAATAATAATACCGACTTGATAAAGTTTGGAAAATTAATAAACGAAGACTGTTCAGCAGCTACCATAGTCCTTGGCAAATGTGTGTTGTTCAGTAAATGTTCGTTCTCTTCCTTTGATCTTTTGTTCTTAAATGGAAAGAGAATCAGAATACATTATTTCAAATTTGAGAATTTCAAAACATTTCTGGAAGGTTGGCATTCACCCCAGTGAATCACTGAGTTAAGCAGGCCATTGTTTAGAGGCAAATACTGTTTGTCCTATTATAATATATACATATATATACATATATACACATATATACACATATACACATATATATATATACATATATATATATATATATATATATATATATATATATGCAGGCCACTTATTATCATAAACTCCAAGGAGACCTCCAAATGCCTTTGGTATCCCAAAATTTTATTGTGTAGAATTTTTCTTGAAATAAGTAGGCCATTAACTGGGGTTTAGAAAGATCTATGCTAAGCAGAGATTTTTGTTTTAAGGGTGTTTTTATTTATAAATGGTTGAGATTCTCATCTAAAAACCTCTCCACAGCTGGTTAGGAGTAAGTTTGAGTCCTGAAGGATGCGACGCAGGTGAGTTCCAGGGCTTTAGAAGCAGTTCACTGTGCCGGGCCAGCTGCTGAGGTCTGTTGATCTGCTGTGGTGCTAGGCTGTCATTGGCCTAGAAAGCAGCTGTCCATGGTGTTTAACTTCTTAGACTTGGCACTGTAATCTGACAGCAAGTCAACCCAGTTGTAATGAAGGGAATGGTCTAAATAAAGATGCTTAAAGCTGATAGTCTAGGAACAGGCTACTTAGCAATTTAGGTGTGCCTTGCTTTATTCAGATTGTGTGTTCCTGAAAAGTTGTTTGTAAGCAGAATTTTTGCAATTCAAATTGTTATTAATGTTCATGGGAAAATCAGAAATGAAATGTTATAAATATTTCTCTTACAGGGAAGTATTTCTTAAAAACCATAAATAATATTATGAATACAAATGTATAGTCCCGAGTTTGCTTAAGGCACAGAATCAATACTAATGAAAGGGTAATATGCTAATTAGACTGGGAGACCTTCTGGACGTCCTTCCGGACAAAGCCATGGTGGTGGGGCTGAGGCAGAGGTGGTTAGGGGTGATCAGGCCAGGAGGGGAGGGCAGTTGGGGGTGAGCAGGCTGGCAGTGGGGGGCCAGTTGGGGGCAAGCAGGCCGGCGGGGGGGGCAGTTGGGGGAGAGCAGGCTGGCAGTTGGGGGCGATCAGGCCGGTAGGGGGGACAGTTGGGGGCGAGCAGGCCAGCAAGGGGGGGCATATGGGGGTGATCAGGCTGGCAGGGGGGCAGATGGGGGAGAGCAGGCTGGCAGGGGGGGCAGTTGGGGGCGATCAGGCCAGCAAGGGGGGGCAGTTGGGGGCGAGAAGGCTGGCGGGGGTGGCAGTTGGGGGTGAGCAGGCCGGCAGGCAGGTGAGCAGTTAGGAGCCAGCGGTCCCGGATTGCAAGAGGCATGTTTAGGCCCACAACGATTGGGCCTAAACCGGTAGTCAGACATCCCCGGAGGGGTCCCAGATTGGAGAGGATGCAGGCCTGGCTGAGGGACACCACCCCCCCTCCCCCCAGTATGAATTTTGTGCACCAGGCCACTAGTATATTATAAAACTCAACCTTTGCTTCCCCTCCAAGCCTAGTAAACAAATTAGTAAAATAATTGTACAGATTCCAAGGAACGGAAGGAAGATCATCCTTATAATAGGTAAAAAGATAGTATTACTTCACAAACTTGGAAGCTGTCCTTCTCAAAAGAAAATGCGGGCATTAAAATTCTTAACAGACTAGATGCCTATGAATCTACTGTGCTTATCTAGGGGTCCGAGTGGCACCATTTTCCCCTACTTATAGTAAAAGTAAGCCCTTCAGTTACTGCATGTGATTCAAAGAATGAACAAGGCATTTTGAGGGACACACAAAGCCCAGTGGACTTCAGTACACTGCCCCCCTTGCTACTCTGGTGTTACCCTGGCTACTCTGGTTTCTTCAGCAAGAGACTACCTCAACTTTGTGAATCTTCCTGACAGTGTTCAGGGGAGACATTACCCCCTGACCTCCCTTTCTCCCTTCCTCCTCTTCTTCTCTCCTTTGTCCCTTTATCTCCCTTCTCCTCTTTAACCTCCCTTTCTTTACTTTCCTTTTTTTTTTTGGTAGAATCAGATAATTTGTATTTTAACTTTAATAAGGTTGTTATGTTAAGCTGCTCTCTGGCTATTGAGGAGGCAAGTACATCTATAGTGTGGATTGGATTTGATTGGTTTTTGGTTTTCATTCTTTTACTATCAACCTTTTGTTTTAGGTAAGTCTCAACTGAACAGACTATACTGGCATTTTGTTTAATTCCGTTTCATAATCCTTCTCTTTTAACTGCAAAGTTTAGTTTATTTACATTACTGTGATTACTATTACATTTAGATTATTTTCTACATGGTATTTTATACTTTGTATTTGTTTTGATCTTTCTGTTTCATTTTATAATTTTTCCTTGCCTTTTGTTTTAGATTGAGTTTTTTCTGTATCTTTTTTTCCCATTAATAGTTTGGAATTTATATACCCTATTTCTATTTTTTTAGTGTTTACCCTGAGTTTTAACATGTATATTTAGTTCAATATAATATAAGGTAAATATCTTTATACTCCTGCTAAACAGCCTAAGATCTTAGAACATTTTAATCCAATCACCTCTCCCCCGTTATATAAGATTTGAAGTGCATGATTTAAGTTCTATCTTGATATTTTATAGTAGTTTTATTGAGGTCTAATCTTCACTTTTAAACCTACAAATTAGACATTGTCTCTATGCCATCAATGTTTTTAGATTTACCCACATTTTTACTAGCTTTCCCTCCTCATTCCTTTTCTCATGTCAGACTATTCTCCTATGAATTTTTTTCCTCTGCCGACTTAACATTCTTTATAAATTTTTTTAGCACGAATCTGTTAAGGTGAATGCTCCTGATTTTATTGCTTAGAGATGTATTTTATTTTTGTTCTTAAAAGACAGTTTTGATGGGTAGAAAATTACTTTTCAGCCCATTTTGAAAATAATATATCACTGAATTCCAATTTTGCTGTTCAAAAGACTGCTGTTGGTGTAAAAATTGCGCCTCTGTAAGAAATCTGTCTTTTCTCTTTGACCGCTTTTAAGATGTCTTCTTTGTTTTCGGTGTTCATAATTTTCCTTATGGCAGGAAAGTTGTGTTTTTTCTCACTTATTTATCCCCTGTTTGTGATTCATTAGACTTTTCGAATTTGAGGATTAGTATCTTTCACCAATTTTGCCTCTACCTCACTCTTCTTGTGATCTAGAATTCTGATTAGAAATACCATCTCAACCTATGTTTTTTAACTCCTCATCTTTTTCTTTTAAATCTGTGTCCCTCACTGTGGTCATTTCTTCATAACTGCCTTCTAGTTTCTGATTTTCTCCTCAATTTTGTCTAATCTGTTCTAAAGCTCATTGTTTAGTTTCTAAGATTAATGATTATATTCCTGATTTCTAGAAGTTTTTATAGCTCTTTTTCAATCAGTCCGGTTGATTTTCATTGTTTCTTTTTCTTTCGTGCCTTCTTTTATTTGTCTACCCATGTTAAGTATATTTCTTTTTCATCATTGATATTTCCAATGTCAATATCATTGCAGGTTTAGTTTTGTTATTTACTGATTCTCAATTTGTAAGGTTGCTTCCTTATTTAGTGATTCTTTTATGAAATTTTGAACTCATATTCCTTGGAACTTTACCTGTGGGAAGTCGTTGAGGCCCGAGTTTTAAGTGTATTCCTCCAGAGAGGACTGTATTTTTCTTTCCTCAAGTGTCTGGGAGTACAACAAACCTGGAAACATTCTAACCTAAATGTATTACTTTTTTTACCCAGGTAGTGTGAATTGAGACAGACACACACACACACACACACACACACACACACACACACACTAGAAATTCTTAAAGGAGACTTTTTTTTTCAGTGCCACTCAAAACCAACACCAAACTAGGCACATCTTACTTTCTTCCTTTGCTAGGCTTTTTTGTTTCTTTGTTCACCTCAAAAAGTGTCATCCCTTCAGGATTTGCAGCTAATGAGGAAGGAATGTGGCTGTGTGGGCCTTATGTTTACAGTTTCTAAAACCTAGATTTCAGGCAACTGTGGAATGGCAAACACCTTGAAGGCAAAGCAGTGCTTGTGTTTACCTGGTGTTCTGGGTTCTATTCTAAGAAATTCCTCATTCCTCATGAACATATTTGGGTAATTTAACAACATATGTAAAACATAATGTCCAGCATGTTTAGATATAAAGGTTTCCCTGAATGTTTAATCCCTCATATTGCCAGAAATGTATGTTTTAGACTAGATTTATGAAAAGATAATGCATATAATAAGGAAACTGATAGGGAATTTTAATTGTATTCTTTCAGAATGTTTAACACCACCTGACCATGATAATATAGCTCCTGCCAACAACAAATTTTGAGTAAAATCAAATCTAATAGGCAATTCTAATAGCAAGTTACATGGGTCCACTTTAAATTTGCCTTTTAAATAATATTTTTTACCAAATACTAATATATCTATTGTACAAGATTACAAAAATACACCAATATAAAATATAAAAAGAACATTTAAAATAATATACAATCTCTCCATTGTACCATCCAAAGGTAAAGTAACCCTGCACATTTTTGCATGTAGTCTTCCAGATTTTGCTTTTTCTTACACACACACACACACACACAAGCATTTACATATATCCCTATATATTCAAATAAATTGGAATGATATTGGATATCCAAAACGTTAAACTTATGGGTAATAACATTTTAATAGTGTTTTCAACTCAGCTTATTATGAGCATTTCCTCATGTCATTAAATGTTCTAAAATGTTATTCACTGTTTAGCGTTATCATAAGCTAGAAAGTCATTTCCATGTTATAAATTACTGTGACATATAAGTACTCTAAAAATGCTACAACTATTAGCCTTACACATGAATTTAGAGAAGCAGAAATTCTGAATCAGTTTATGAGTTTTTTTAAGTTTGTGCTACATTGCAACATTTTATAGGTGAAATAGCATTTCATTGTTTTAACTTGGATTTCTTTGATTAATTGGGAAATTAAGTATGGAGATTCAAATTTATCTTATGTAGATTGCCAATTTCCCATGTTTCCTTTGTATCATCTTAAAAGTTTGCCGTGATGGCTCAGATCTCTTACAAATATATAGTGAGAGTCGCTAACCTTAGCTGTCACCCTCCCCACATTTCCATGTCTAACTAAAGCCAGGAGGTTTTGCAGTTTATGTTTTAAAAGATGAAGTATTCTGGAGGAGGAGGACTTGTGACCCAGTAGTTGGGAAACAAGGTTCAAGGGACTGGTTGTGTCCTACAGCATGTGACCTTGGAGGACCCTGTACCTACTAGGCCTCTTTTCTCATCTGAAAAATGGGAGATTTGACCTGGATGACCTGAAAGATTGCTTTCAGCTTGTCATTTCTGTCCTGAGAAGTTCTAATACTTACTATGTCAAAGTAATAACCTAATACATTCACCTAAAACAAAAGGCCAGATTCTAACCATACTCATATCACTGAACTCTTTTTCTAAACTGGCTTACATGACCCTAGCTGGTTTGGCTTAGTGGATAGAGCGTCAGCCTGCGAACTGAAAGGTCCCAGGTTTGATTCCGGTCAAGGGCTCATGCCCAGGTTGTGGGCTCCATCCCCAGTGGGGGGCTTGCAAAAGGCAGCCATCAATGATTCTCTCTCATCATTGATGTTTCTATCTCTCTCTCTCTCCCTCTTCCTTCCTCTCTGAACTCAATAAAAATATATTTTAAAAAAATAAAAAATATATATAAAGATGAAATACAAATGGTCAAAGAAAACCTGAATAATCAAGGAAATGCAAACTGAAATAAATTTTTAAACTGGCTCACACGGAATGTTTTCATGCAAATGATTTACTGGCTTGGCCAAGCAATCATTCTGGCTGAAGCATGCTGTGGGAGTAGCTCTTCCAGACAGAACAACTTGCATGGGAGAAAGTCATTTAAAGTTTACTGCAGGCCACTGGGCCTCCTCAGCATCTGTGGCTTCGGGCAGTGAAAACCCCAGTTGTCAGCTGCAGGTGCTTCCCTGGGTTGCTGATCTCTCGGGGTTGAGAGAAGAAAGGGATCTGGAAACCATGCATGTGCTTAACACCAGGTCCTTACTACACCGCACTCTGAATTATACATCACGTCAGGAATCTGAGCATAAGGAAACAAGTGATTGCCTAAGGTCCAGATTTAGTCATGCTACACTCTGTTTGAACTTGGGTCTGTCTGACTCCTAAATGTATGCTTGTTCCCTCAGTGCTTCTCATTGGACAATGGGGAATAAAGACAACACAAACCTCCAAATTAGATTGACATTTCATGTTGGGCTCTGTTAAGTCAGTGGCTCTCAAATATGTTTTTACCATGACCCCCACTAAGAAATATATTTTACATCCCAACCCAGTATATACATGCACATGCATGCACACATAGATGTGTACATGTTTACATATATGTATAAAAATAAAGTCTAAGTCTTATGTCTTACATTTTCTATTCTATTAAGAAAACTAGTTTCACCCTGGCCGGGTGGCTCAGTTGGTTGGAGTGTCATCCCATAATCCAAAATGTTGTGGGTTTGATTCCTGTTCATGGCATATACTTAGGTTGAAGGTTTGATCTCCAGTTTAGGCATGTATGGGAGGCAACCGATAGATGTTTCTCTCTCTCTTTCTCTCTCCCTTCCTCTCTCTCTAAGAAGAAATAGAAACATATTTTGGGTGAGGATTAAAAAAAGAATACTGGTTTCAACCCTCTAAAGTAGTTTCATGACCCACCAATGGATTGTGATCTGAGATATATTTTTTTTAATATCATGTTGAGATTTCTTTTTTCTCTTCTTCCTCTTACCAGAGCTTCCCTGCAAGCCTGTGCTAGTTTACTAGTCGTTTGTCTGATCAAGGGATGAATTGGGTCAGAAATGCAGGCATTATTCTGCTGGACAAGCTGTGTGGTTTGGGGTGGACTGTGGCTGTCCAGGGGAAGGGGTGCCTTTTCTTCATTCAACTGAGGTGCCCTTTGGGCTTCTGGTGGCCTTCTTCTTACCCTCAACTTCTCCCTTTTATACTAGACTATTTAGACTTCCTCCCCAAGCACGCACCACATCTATGACCAGTTAGGTAACCGGCCAGTGTAGATTTCTGTGGAGTCCTCAGATGCCAACACCTACCAAGCCGTGTCTTGCTCTCTGGCTGTGACACAGATTGATTGCAGGGTAAGGAAGGTGCAGATCGAAGCATGATATGCTCCCTGAACCTCATCCTTGGCTCCTGATAAGCTTGTCATCGGGTGGAAACGAAATTTAGATGAAACAGGGAGGCATGAAATCAGAGAGAAGCAGAACCTTGGCAAGAAGACCGAAGCTGCACTTCAGTTACGTTGGTTTCCTTTTTATGACGGATTGGATTTATAAACCCGAGAGATACACATGGTTCTTGTGCTAGAAAAGCTGGTGTGTTTGGAGAGGGTCTGGGCACCAGCCGTGGTAATGCCGTGTCTGCAGCTCTAAAGGATGCACTTGGAGTCCTGCATTGCAGGGACCAAGCCTGAGGAGATGGGTCCCTTCCATCCCCCACACTGGCTGTCTAAACCTGGTCCGAACGCTTTGCCCAAAGTGTCCTCTCTTTATAAATGAAGGGGCTAGTTTCACTTCAGGATATCCCCCTCCAGCTCCAATAACTGTGCTTCTCTGTTAATGGGAAGGAAACAGTGTGTGTCTGTAATTATGGACTAAGCAATAAAAGAGGTGGTCAGTTAATAAAGCCCGGAACTTGCCTCCTTCAGAGTTCTTTTCCAATGAGCGGGGATAGTTTCGTTGGAGGGGCTCTGAGGGCTTCTTTACCCACCTGTGGGTCCTTCTTGGAAAGGGCCAAGTTAGTGTCTGGTGCTCTGTAACCTACTTTCTCTTTTACTGCTTGCTGGACACTGAGCTGGGCAAGCAGGTAGAAATACAGGTTTTACCCTGAGCAGCCCTATTCCTCCCACATAACCTGTCGTCTGTTGCCCTAACCACTCACGTAGGCTGAGTCCACTTTATTTTACCTGCTACCTGATAGCAATCAAATAGATGATGATAGGCACTGAGCACTGGTATGTGCCAAGAACCTGTGATTCAACTTTCTAAGAAGGAGTATGATGGTTGAGATGTAACACAATGGGATTATTATTTAAGCCTGGGCTAGAGTGTGACCCTCCTCGCTATGTGATCTTGGGCAAGTTACTTAACCTCTCTGGGCTTATGTTTGCTTGTTTATAAATTAATAGAATTTCCCTCGTAGAGAGGCTGTGAATTTTAATGAGATTGCTCAAGAAAAGTGCATAACAGAGGATGAGCCCAACCACCCACCCAAAGTTGCTCTACTCCTGGTCGCTTGTCCTCTGAGTCCCTTGCCTGTGCCACTAGCCTGCTCTCCCTGGTCCTGTGTCTCCTCTGGCTTGTTTTTCTCCTGCCTCACTGTCTGCCTATGCCTCTCATACAGCCATATGAAGGTACAGTTTCCCCACTAATCCCTCACTAACAGTCTGATCCTCAGTGTTTGGACTTGAACCTGCTTCCCACTGTTCTTGTACAGGATTAAGAGAGCAGCAATTTCCCTATCTGTGAAACTGAACCTCACTCAACCATGAAATTCTCTGGAGCCCTCCTGCCACTGCCCTATAAATGTACTTACTCTTTTCTTACATACATCATCAATATTTCATCTTAGTTTGTCATGCCTCCATTCACTCGTGGCTGTGCCTTAACGTTGGTTTGCAAGCTTCTGTGTTTCCTGCCTTGGGTTCAATCATACCCTTGACTCGGGAACTAACCAGTCCCATTTGCAGTGTTGGGTGCCTGGTTCATGGGTAAAGGGGCAAAGGGACTTCAAGATGTTGATAATGGCCCTGTGTGGCTCAGTTGGTTGGAGCATTGTCCTGTGCACTAGAAGTGGGCGGATTTGATTCTCAGTTAGGGAACATACTTATGTTGTGGGTTCAATCCCTGGTTGGGGTGCGGATGGGAGGCAACCAGTTGATGTATCTCTTTCACATCAATGTCTGTGTGTCTGTCTGTCTGTGTTCACATCGATGTCTGTCTGTCTCTCTCTCCGTTCCCCCTGCTTTTCTCCCTCCCTCTCCTTTTCCCTTCCTTTCTCCTGCCTTCCTCCCCTCTCTAAAATCAATTTTTTAAAAGAAGATGTTGATAATGGTGGTAATGAGTGTTCAAAATAAAAAGTCTGGGCCTGAATCAATCATAAAATGTATGGCTTATGTATTCAAGTCAAATGGCAGGCAACAAATTTCTGATTTAAGAAATAGGAGTCATTGGAAATTCTCTAATCCTCTCAGGTTGCAAGTATGGGTGCCAGGACAGCTAAGGGCTCTCCATCATAGAAGCGAGATCACTTCCAGATGTGAACTTGGCCCATTTTGCTGCCTGGACCTTGGCACTTAGCTTTATACATCTTGGTTGTGGGCCACTCCTGCCCACCCACCTCTCTCCCTCCATGTGGCTGCTCCCACGCCAGGCCCTGGGAACATTGGCATCCATCTTGAACAAAGCTTCGTCAGTGGAGCTACATACAGTAAATAATAATACCGGTAATGATCTACTTCGTCATTGTCTAGCGTGAGCAGTCATTGCGCACACCTGATTAATGAGCACACTCCGAGGGTAAGGAGAACTTATCCGAGCGATCATGCTTTGTACAAAAAAATGCACAATGGATTCACGCTCCGGTGGTTTCCAAGGCACTCGGGAAATATCCTCTCTCGCGCCTCTAGCTCGCTTCTGCTGCACAGTCACTGGTGGCAGGGCGGACGCAGGCTGCGGCCCTGAGCAAGAGGCTGATTTATTTAAAATGGTTCCGATGTGCCAGGCTGCTCTTTTGATGCTTCCCTTGAAGGGCCGTGACAAAGCGGCTGTTTTCTGCTGCCTTTTATTTTAAGACCAATTAAGTGGATAGCCACAAATAGCTCTGACCTTGAAATTCTAAGGGAAGGTGAGATGTGATAACAGGCTTAGGAAACATATGTTTTGGCACATTAGTGCTCGGCAAGTCACACACACTTAAGGAAAATAAATAGAACAGGACAAGATAGTGCTGTGCTTCAGGAGGAAACATTTGGATGTCCTGGAAATATCTGCACGTGCTTCACTGGTGGATAAGCATAAACTGTGCTAACAGTTAATCCAACTCTATCTCGCCTCGCTGTGGCTCTGAGCACGTGGCACGGCCAGTGACGTTCAGTACATAGTCACCTTGGATCGGCATCCCCGCTGCACGCCACTACTGAGCAAGGCTTCCTTCTCCTCAGCAGCCCCGATACATCCTTTCAGGTGGTTATTTTTAGTAAAACAGTGCTTAGAGCACCATACCTCCATTTCAGTTCCGTTTCTGGCAAATGTGGATCACAGGACGAACCTTCTGTAATTGAATATGTTGTTTTAAAAATATTATCAGCATGGGGCTCCCCATTAAAATGTTTAGAGTTCTAGAGTTGAGTTATAGAGGTTTAAAGAGATTTTTAACCATCTTTAAAAAATAATAAGTATTTCGTGATGTGCTGTGAGTTGCTTTCTTCTCCTTTTAACCTAAACCTAACTAGTCCAGAGAGGAGGGGGGAGGAGGGGAGAAATTGCTTGTCCAAGAATCTTATGGATTCACTGGATGGTCATTGTTACATTTTAGTTTCTACACACCTACTTAAAAATGTCTTTATGTTCCTACTGCCTCATTAAATGCTCCAGTATCTCATGAGTTATATATGTGTTTATCTGTCCCCAATTTTCTACATCAAGAAATGGGAGCAGATGGCTTTTCCCTCATCTCGTGGGATAGTGTGATAATTAATGAGGTGATAGGAATGGATCACTATCTGAGCCCACGTTAGAATGTAACTGCAGACACCAAGAGACAGTGGCAAATGCTGAATGAGAATATTAGGAAATAGGATTAGAATGATTTCAAACACATTTTTATTGTAGGGTTTAAGTAAATTGTCTTTAGAGAAAGGATTGCTCTAATGTAAATATCCTGAAAACATATTCATGGAGTCATTGTAAGAGATTAATAGAGCACTTTCTGGCAAGCTATACTTGTATATGATTGTAATCTCACCAACTTACATTTATCTGGAAGTACTGTATCCAGATGTCCAGAACAGAACCAAGATCCAAAGCCACAAGGACTTGGGAGCAGCGAAATAGATACTAGAAGATTAATGCTCTAAATCACAGGCATTTAATCATACAACAGCGTTTTGAGACTCTTTATAAAACTCTGTTTACTTTTACCACATACAAAATTCAAATAAGTTAGGTTGCCTGGTTTTTATGCTCACAAAGAAACTAGAAGCAGCCCACATGGTATTATGGGGAGGATGATGGTAAACTCCTAACTCGGGGTGGATTCCTATGTGCACAATTATAGCCAGACCCACTCTGGGCCTGCTCACTGTCTTTAAGCAGATTTTGAAAGGCTTCCTGGTGTGAGCAGACCAATTAGAAGAGGCACACACCTTCCAAGTGTAGAGAACCCGATTCGTGCAAAACGTGATGAGCAGAAGACATATTTGTGCAAAGAGAAAGGTGCCATCTCCTCTGGGTAAGCAGAGTGCCTCCAGGAGTCACAGCTTGGCATAGAACACCCTCCATCATACACCTCTGGACAGTGCAGACATGCAAGGAATACGTCGCTGCCCTGCAGATTACATCAATAAGACAGCCAAAGGCAATGAGGATCAGAAGAACCATAAAACCACTTGTAAATATATCTGTCCGGGGTAACTGTAGGTTCCAAACAGAGTACTTTGCCTTCTCCTGGCACCTATGAGCATGAAAGTGGTAAAGTAATTAATGATGATAATATCCATAGAAATGTTGAGAAAGTCTGAATCATGTCCACTGTGCCTTGTGCTAGAGCTAATGGAACTGTTGCGACAGAATGTATGTTGGGAGAGGAGTGACCTACATGTTCACGTCACTGGTGCCAAGATTCAGGTGAGTGATGATGGTGGCCCTGCCAGGAAGCAGTGAGAAAGGATCAAATTCTGGACAGATCTTGAAAGTAGAGCATTAACACCATTGGCTGATACATTAGATTCAGGGTGAGAAAAAAGAGAAATCAAGAACGATACCAAGATTTTTGGCCTGAATAACTGAAAGAGTGGAATTGCCATTAATTGAGATGGAGAAGACATCAAAAGGAGAAGTTTTCAAGGGGAAGTTCAATTTTGGGTTTAAGTTTAAGGTTTGAAAGCAGCCAGTGTACCCATCAGTAGGTGAGTGGTACATTTATAGAAAGTACCACTGAGCCGTAAAAAGAATGTAATCGTTCCTTTTGCAATAGCATGGATGGATCTAGAGAGTATTTTGCTAAGTGAAGAAAGCCAGTCAGAGAAAGACAAGTACCATATGATTTCACTTATATGTGGAATCTAATGAACAAAATAAACTAACAAACAACATAGGAACCAACTCATAGATACAGAGAACAGACTGACAGCTGTCAGAGGGGAGAGGGTTGGGGGCTGGATGAAAAAGGTAAAGGATTAAGAAAAAAAACTCAGACACAGGCAACAGTATTACCAAGGGAATGGGAGTGTGGGGAGAGGTAGAAGAGAGTAAAGGGGGAATAAATGGTGACGGAAGGAGATTTGACTTGGGGTGATGAACACACAATACAATCTACAGATGTTGTGTTGTAGAAACCTGTATAATTTTATTAACCAGTGTTATCCCAATATATTCAGTTGAATGAATGAATGAATGAATGAAGCAATGAGAAGGTCATTGGTGACAAGACTTGGAGTGGTGGAGTGGATGGGGTGGAAACCTGGGTAAAATGGGTAAGGAAATGGGAAGATGGGAATTAGAGATATATATATAAAGGGGAGCAAACAAATATGTGCAAGTCAACAGAAAATGTGGGGTCAACAGACCTTTATTAAGTGGGAAAAAATTATAGCACATTTGTGCAGTTATGCGAATGACACAGCGAAGTGGGAAGATTCGATGATGGTACTAGGGGAGAATTGCCAGAGCGATGTCCTTGAGTAAATGGAGAGGGAGGAAGATCCTGGCACAAATGAAAGACTTGGCTTGGAAAAGTGCTACTTAGAAAGGGGTGAAGCCAGGTAAATGCACCACTGCAGGAAATGGGTGAATTGTTGGAGGGACTTGTGGAAGTTCTCTTTTGGTTTCTGTTTTCTCAATAAAATAGATTTCCAAAATTGTATTGAAAAATGCTTTGATGAGTAATATATTCATCTGTTGATCATACCGACATTCAACAAAATAGAGTTTTGTGGCTCAGATTGAATTCCAAAAATCTGTATTGCTTGGGAAGCCAAAAATAGAGTGATAAACATCAACCCATCTCATTGTGAAAGACCACATTATTTTTTTGATAATAGGATGTAACAGGGTATTTATTTAGCTGAGTTCATTGGGCCTAAAGGTGGCTTTCTCACGCCTGTAGAAACCCAAGTTATGCAGTTATGGTTTATGGTAGAAACATTGAAGACAGAGAAATATAAGCTTCATTCGGGGAGGAATTTATTTTGTGCACACATGAACTCCTAATGCCTAGAAAAGTGCTTGGCAAATAATAGGGGCTCCGTAAACAATTATTGAATGAATGATTGATGCCAAACCAAGGGTAACAAGAGTATTTTTCACTTGAAAAAATGGTTATCAATAATTTTAAGTGGTGTGCTTCTACATTCTCGATTTCAACTGACAGTGTCCATACGGCTACATTGCTGCTACTTTCCTCCGAACACTTTATTCTTCAAAACTGACTGAAGAATATTGTTTATGGCTCTGTGTTTATGGGATAATTTCAGTCTTTTCATCCATAAATTCACTTTGCAGTTGAAAAGCTGGGAGAATGAAAATCTGCTCCATGGTCTTATCTGGTCCAATCTCATTATTAAGTGGTTATGGAGATCATAAAGTTTAATGGGTAAAATGCCGGGTACCATCTGTTGGTGAGTTGGACACCTACACTGAGAAACCAGATATGGTGAAACTTCAAAACAAGGCCTTTGGTATTTAAGTTATGCCAACTTGCTACCATATGGCAGGCATAGTAAGAATCAGAAGCTAAAGAGAAGCATCATGCTTTGTTTTACAAGTCTAGGTGCCTGCTTGTAGTTGTCTTTGATCTTCTTTGTAAGCAGTAGGATCTCAAAATAAGCTAATTGTTCTTTATTCCCCTTTGCTCGGCAAGATGAGTGTCTTTGCATAAATCAATAGGCACATACTGATTGCTGTGCAGTCTTGACACAAAATAGCTGGGCAAGCAGTCTCTCCCAGAAGCCTCAGCAGAAAGGTGTGTTGCAGTGTGGGGTAATCTATTGAGTCAAGGAGAACAGATCATTTTACCTTAGTAGAGAGAGAAGATGTGTTTTAGCTCCAACTGGCCTGGGTAGCAGGAATTATTGACAGATACTAATGATTAGTAGGAAGTAAAATAACTTCCTTGAGGCATTGGATTGTGGTACCTTTAGAGGAATCGTCATTCTTCCTAAGAACAAACCAAACCTGCCAAGGGTCTCCCTTCTTTTTGGGCCCCCTCATGTGCACAGTCCAATTGAAAGATCTTTTTGATGAACACTATTCCCATGGGACTTTCTGGTTCCGTGGACCAACAGAAGAAACCATGCTTTCTTATTCCTTTTCAACACAGAGAATTTATTTTCCATATAATGTTACATTCTCTAACTCTTAGGCCTGTTTGTTTTTAATAGAAGACACAGAAAGGGAAGGTGAGAGTTTCATATGAAATAGTCCCACTTGTACAGTACAGTACAACTTCATGAACTGCCAACAGGTTATTTATCATTGTCCCTCGCCTCCCCTTCCAAGGAGGGCTTGGGTTGTACTCATGTGGACAAGCAAATGGTAATGGGAACTGGGGCTGATGGGCCCTTCCTGTGTCTAACTTCTTTAACAATGTAGTTCAGGCAAAAAGCTGGACTTATCTCTATTGGCAGGTCATAGATTATTTTCCTTCATGCTCTGTAAACTAGTTCTTCCTATGACATTGAAATTACCCTAACGTAGACTCAGCATGAAATCTCTTAAGTTGCCCCGTTGAGATGTCTAGATCTTTGTCAAAATCTTTACTAGGTTGTATGTGATTTTAAAAGACTAGGAAATCCCATGGGCTAGTTGGGGTCTTTGAGATGTTTCTTTATTTACATCCTGAGCTTCGCCTTTTCCTCAAGCTATTTTTTTAGCTCTCAAAGAGATATTTCAGTTTTGCATCTATTTGCTAACCAAGAAAAAAGAAATAACCTTCTAGGATTTTAGGTGAGCATTATTTTAAAGCAAAAAGAAGAGGAGGAAGTGCAGGAGGAAAAGAAGTTGCATTAGAATTTTTTCAGTCTTCTTTGCAACTAAATTTATGAATCAGTGAAATTTTCTAAGTATTGGTCATTTTTTATGCAGCCCATGTATTTTGTTACTATGTTAATCTTATTTAAAAACTCTCAACTTATCGAGCATACAGTGTTCTAAATGTAGGACAGACTCCATGCCTGGCCCTGGGGGTGGAGAGATAAGTGAGACAGCCTCGCCTTCAAGGAATTTATAATCTATCACTGTTTGGCCAGTTGTTTCCGTTGTGAGTTGGCAAATTGAGTAGGTTGACCCTAGAGTTTTGAGGTAAGCATTTCTGTTTTTAAGGGGCTTCAGTGGAAGCCTGAGGCATGGATCCCAAGCCTTAGATTTATACATTACTGGTACCCTCACCCGCTATCCCCCAAATCTCCCTAAAACTTTAGTATTTGCTAGAAGGACTACAGAAACATGTTCTTTTTTGAGTGAACAGACGTCAGACCCCTAGCGTGAAATAGAACCATACAAAATCTGATGTTCTAGTTCCATAATAATCTGGGTCTTCAGTATAATCTTCACTCTGTCTCCCGAAAGCAAATTATTTGTGACATAAGGACATGTTTGTCCAAGCAAAGGACCCAACTGAGCCTCCCCCCTCCACCCTAAGACTTCTGACCTATGGAAAGTGCAAGATAATAGATGGTTGCTATTTTAAACCTCAACGTTTGTGGTGATTTGTTAGACAGCAATAAAAAAGTAATATGAGCACCCATGATATGAACATTATGTAAAACACTATCCAGAAATGTTGGAATATCAATAGTTAAGCTTTGAGTATTTTCAAAAAATCACCATATTTCATCCCATGATTCTCCTCTTCTTGGAGTTTCTGTGGAATTGTTTTCTTTTTCTCTGTGTTTATATAGCTTAAAAAAAAACTCCTCTACAGAAGGACACATCTATTTGTTTATGGATTTATAATCAAATATTTATTATTTATCAAGTATGTATGTGCGTGGCATTCAGCTGGGCATTTGGAGGTAAAATCTGACTAAGGCCTGACCATTGCACACCAGGAGCTCACAGACAGGAAAGCAGATTATTTCATACAGTTTCGATGCTCGAGTTTGAACGTTATAGCTGGTTACACAGGACACTGGAAGCAGTGAGCATTGAGCTTGGTGAATTTGCCATGATCAGGAGCCTGGCTCTCAGCCCAGCGAACTCATAAACCGGATTGTGATGGCCCATTGCAAAGGGATTGTCTCCCAGAGGTGGACTTGAATTGCCCGAGCTCATTATGACTCCTGTCTATTAATACAAACCCAATTAGAGCCCATGAAAATACAATGAGCGCTACATCTCTAAAACCAAATGGAAAGCTCAAACCAGCAAATCAGTGCCTTATTATCCTCCAGTAGGCAAGTACATGGAAAACAAAATTATAATAATCAGGGTGACAATCTATTAATTTACAATGAGGAATTAAACTGTCAAGTTGACTGGTCTGACCAGCACATTGGCTCTGTATAGATAACAAAATGAGAAACCAGATTATGGCATCGGGATGGACTTCAGAAGTGTTGCTTTGCCTAAATGCTTGCTAGACTCTCACCGCAGCAGGGGTGACCTTACACTTGCTCAGCCGAGATTTTCCTACCCTTGAGAGCCCTGGGACAGGCCTGGCGAACTCTGTCTCAGGGCCATACTTTCTGCTCTTTGCTTTACTTCACACCTGACCACCTGTTCATGCTGCATCGCTATATCAGAGTACAATGTTTCCACTTAATTACGGTCACTTTTAAGTTCTCCTTCTTTAAGGTTACTCCCAAGTCACCTTGATTGAAATTTGGGATATTTTCAATATCCTATACTCTTTATTCCCACATTACAGACCGTTCCCTAGGTTTGTGTTCACAGAGGGCTAATCAATACAATATGATAAGTGATGAAATAGAAGTGTACAGAGGGTCCTAAGGGAACTTGGGGCAAAAAGAGACTAATGTTTATTGGATTTCTACTAGGGACGAGGGACTGTGGAAAGCATTCTACACGAATTACTCATATAATCCATAATAACCCCATCGTGTAGGAGCTGGAGATTAAGGAATGTACCATTATCACAAAGTGAGTAAGAGGCAGGACCAGTGTTTAAGCCCAAGGCTTATGTTCTTAACTGCTGTGCTCAGCTGCCTTCCCTTCATCATTTAGTCCTCACACCCTCTCTGAAAGATGGAGAGGTATATCAGTCTGAGCTCAACTGCAGAAAATAGAAACCATTCTATTATTTAAAAGAGAGAGCGGGTTTTAATGTAGGAACTGGGTGCTTACAAAATCATTGGGAGGGCTGGAGGAGCAGGCTGGGTCTCCAGGAAAGACTCCCAGGCTACACAGTAAGACTGGCCTGTCTCAATCAAGAAGGTGGAGAATCAAGAAGCTGCCACTGGAACTGTTGCATTCTGGGATAAGCACCCAGTGCCCTGCCTCTCAACATTATGGTCCTTGTCACTAAATACTACAGATTCTTTTTTTTTAAAAAATCCTTCAGTGATTGCTAGGATAAAAGGCAGAAAAATTAGAAGCATAGCCTCCACTTTGACCCACTATATGTAATTTGAGCGTCTCTGATTAGCCTTATACCATAGCTGCAAGGGAGGCAGGAAAATCACATTGTTAGAATTTCCAACCCCTGTAGTTCAGGAAGGCTTGCTAGAGGGAAGGTGGAACAGATGCTAAGCACCAGTTCCCATGTCACTGGGGAGGAGTCCCAGGCTGAGGTTACACAATGTGTCTAAGGTCACACAATGTGAGATAGGCTGGCCAGGCTCTAATGAATTGGTCACACTCTAAGCTTTGTGGTCATGGTCCTCACCATCACCTACCATTCCCTAACTCAGCCTCATTGGGGAAGGAGTGTTTACAAGAACATCTTCGTGGAGAAACTGGGTCTTGAAGGAGTGCTCTGTGGTCATGGGAAGGCAGTGCGTGGGTCAGGGCCTGTGATGGCAGGTGGATCCTTTCTTTTACTCTGCCACTGAGAGTGTGGCTCCTTCTTCAGGGTCTCTGAGGAATCGATTAGTGGCTAACCTTGATGAAATCTACATAATAGATTTCTCACCTCTATAATGTAGTTTAAATTATTGATGTCATAGAAAAGGTTAGGGTCCAGTTTTTCCCTTTTTTAGTTTTTTAAAGTATATCTTTCTTGCATGCATGTTTAAATATATGATTTAATCAATCATTTACACACCGTTGCTGCTAGAAAGACTATTGGTTCTCAAGGAAGCTTAGTGGTTGCTGTAGATGGGAGATACTGGCAGACGCTGATTATTGCAGTCAAAACAGGATCCCCTTCAATGACAGAGAGACATCTGGAGAGACTGACTCACTCTCCCCATCTAATCTCCATTCAGATGCCATAGGATGCCCATGCGGTCCTCAGCTTGGTTTTCTCACTAGTACATACCTTTAGTGGGACAGTAGATTTGAAGGAATATTTTATTCCTTAAAGAGGTGACTGAATAGGCAAATAATGGGCCTGGTGGAAAACAGTGAGGAACTACTGAAGGAAAGACGTATAAAAGGATACTTGAAATGTGAAGGTTCAGATCTCATTGTTCACAATAATGTAATTTAATTCATTCCTTAAAAATAGGGGTGAAGATAACATTGTAGTTTGAAAACAAAGGTTGGTCTTGTGCCAGTCTGGCTGAAGCACCCAATTGCATAGGGAATGGACAAACTCTGGGAGATGTTCGTAGTTTAAAGACATTAATTTCCCCCCATGTTTCAGCTCTGCTCACCAGCACTTAGAACTCTCCAGAATAAGAGCTATTCTCCATTCTTAAAAGCTTTATTGATTGGCAACCCAGATAAAAGTCAGGGTTTCAAAACTACTGGGGCTTGGGAATCTGAGAAACCAGGTGAGTTGCCCTTGGGAAGCCCCAGTTAAGTAGAGAGATGTGGTCAGATGAGACATGATACCGCTGTGTGTTCCTGTCCTCTCTGCCTGCTGAGTCAGGGGAACACTGGTGTCTAGAGACATCAAAATGGGTTTTCTGTGCCTGTCTTCTCCATCTAGCCAGAGTGTGCACAGAAAAGGAGAGGGTGTGATAAAAAGTGAGTATAAGTCAAATCCCACTTCTGCCTCCTTTGAAAGCTGTAACTTAGGGATTCCGGCATTTCCATTTATCTCGCATCTGACATTTGTCCTCATTTTGTCTGATAATCCATATAGAGAAGTTTGAGCACAGAACAGTGGGTGGGAGCTTAGACTGGTGCCAGATTACCTTGGTTCAAAATCTGACTTGATAGCTTATTACCTGTATGACCTTAAAGAAATCATTTAATTTCTCTGCTCTTTAGTTTTCTCATCTATAAAATGGACATGATAATAGTCCCTACTTACAAGGGTTGTTGTGAGGATTAAATTTATAGATCACCCCTCCCCACACACACATACACACACACATCTTCTATAAGTGTTTGCTATTATTTGTTAATTTGAGTTCTTTATTTCTTCTTTCCCACAACCAAATGAGGAAATCATAGTTATTAAGACTATTTTACATATGAGGAAATGGAAGCTTTGTGAGTTTGAGTTTGCCCAAACTGACAGGGCTCATAAGGGGCTGAGCCAGGATCTCATGACCGCACAACCTGTATTAAATGGCATCTTCATTCACCGTGAGGACCACCCTGACAGACTTAATGCTTAAAGAAACAAGCATGATTTTTACTCAGCCATAGGGAATCCTTGTCTTTTCTCATTGGGATCCCGTGGTAACCCCTCATTTTCTGGGTCAGACTTGCTCTCTCCTTCACTTTATTGCCCCACATTTGATTTCTGCTAATACACAGTAACTCACCTTCCCAGGTTTATATATCTGCCAAGAAAAATCCCCTGCCTTCTTCTTCCTATGTTGGATCAAGTCCTCACTCTTCCTGCACCTAATTTTTCTGGTTTCTGTTCTTTCTTATTACTTTCCTGGCAAGCAGCTAGCACTGATGTCACACAACCGAATACTTGGCAGGCACTCATCAAATGAACATTTTTAAGACTTTGACAACTTTTTACCTATAGAGAAAGTGGTTACTGCACCGCACACTCTAATTTTGGCCAAGGATGGCTCCTTTGCAGAGAAGCAGCTGGTGCATAGAGAGGACAGGACCGGTTCTGTCTTTGGAGATTAGATGGAATCATCGTGCATGTGCTCAGAACTGTCTAATTCAGCCAGGGCCCCCCTCTTATTGCCTAGCGGAGTGCATTCCCGGGTTGGCATCACCCTTCTCCTGATCTCAAGCCATAGACGTGCGAAGGAAGCAACCCTGGGCCTATCTACAATGCTCGGGAAGGTGGGCCTGGCCCTCGGCTCATCTGCATGCGTCTAACACTTGATGGGAAACTTGGGGGCGTAGCTGTAGAGTTACAGAACTCTCAGCTGCCGAAGTCTGAGTCCCTTTTTTCTCTCCAAATTCTCTGGCTTTTCTCCCTTCCCCCCAATATTGGTTCAAGTTTTGTAGGATGAAGCAAGTAGATCAGTGATTCCCAAAGCTGGCTGCACATTTGAATCATCTGGGAAGTTTTAATAAGATCCTCCAAGTTTCAGCCCACCAAAGAGTCTGATGCAGTGGTTCTTGAGTGGGTGTGAGCATCAGTATTTTTAGAAGGTTTCTCAGGTATGTCTATTTTGCAGGTGACTTGAAACCACCAGTTGACTAGCCATGGTGCTTTGGCCAGCCCTTCATTATCTTTGCCTCAGTTTCTTCTTCTATCAAATGGAGATAATAATACTGGTTTCATAGGGTTGCTGTCCCGATTAGAATTAGAATAGATAAAGGGCCTAGGAAGTTTCCTAGCACATGAACTCTGGGCCAGCATTCATCATAATAATTATCACTGTTATAATTATTCTAGTCAGAGCTTGTGCAAAGTCTCAGGGATTCACAGGTGACTAAAGCAAGTTCCTGCCCCCACGCTCATAATCCTCTGAAGGAGACAAACATGTCACGCCACACTCAGTACAAAGTGGCAAGCCCCACAGTGCAGGCAGGTACAACGTGCTCTGGACAATGGAGAAGCAAGCAGTTTCCGGGAAGCAGGCCCACCACTTGAGCAGGGTCTAGAGCAGGGGTGGGGAACGTGCAGCCTGCCATAGAAAGCCCAAGAAATCATTCGGTCTGGCCCTGCCAAGTCATTAGGGGTTTAACCAAATTAAATATTTGACCAAATATAGCAGGCTACTTTTTAAGTTGATAATTTTGTATGGCCTGTGAATGATGGTATAAATATCCAAATGGCCCTTAGCAGCAAAAAGATTCCCCACTAAAAACTTAACACTAAAAATGGTCTAGAAGGACAACCTTGCAAGATAAAAGCAAGGTAGACAGGACATTCCAGGTAAAGGAACATCCTGTGCAAAGTCATCTTGTTGGGAAGAGCATCAGATGGCAGACAACCAGCCAGTACGTAGTGTGGCACCATCTGTCCCTGGGGAAAGTGACCATCGGCCAAGGGGCTGGAAACAATGACCAGTGCCCAAAACCCTGAAGGACCTGTGTGCCTGCCCAGAGGCCATGTGGATTTTATCCTCTAGGCTTGGAAAGCTGCTTAGGGTTTTAAGAATTGGAGATGGGCCCTCAAAATTGCATGTTAGCCTGGACGGCATGGCTCAGTGGTTGAGCTGTGACCTATGAACCAGAAGGTCACAGTTCGATTCCCATTCAGGGCACATGCCTGGGTTGCAGGCTCCATCCCCAGTGTGGGGCGTGCAGGAGGCAGCCAATCAATGATTCTCTCTCATCATTGAGGTTTCTATCTCTCTCCCTCTCCCTTCCTCTCTGAAATGAATAAATATATTTTTTTAAAAAAATCAAAATAATTGCATTTTAGAAAGCTGTCTCCTATTATAATGAGAAGAGGAAATAAAAAGGAAATAGCTGGTTGGATGGGGGGAGGGAATGGCTCATGATGACATCTTGAACTAAGGAAGAGGCAGGGGGTGGGACCTGAGTGACAGCCTCAGAAGGCTGTGGCATATGACTGATGAAGGGAAAGGTGGTTTGGGGATGCGGGAGGCTGCCAGCCTGGGCTGTTGGAGTCTGTAGTCTGTAATTGAGGCAGGACTTACTGGAGGACAGGCCTTAGGAAAAGGGAATGAGTTAAGTGTTGAGCATGTTGCGTGGGAGACCTTCGGGTATCCAGGGAAGGATGTTTCCGTGGTGTTCTTTAGACTGCTGAGGAGGAAGAGAGGGGTTGTTTTGCCCCTGGGCCTTTTCCATCTTCCCAGACAATCTTCCTGCATCTGGACCTCTGTGACAACATTATCCTCCAACCAGCTTCGCAAAGTAGAAATCAGAGTCATCTTCAAAGACACCCTTTCCTTGATCCGCCTTCCCAACACCAGTCTACACTGGCAGCATCCAATGATGGATCCTCCTGGTCCGGAGGCCCTGGTAACCACGCTTCCTCTTGGCTTGAGTTCCTGTAGGGTCTAGCAGCCGCATGCACCGTCCCCCAGCTTGGCAGATTACACTGGGCGGGATCACAAAGCGTGATCCCAGATGGAAGAATTTGGGTCCTGGTGCACTGCAGTTCAACATGGACTTCACACTGTTAGAGAAAAAGGTTCTTAAGTCCAAGTGAGGTGGGAATTTTAGGGAAACAGTGAATCATTTCTTAGCGTAAGTATGTCCCACATATTGCCCGGGATAAACTTAAACTAAAAACGATGCCTTATTTATCTGCTATACAAATTTAACTGGGCACCTTGGGTTTTTATTTGCTAAATCTGGCTATCCTAACCCCAATCTTCCTTGGACATTTCTTGTAATGCAAGAATCTCTTCGAATAACAAGTAAATGGCCCCTTTTGCCTGTAGCACAGGGAGACCAGCTGAACTCGATTATGGAGTGACCTAGCTCTTATTCTCCCTCATTTCACACCCAATAATCCTCTTTGTTTCTTTTTTGTTGTTTGTTTTGGCTCTCTAGTGATCTTTGTTTTAGCCTATGAACACAGCCATCTAAAAAAGAAAAAAAAAGATGTGAAGATATAGCCAAATATATTATGATTGGTTTTATAGAATTCAAACAGGAACACAAGCCAAAGGAAATAAACTATGTGCTGTTTCTCTGTCTCCGTTAAACAGAGATAGTGAAGACCCGTGTTTCGCTGAGCATTCTGGGGGTCTGAATTGTGTGCCTTTTTTGTTATTGATTTTATTAACCTTTCTCCACTAAGTAACCTGAACTGAGGGCAAGGCAGAGAGGCGACTTGGGTCGGTATCTGAAATGCACACATCGGCCTTGCTGATTCACCATGCTCTTGGAGGCTCCTCGGTGGCATCTGGGAATAACTGGAATCTCGCTGTGCCGATCAGATGCGTCTCTTCCTGCGCCGGAAGGTCTCCAGGCAGAGGGAGACTGCACAATCTGGTGCAGCAACCTGTTTGAGAGAGGAGGAGGTTCTTCTTGTTCCCCGTTGAACAGAAACCCACTTCCTCTCACACTCTCTCCTTCTGAAATGAGGAAAGGCGCTTGCCATCCTCCCTGGGATTGGACTTAATCTTGTGATTCTTCCTTCTGCACCTGGAGGTGCTTTTTTCCCTTCCGGTGAGGCCAGTGCCATCAGGAAGCTGAGAATATGTTTCTTGACTGTGTTGTTAAAAAAACAACAGCAAGATACAATTGTACCTAGCCTGCCTAGACAAAAGACTGACGAATACTGCTGAAAACTTAAGGTTAAATTACAAAGATCATACTCCCTGTGAGTATTCATCCTATGGGTACATAATGAAACTAGTGTCTCATACAACAGTGTGAGAGAAATAAATTTACAATAAAAATTACAGAGATCACCATTTTCATCCAACCAGCCAAATCCTCGCTGCTCAGCTGTGACTCCACAGAAGTTTAATTAAACGTTCTCACAAGGACACCTCGACAAATTGTTCTACCACTTCCCCCACTGCATCAATGAAAAGTCCGTGCTAAAAACCCTGTCATTTCTCGATGTGATTTCCAAGGGAAGAGAATAATGTTTTGTTACTTTGTTGGGGGTAAAGAAACCAGTGTCTCAGGGTAAACAGGAAAATCTGTCTGCTGTTTGTGAGCCTGGTGGGAGCCAGGGCACCGAAACCTCAGATCCGCTTCCCTACGCACCATGTTTACAGCTGCCTCTGCTGCGCTGAGTGTGAGCTGCTGTCAAATGCTAATGACTTTGGATTATTTTTTTTTTTTAGTAAATAATTCAATAAATACCCTGGGATGCACTCATGATGTTCACTATTGCATATCTCTTTTGTGAATGTGTAGCTTTTGTAAAACCAGAAACTAGAGAAATCTGTATGGGCTAAGAGGTCGAGAAGCAGCCGAGTGTCAGCCCCGGGCACAGGCTCAGGAGCAAGACTGCTTGCACTCCGCGTCCTGCGGTGGCACCACTCACCAGCTTTGGGATATCTGGCAATTTATCACCCTCTTGTGCCTCAGTTTCCTCCCTGTGAAATGCGGAGAGTCGTGTGGGTGAAATGGATTCATACAGAGCAGCTGTGTCAGTTTCTAGCACACAGCCTTCCTGCGTATGGTATGTGCATATGTACGTGTGTGTGCCACTATGAGTGTGTTCTAGCAGTCTATGAGGCTGTGCTCATTTGATCTGTATTTGGGCCATTTCTTCCTGAAGCAGGTAGAAATCCATGAGTTTATAAAAGACATTCATGGTAAAAGTTAATTTTCAGCTAAGGCATGAAGAATTTGCTTTGGCTCATCTCATGAAAGACAGTGTGGCGTGTCAGATAATAATAATTTTAATAACTACCTTCTTTCTATCAAATGCCTATTGCATGTTGGACACTGTGCCAAACACTTCAGCAGCATCACTTAGTCCTCTCGTAGGTAGGGTTATTATTCCTGTTTGGCAGGTGAGGAATTGAGACTTAAAGAGGTTAAGTATTTTGGTACCTACTTGAATAATACAACATAAGGCCAAAAAAAGCAAGTTGCAGGAGTGTTTATAGATCTGTAGATCTTTTATAGAAGTGTTTTAGAGATCTATACATGCTTATAATGGAAGAGATGGAAAGGAAAGGTGTAAAATGTGTATGGGAATGATAAATAGCCAATCTGGGAGTGAGGAAAGGGTGAGAGGAGAAAGGGAGGGGGAGAGAGTACAGAGAGGCTTCGACTTTATGTTTTCTTTCAAACAAGTGTCAATATGGCAAAATGTTCGAACCTGAATGCCAGGCAGAGGATTCACAAGTGACTAGTATATTCTCTGTGCCTCTTTGAATGTTTCAAACATTCATATTTGTAGAAAGAGGTTCTGTCATAGTGGTCTGGAGAGTGCCCGCACAGCACTGGCCCACCGCAGACAGTCAACAAATGGGGTTTTTCTTGACAGCAGGCCGTTTGCCCCTATAAACACTGA
Organism: Myotis lucifugus; assembly: GCF_000147115.1. NCBI lineage: Eukaryota > Metazoa > Chordata > Mammalia > Chiroptera > Vespertilionidae > Myotis > Myotis lucifugus. The sequence continues at coordinate 231,051 of NW_005871269.1, read as the reverse complement.
TATGAAATAAAACTTGATTCTGTTGTTGGAATTACATTCGGAAGCGAAAATCCAGCAGGTTTGGAACTCTGACAAGAATCCCCAGAAGGAACTCAGAACACCTTTTGCAAATGTTCTTGCTAGCGGTCACATAAACCAACAAGATAGACAAGTGTGACTAAAAATACAAGTGTGACTAAAAATAAGTATCTACAAGTGTATTAAAAAAATGTTCTCTATCAGAAATAGCACTCAGCCTGCCTCCCCATGAATCTCCTGTAGGCTTTTGACCTTCACTTTTTAAATATGTGAATTAAAGAAGTGAGGAAGGGAATACTGGATTTAGAGTAATACCAGAATCAGGGAAACTTTATTTTCTTAGTCGATAAAAATTTAAAAACTTCCCATTGCATGCCCTTGGGTACATTTTATAATTTTGGGCTTATTGCAGAAGCAGTATCAATTTTATTGATGCACTACTCTGTTATAGTAGTGGAGTTTTTATTACTGAATTCCATTATAGTTAGTTAGAGTGAACCTACACACATCATCTGCAGTTGGAGTTGCCTCAGGCACCCTAGCAGCACAAAGGTATTGAATATTTTCCTATCAGGATTAGCAATTTTCCGTCTGTTATGGCTACTCGAAGAATCAGCAATGCAGTTTTTTTTTTTTCATTTAGGTTTTGCATCTACTTTCAGAACTACTTATAACTTTGGTGAACAAAAGATAAATAAAATGTTTCAATTTTTTCATTGATGGTCCCACTGGAAAGTTGCCCCAGGCTCTGAAAACACGGGAGCTACTTACCTCCTGATAAGACTGTGCAATTGAAGGGAGGATTGCACTTGCACAGGCATGCGCGAGTTCATTTAAAAAAGACAAAGACTCCCTGGCCAGTGTGGCTCAGTTGGTTGAGCATTGTCCTGTCCACCAGAAGGTCTCCGGTTCGATTCCTGGTCAGGGCACATACCCAGGTTGCAGGCATCATCCCCAGTAGGGATGTTTGCGGGAGGCAACTGATGGATGTTTCTCTCTCTCTCTCTCCCTCTTCCTTTCTCTCTCTCTAAAAATCAACAAAAACATATTGAAGAAAATGAATAAATAAAATAAAAAAGACAATGCACTATAATGGATGGTGGAACTTTGGGTGATGTTCTTATTTTTCTGTAATCTTTTCTGCACTTTCCAGTTTTTCTGCAACTGATACACTTGACTCTTACAAGTAGAGGGAAATGCTATTTCTAAAACACAGAAAGAAAGAAAAGCCTGGAATTTTTAATATTTTGTGTGTGTATTTCCTTCCAATACTTTTAATATGGATAAAAATTTCTCTACAAAATTAAAAAAAAGAAAAGGCTAGGATTTATGTTAGGAAACCAGACTAATATTTTTAACTCTGACACTTCATAACTACAGTTTAAGAAGGTCACAACTTTTTATTGCTAGTTTTCACATTTATGAGATGGCTCAATGGGGATAATAAGCTTATTTGGCTTGCTTTGCCTAACATGTAGGCAAATCACAAAATTATATGATATGTGAAAACCCTTTCATAAAAAGTGCTACGTCAATGCAGGGGCTTTCCCAGCATGTTGAAGAGGGATTGGAGTTGTAAGGTGAGATACAACAAGGTAAATTAACTCCCTTCCGGCAGAATTTCTTCCCCTCGTGGACTCACAGGCAGGTATATTTTAGGGCAGTGGTTCTCAAACTTCACCTGGAGGGCTCATTGACCTGTAGATGCTGGATCCAGCCCCAGAGCTGCTGATTTAACAGGTCTCGAGATTTTGCATTTCTTGAAGTTCCCAGTTGTTTCTGATATTGTTTCTACTGGGATCGCCTTGAGAACCACTGTTTTAGGATATATAAAGGTATATACATGCACACAAATATTCCAGATTGTTCCATGACTACAAGCTTCCTGGTGACCTTCAGGAGTATACTTCCTGGTGACCTTCAGAGTGAAATTGTATTGAAGTTGGCTGAGGAAAGAGTCACGGGTGTGGAAAAGAAGTCAACTCTTAGAAACTAGATGTTTGGGAAATTTTGAGAGTGACATAGCATTTGAATGGGAAGCAGAGTCAAATGAATGTTTAAACAAGAGATGAAACTTATGGCTGGGGCCCATGAAGTATTTGGTTGACCACCTCACAGTGTTGTGCAGTGTTTTAAATGAGTGGCCAATATTGAAAAGTTATCAGACTTCAGGTGGAAATCCAGATTTCTGCCTCTTTTTAAAAAAATGATATGTGGCAAATTGAGGTCAGCATTCCCACATGACAGCAGTTGGCTGGAGCCAAGAGATAACTCTTGCCCTTACCTGAGGCATATGCAGTTAAATAATTTACTTAGAACACTTTATATGATGCAAGAAAGAATAGATTAGGGATTGCAAAGTCCCTCTATCTTTGTTGGATATAACACAAATTTCCCAAAAACTGTCTTCATAGCAACTGCTTTGGGCTTCATACAGCTCCCACCCACACCCATTCTGTGTTCTGCTCTGGGACTATGGTAAAGTCTGAGAAATACCACCAAAGGAAAACACTAGAGTCTTCAAAGTTAAACTTAGAGTAGCATAGTAAGTTATCATTGTTTTTAAAATGTAGAAGATTGGTGTTGCCTGTATTTCAAATACTGTTTCTGTAAAAAGCAACTGGTTAAAATTTTGTATTATTTATAAGGTGAATTACAAAGTAATGTGTGGTCAACCTCCCATGAAGTGATAAAGTGATGGACCAACCCTATGACATAACCTGAGGTGTAATTATCAAATTTAGCTCTAACTGCTTTCTTAGCTCCATACTGATTTTGACTTTTTATGTGCTGTTGTTTTGTGAAAACAGATTTTCTCTATTTTTAAAATAACAAGTTTTGCTCAGACTTATGAAAAAATCAGAGACATTTAAATTTTTTTACGTCTTTCATTGAAACACAAAAGAGTTCTTTGGTTTTCGTTGGAAAGACCCATGTCCCGTTGGGATTTCTGTCTGTTCATAAAGGTCCTCGTTGTTCCACTCCAAATGCAACAAGACAGTCCATGAAGCTGTCATCCATTCCACAGGCAGCGCTGCTTTCTCAGCATTAGAAGTGCATTTGTGGCCCATAGAAACCAACTGACTCAATGTCCTGTGAGGCTTTCCTGAGCACAGGCATGTGTGTTAGATGGGGTGGAGGGTGAAGTTCGTGGATTCCTTTCACAGGTCACTTTTTAGTTTGCCTTATTTTTAAAAGAAGAAATGTTCTAATGCTCTTTAGAGTGCCTTCATGAAATGAGGACAGCTTTATTTCTTCCTTTCCAAGTTTATACCTTTTCTTAAAAATATTTTTTTAGTGATTTCAGAGAGGAAGGGAGAGGGAGAGAGAGAGAGAAACATCAATGATGAAAAAGAATCTTTGATCGGCTGCATCCTGCATGCCCCACACTGAGGATCGGGCCTGTAATCTGGGCATGTGCCCTTGATGGGAATCGAACCTGGGACCCTTCAGTCCACAGGCTATCGCTCTATCCACTAAGCCAGACCGGCCAGGGCTATACTTTTCTTTTTTCCTTGCTTTATTGCATTGGTTAAGGCCAATACTACTTTTAGACCAGCATATCACAAATACAGTAAATTTATTTTAAAATGCATGGGCTCCTCTCTCAGTTGGAATCTGTTACCTTTACAGTTCACTATTACCCTAACACCGTCTAGCCCAGTGGTTCCCAACATGACGCACATGCCCCATAAGGGAGCAATTTGATTTTTAAGGGGGGCAATTTGAGAATGAGTTATTAATAGTGAATTTTTGCATTTATTATGGTTCTAGGGGCCTCATATACAGTACATAAACACATGACATATTTATGCATTTCAGTTCTCTATTATATGTTTTGAAACTTTATTTGCTATTTTTCCATATCACTTCATATTATTATTATTTTTTTAACAATTTCTTAGTGATTTCTTCCTCAGTCCTTCAACTGTCCTTTCATTCTTTTATTTTCCTCTTTCATGGATGTTCTTTGGAACCTTGTTTAGACCAAGTTAATGGCCTTTTAGGCTTCCTCCACGTGAATAGGAGTTCACTTTTTGAATAGTAACAATAATATGTCACAAGGTGGGGCATCAGGATTTTAGAGATACGTAGGTGGGACATGGCCCAAAAAAGGTTGGGAACCACTGATCTAGCCCCTAGAAAACGTATCCTCCACATTCCTTGCATTATCTTTGAAACACAGGTGATGGCATCTAGATTCCATGGCAGTGTGTGAGCCCTGCTCACGTTGGTAATAAGGACAAACACTGCTTGGCAGTGAAGGGAGGTTGGAGTGGCAGAAGCACCTAGAGAAAAAGGCAAATTAATTAACTTGACAAATCTATTCTCTGAGATAGCTGAATGCATAGATTCCTGTATAAAGAAGTATTGTTTACTTCTCTTTGTGTTCTTATTTGTAGTTCTGGGGATTGGGCAGTTATGCATAAATTAGCAACATTTTTTGCAGTAGTTGTACAACCCAGCTAAGGAATTTTACAATCAGAAACAATTTATATTACTCTTCAAAGTAAAAGTTAGAAAAGTCCACACAAAAATTAAACAAAAGATGTCTGTTGTAGCTATATTAAACTTGTTATTACATTTTGTTTCCTTCATCTATTTTATTATTCTATTAAAAATGTAGCCACTGCATCATGCATGCTTATCTTACTGAAATCCAATATAAATGAGTATTTTTATCATTTTCTGGACATCGTGCAGTAAGAAAATTAGAATATTTTAATTCCATTTAATCTCCTCCCATTTTTGTATTACTATTTTCATTCTAAAGATATCTTTGCATGGCTCAAGCTATTTTGTCCACTCTCTGCTCACTTCTTCAGAGAGCTTTGCCTGTATCATCATAATTAAAATAACTTCAACACCTGGGCTTAGTAGCTTAGTTGGTTGGAGCATCGTCCCATATACCAAAAAGGTTGCAGGTTCCATAGATTCCATCCCAGTCAGGGCACATACCTAGGTTTCAAATTTTATCCATGGTTGGGGCGCATATGGGAGGCAACCAATTGGTGTTTCTCTTTCACATCAATGTTTCTCTCTCTCTCTCTCTCTCTCTCTCTCTCTCTCTCTCTCTCTCTCTCTCCTCCCATCTCCCTCTTCCGTTCTCTCCCTTTCTCCTTCTCTCTCCTTTCTTTTCTCTCTAAAATCAATAAAAATATATCTTTGGGTGAGGATTAAAAGAAAATAATAGCCCAGCCGGTGTGGCTCAGTTGTTGAGCATCCACCCATAAACCAGGAGATCATGGTTCAATTCCCAGTCAGGGCACATGTCTGGGTTGCAGGCTCGATCCCAAGTAGAGGGTATGCAGGAGGTAGCCGATCAATGATTCTCTCTCATCATTGATGTTTCCATCTCTCTCTCCCTTTCCCTTCCTCTGTATGAAATCAATAAAAACATATCAAAATAATTTTAAAACAGAAAGAAAATAACCTCACCCCACCCGTTTCTTCTCTATTCCTTATTTTCTTTTTGTTTTTTATCAAGGACTTATAACCTGAAATAATATATGTCTTTTTCCTGTCTCATTAGAATGTAAGCTTCATAAAAGCAGGGCTATCTTTAAGAATGCAGGTACTTTTCATCAGGACTTGGCCCAATAAGTATATGTTGACTCACAAATATAGGTCAGAGTTGCTCAGTAGGGACCATAGGCACTAATTCTCAGGAATCAGGAATGCAGGGGAAGATAGCACTGGAGAGCTGCTGCAAACCACCAGGCAGAGGAATTATATCAAGAAAACGTGCGAGGGACACTAGGATCACTCCAGAAACAGCTAAGTGGGCAGATTTCCTCTCTTCGTGTTTTTCCTTCCTTCAACATTTCCTGAACATCTGTTCTAATCTGGTCGCCAGGCTAGGTGCTGAGTACTGTGCTAGCCCCCATGCTGTGTGCGATAAGCAGCATTCCCCATAACATTCTTTCATAGATTATCATTGGAAACAAGACCTGCCTAAAGGTGAAAGGGAGTAATGGACCAGATGACTGAAGAGAATGTTGTAACCAAAAGGAATGGTGATTGTTCTGCTGCTGAGGCATTCCTGGGCTGAAGGGAATCAAGAGCTTTGATCCTGGTACCCTTAGGTCAGCAATGTTAAGATGTGATGCTGCCCTAACTGGTTTGGCTCAGTGGATAGAGCATCAGCCTATGGACTGAAGGGTCCCTGATTCGTTTCCAGTCAAGGGCACATGCCTGGGTTGTGAGTTCAATCCTCAGTGGGGTGTGTGCTGGAGGCAGCCAATCAATGATCCTCTCTCATCATTGATGTTTCTATTTCTCTCTCCCTCTCCCTTCCTCTCTGAAATCAATAAAAATATATTTAAAAAAAAGATGTGATGCAAAAGGGCATTCACACATAAAGATGCTTAGAAGTGGTCCAAGAAAATTCTAAATCCAGAGGCCCTGGATTGATGGTGCCCTATTTCCCTCATGTGGAGACTCAGGGACCAAAGGCCACCAGACCTGGAAACTTGGTCGAGGGTATCATCTGGAGAGCAGCCATATCAGCCTTTGTATTTTTATTTTTGAAGCACCAGTTAAATCTTAAGACTTTAAAACAATAGTGTGGTGATGGGGAAGAGGGTCAATGGAGTGGAAAAAGTGTGACATCTGTAATACTTTCAACAATAAAAATAAATTTTAAAAAATAAAATAAAATAAATGTCCCATCCTTATGTGACCTTACAGTCACCGTTTTCTTCCCTTATAGCAGTTGGGCCTGATGGTGTAAGGGATACTTCCCTCTGCCTTTTGCCCATTTCTGAAATTCAAAAAACAAAAAGGTCACAGGTTAATTCCCAGGTTTTACTCACAGAATGGCAGCTGGAAAAAAGTCAGGGTTTTTCTTTATAGTTAGAGCCGTATTATTTTCACAGTTTCAGCTCTTGGCCTTTTCGCCAGCCTGACAGGCAGATGGGAGGGCAGCTGGGCCTGCAATAAAAAGTGCCCCGAGCAGCCCGTCCCTCTGTGTTGTGGTCAGCCCCGAAAGAGAAGAGACTAGCTTCTGTGGATGAAAGCGATTGGCATTTGCCGGCAGAGTAATTGCACGGGAAGAGGCCACCGGGTGTGGGGAAGAGGGCGACCTCAGGCTGTGACCTTAGGATGCCCTCCTAACGCATGCCCAGCATAGCTGAGGCCTCCTCCAGAGACTGCCAGCCCGGAAGGAGTTGCAGGGACCGATGTGCCCATGCCTGTTAACAGCCAATATTTCCAGTGTTTCTGCAAGTGCTGGTCTCAAGGTGCCATCTCAGTTCCAGCTACTAATCAGTGTTTTTTCTGAAAGCTAGTTGGACTGTGTGGAGACTGACCCCACACCTCTGCCTCTTCAAGGCCAGCCCGTGGGGCTAAGCCACTTGGAATGTTTGTTGGGGCGGCATACATACCTGGGTGCCCACTGGGGGTGAGGCACTGGGCTGAATAGAATAGGCAGGTATCTGCACCTGTCCTTTTTTGGAAATGTCCAAACATTCATCAGGACGAGAACTTTTTCTTTTTAACCCAGCAAGCAACCCTTTAAAGTTTTATATTGGGCATCCACAAAAAGCATGGCAATCAGTATCATTTTTGAGCACCTGCAGTATGCCAACATCTCAATACTTTCCTCCTTGTTCTCAAATGCTCACAACCCTGCAGAGTAGATACTGTTATACCCATTTCTCAGATCAGGAAGAAATTGCGCAGGTGGTTAAAGAAATTGACTCACAGTGAGTAGCTTACAAAGCTAGGATTTATATGTAGCTCAATTTGATAACACTGTATGCCTTTAGAAACTGTGTTAGTGACCATTTACATCACAACGTAGTTCCCCTAACTATTGATGAGTGTTTAAGCTGCTCCTCTTCTTCTCCATAAGCAATGGTACAATCAGGGCTTCCATCTCTCTAGTCCAGCTTAGGTTGCACCTGTATAAAGAGATCACACCCCAGTCACAAGTTTATCCTTTTTGTAAGTTATCACTCAAGCAATGTTGAGGTGCAGTCAGTTTCCTTCTCTATAACATTCTCCTTCTCTTCAAGAAATATAAAATGCTAAGGTAATTCAGCTAAGGGGTAAATTTTCAATTCTTTAATTCTTCCCTTTGAATATGCAAAGTGGCCAGGGATTGTGGTATTCATTTACATCAAAGTTTCATTTGAATGGACTGATGACAGCAATCTATCTTTTTTATGACTTATCATCATCGTCATTATTTGATAACAATTTTATTGTTACTAACAATTGTATATATTCCTATAAATATATTTTAAATACACATATACTATGTAATTGCAATAAATGAACATTGTAATAAATATCCTATATAATATAAAGCTAACATGCAAATAGACAGAACTGCAGAACAACCGAACCACTATGACGTGCTCTGACCACCAGGGGGCTCTCATGAAACATGGTGGACATTGGCCGCAGTGGGATGGTGGAGCAGGTGAGCGTGGGTGCCAGACCAAGGCAGGGCACCGGTCACTGTTATCAGGGAGAGCCTCTGGTGGTTACTGAAAATTTTTTGCTCCTACACACCATGGTCCCGAGAGCCAGCCCCACTCGCACCCGCTGCCGGCTCCATAGCCACTGCTTGCACCCACTGCCGGAGCCCAGCACCAGCCCGATTGCTCGCCGCTGTCAGCGGGTGCAAGCGGCAGCTGCGGGCCGCTATCGCCCCTCAGGGCTTCTCCACCTACTCCTGCTCCTGAGGGGCGATTGGGGCCGGCAGCCACCTCTCGCACCCGCTGCCAGTGACAGCCTGGGTCGCACCCATTGCCGGCACCAGAGCCGCCACTTGCACCCACTGCCAGCGCCAGCCCCGCTTGCACCTGCAGCCGGCGCCGGAGCCGGAGCCATCGCTCACACCCGCTGCACCTGGCGCTGGTCCTGATTGCTCAGTACCGTCAGCAGGTGCTAGCAGCAGCTGCAGGCCCCGATCACCCCTGAGGGCTTCTCCAACTCCCCTGCTCCTGAGGGCCACTTGCACCCACTGCTGGTGCCTGCCCCAATCGCTCCATGCTGTCAGTGGGTATGAGTGGGTGTGAGTGGGGCCTGCAATGTCAGCGTGTGGGAGTGGTGGTGGTGGGAGTGGGGCTGCTGGCAGACAGGACCAGGGGCCCCGGCGGGAGGGGCCGGATGAGGGCATGGAGGATGGGCTGAGACCTGCCCCTGTGCCCACCTCAGCCTCGCAGCCCACAGTTCCTTTCAAGGTGCACAAATTCGTGCACTTGGCCCCTAGTATTAATTATAAGTATACAGGCAGTCCCTACTCTTCACGTTTCTAGTGCCCCTGCCATGCAAAGTGAGAACACAGTTCCAATATGCACAAGCGTTCCCTAACAGGTTTCTGTGCAAGTGAGAACTACCTGTCATCATTATTTATTCAGTGTCAGCTCTGCACCTGGTACTGTATTTGACATATTACCCATGCTGTGGATAGTAGTCAGCTCTAGCTGCTATAAAAAAAATACCACAGACTGGGTGGCTTAAACAATAAACATTTATTTTCTTAGAGTTCAGGGAACTAGAAGTCCAAGATCGAGGTTTCAGTCCATTCAGTTTCTGGTGAGGGCTCTTTCCTGGCGTGTAGACTGAAGCCTTTTTACTGTGTCCTCACATGGCAGGAAGAGAGAGGAAGTGAGGTCTTCGGTGTCCCTTTAACCTTAGTAACTTCCTTATAGGTCCTATCTCCAAATATAGCAGGTCCTTGAATAACATGGTTTCATTTGGTTTGGTTTCGTTATAACATTGATGAGATGCTGTAAGAACTTAACTCTTAAAAAAAAAAACTCTTATATCAATTAGCCCATGGTAAAATTGGTTTCGTTATATGTTGTTTCACTTACAAGTTGCAGAACCTATAAGTGAGGACTTACTGTACAGTCACATTGGGAATTAGGGCTTCAACATATATATTGGCGGGGGGGGGGGGGCACAAACATTTAGTCCATAACCCTATGTGTATAATCCTCACAAGAAACACATTTTACAGATGGAGAAACTGAGGCACAAAGAAAGTAAATCATGGTGGCAGCTCATGCCTTGGTCCCCACCACCATGGCTTTGTCTAGAAGGAAGTCGGATGTCTGGAAGATGGCCAGTTGACCTGGTCTAATTAGTATATTACCCTTTTATTTATATATATATTAGAGAGGAAAGGAGAGAGATAGAGAGATAGAAACATCAATGATGAGAGAGAATCATTGATTGGCTGCCTCCTGCATGTCCCCTACTGGGGAGGGGGGATCAAGCCCACAACTAGGCATATGCTCTTGGTCAGAATCGAACCTGGGACCCTTTAGTTCACAGGCCACTGAGCCAAACCAGCTAGGGCTGGAATGCTAGTTTCTTTATCCTCACTTTTCCAGTTCATGCAGCAAACACTTGTCGAGTGTCTACTGTGTATAAGGCAAGGGGATGGGCACTAGGGTTGTTGGCAGAGATGAGTAAGACAAATATGGCCAACTCTAAACTCATGTGCTCTACTTTCCTTTTATCAATTATTTCATTGTTTTTCGTTTACGTACAGTAAAATTCATTCATTTTTGTACTGCTTTGTTTTGAATCCAAACCTCAAAAGCAACAAATGTTTTGCTGTTGAATATGACTTAAATGTTTGTGTCCCCCTAAAACTCATATGTTGAAAACTGTGCTTAGGTCATGAGGGTGGAGTCCACAGGAATGGGAATAGTGCTGTCATGAAAGAGACTCCACAGAGCCCTCTAGTCCCTTCTGCCGTGTGAGGATACATGGCTGGCACCCCGCTCTCAGTCTTCCAGCCTCCAGAACTGTGAGAAATGCATTTCTATTGTTGATAAGCCAACCGGTCTATGGTATTGGGTTATAGCAGCCCAAACAGACGGAGACACCTTTTATCCCGCTAGCGCATGAAGCCAGCTAGCTTCGAGTTCTTTGGGCCTCTGTGCAAACACGGAGGAGCCTTCCACTATCCGGAGTTTCCTAAATCAACAACCTGCACAGTCACACTTATTTTTGATGTAAAATGTTGGCTACAGTTGTTTTGGTTTGGTTTGGCTTTGAGGTAAGCAGTATGTGGCCTTTGGAAGGTATGCCTGCCTTCTCTGCCTTTCTCCCCCCAGAGCTGAGAACCTTCTGTAATCATTACATGTGACAGCGTAAGGCTTTTTCATTGTAACAGAGCAGAGTGAATAAAAGAGCTTTAATGAAAGAGACAGTCTTCTGAGCTAAAACTGCATGCCCACCGTGGAGCGCTGGAAAATGCTAATACTCCGTATATTAAAAGGACAGCCAGCTTAGCCCCCTTAATGCCCATTTGCCTGAATTTATGAGATACCATTCTTTTCGGTTTGGCATTTTAAAAAGTTATCCAGCTGGGAGTGAGTCAAAAACTTTTTTTCTGTCACTAATTCACTGAAAATGCCAGTGGCACAAAACAACTCAAGTGAGACCATCTGCCTGTCAAAAACCTTCAATGCCCAAAGCTCAAGGGGGGTGTACTCTTTGGACCTGAGCTGGGACTGACACACTGAGGAGGGCCCGGCCTCCACGCCCAGGGCAGCTGGCCCCGCTCCAGCTCCCCACATCTTTGCCTGAGGACCAGTTGAACCTACCTGAGCTGCTGCTATTTCACGGGGAAAGGGCTAAGGACACGGCCCTCCCATGGCTGGTCAGGCCCTTAGGCGTAACCCACTTTCTTTCCCTTTGGTGAACTTCTAGAGGTGTGCTGTGAAGACTGAAAGCAGCCCCTTTACCCACTGACAAAGGACGAGGAATGACCTTGGTTCATGATTTCTAATTTTTAATAATAAATGACCATGTTTTCACATAAAGGCAAAACTAAGCAGGTCTTTGTTTAGAGGGATGTAGTACAATAGGGTTGTTTTTCAGATAGAGTCTTCCTTTAAATACTTAGGATAAATGAATTTTCAAAAATGATTTCTTTGAGCTCTGGCCAGGTGGCTCAGTTGGTTGGAGCAGCCATCCTGTACACCAAAAGGTTACGGGTTCGATCCCTGGTTGGGGCACATACAGGCGGCAAAGCACCAATGTTTCTCTCTCATATTAATGTTTCTCTCTCTCTAAAATCAATAAAAATATCCTCAATAAGGATTAAAAATGATTTCTCCTAGAAAAAGGCAAAATTACCTGAAAACCTAAAACAGTTGTTGAAGGAAGAGTGAAATATGTAGTGTTCATTCTTCTGACAAATAGGTACACGTGTCTGCTACATGCCAGCCCATGTTATACGTGCTTAGGTTTCTGCAGGACCCAAATTGGCCCCAACCCCTGCCCTTCTGGAGCACGTGTCTGCTACATGCCAGCCCATGTTATACGTGCTTAGGTTTCTGCAGGACCCAAATTGGCCCCAACCCCTGCCCTTCTGGAGCTTACCTTCTCATAGGGTACAGAATGAGGAAACGATGTAGTGTTGGGATGATGCAGAGCACTGTAAGCAAAAGAAAAAATTAGGAAGAAAGGTGGGGAAATTTTAGAGTCAAACTCTAATGCAGGGTGGGGAACCCTTATTCTGCCAAAGGCCATTTGGATACTTGTAACATCGTTTGTGGGCCATACCAACTTAAAAAGTAGCCTGCCATATTTGGTCAAACATTTCATTAACTCACCCCTAATGCCGAGGCAAGGCCAGACCAAATGATTTCACAGGCCTTATACAGTCTGCAGGCTGGATGTTCCCCACCCCTGTTCTAATGCAAAAAAAAGAAATGCTGGTTATGAGCTAAGCATGTAAAGCGAGTTATTTAAGGCCACCTTTCAAAATCTGGATTGAAGCATTCTTTTTTTGTTTCCTGGGGGAATGGCAGAAATATCACTGTATTATAAAGATCTCCTTCTTTGCTTCTATCCACCTAAAAATGCCTGTTATTTATATCAACTTAAGTTAGAACTATACAGCATTAAATCAAAGCACACTTACCTGATATGAACAAGTCAGGAGCAGTCACTCCTGCAGACACAGAATTGCTGTTTTTACTTTCTGTGTCCATAAGGTGACACAATCCTTGCTTTCTTGGTGGTGGAAGAGTTTTATCCCAAATTACTCAGGTGCCTGGGTGAAATGGGAACAAGTCATAAGTCTAGGGTTGACCTCACAGAGGCATCTGGCAGAACGATGACCTGCCGTGTACTGCCAAGCAGTAAATACAATATGCTCTTTCTGACATGAAGAAAAAGCCCAAGATGTATCCAGAGTATTCAGTGTAACTTGAAAGCTAACCGGAAAAAAAAAACCCTGTTCTTGCTTTAAAAGAAAGGCTCTTTCGTGTAGGTTGAATTTGCCTTGGGTAAACAGATCAATTGCACAGGGTGCAAAAATATTCTATAGAACAGTTGATGAACCGCAGATGAATTGAACTAAGTGAGCCATATGTGGATCACTCTGTCCTGTAATGATTTTAAGTGAGTCATCTGCCTGGCAGCTAGAGGATCTTTTGTGCCAAATGGTGTGTTCGCCAACAGGAATTCGGTGATAGTGAAGAGAGCACAATCCCAGTTCACACTTGGTTCAGTTTGGGGAAGGTCGCTGAGGTCTCCACGCTCCAATCACAGCCTTCCTATCTGTCTCTTCCTGTTGTAAGGGCAGTGGCAGTGCTGGGCCTACTGGTTGGAAGCAATAGGCACCCTACAATTTTATTTGCTTTCACACTAAAACAAAACAAAATGAACAAACAGGATAGAATAATATGGACTCATACTAATACACCAATGATTGCCCTGTTGTTTATGGAACCTGATTTTGCCGTCTCCTTTTACCTTTGGTGGTTGAAGTAAGATATTCTTTTTTTTTTTAATTTAAATTCTTTATTGTTTAAAGTATTGAGGTAAGATATTCTTGAAGTTCTATTTTCATCCAGGCGAGTAGAAGGTTGTTATTGCAGCAAGGAGCCTGTTGAGAGAAAATATAATCCTTTGCCATGTTTAGTGTGAAATGCCTGTCTGAATAATGAAAGGTCTTGCCACGAAGTGACTCCGGGGAGACCAGTTTGGGAGGTGTTGTAAAGCTAAGGAAGAAACCTTAATCTGCGTGCACAGGCCTGGACGCTGCTTCCTCCCCTCAGTGAGCCTGTGGATTCCTCTGAGCTGGATTGGCTTCAAGAATCAAGTGATCACAGTGCTTGTAAATAGTCCTATTATGCATAAGCCCATACACTAAGAAAATAAGGTTATTTCTCCCAATACTGTGTGAGTTTGAATAGAAAAGGGCCAGGACATAGCGTGCATTGGACTTTTCTTTCAAACCTGACATTCCTGTAACCCAGAGAATTTTGGTGGTGGTTGTGTATCCTGGGAGTAAGGGGAGAGCTGCCCTAAGATGTGCTATATCTAATGCTGACCTGTGGACCCACAGCCATCCAGTGCTGTGTCTTTAGGAACACAGAAAAGGAGTACAAGAAGCTACTGCCTCCAAGCTCTCACTCCTGAAATACCACACTAACAGTGGCCTTCATGTATCTTTTTAAAGCTGCAATCCTTATTCATACACCATCTCACCATATTCTTGTGTATATTTCCTTTAAAATGGCAAAAACAAATGTGCGCATTAAATAAAACACCATGGTATACAAAAATGAAGCCCTGGGAAGATAGCTTATCTGGTAGAGAGTTTACCTCCAAATCTGATTTTATCAAAACATTCATCGGAGTTTACACACATTCCATCCTAAGCCGAAAGAGTAAAAATAAAATGTCGAGCCAAATTCTCTTACCTAAACTATTCATTTACTCTGGAAGAGGCATGTTTGGATTGGCATTAGCTCTTTAATACTAAAGAAACAGCTGATTGAATTGTATGTGATTACAGTGTACAATGTGAACCTAACTACTTATCAGACGTATACTGTGCAACGTATACTCCAGGGTGCTGTTGACATTTGGGGCTGGATGCTTCTTTGTTGGGAGGCACTGCCCTGGGCACTGTAGGATGTTTAGCACCATCCCTGGTATCTGATCTAGGAGCCCCCGACCCTCCCGTTGAGACAACCAAATGTGTCTCCAGACGTTGCATTTCCATTTTTAAACTAAGACTGAATCCTTTCTGCACTTAATAATGTGGCTCTTTTGGAATCAGAGCATATGGAGGTAATTAGATTGGGCATAAACTCGCTGTTCTCCATTTATAAATGCTACTGAGAAGCCACTTGGCATTGTTTTACTGAAATGGAAGTAATATATCAGACCTTGTATTAATAATATTACCTTCTGGCAGGGCCTCCTCCTAAATTATCCTCTCCAAAAAAAGCGAAGTGCATTTAGAAATTTTATTCTGTTCCCAACTCGTCTTTTTCAGATCTGAATTATGCAGTGTTTTTGCAAAATATTTGTAGAATCTTCAATGTAGGTTTAACTTTGGAGACATCACCTTTTTTCACAGGAAATGACTTGTTCAAATTGTGTCATGCTTGCAAAACTATGATCAGTGCTGCTGCCTCAGTGTCATTCCTTTCCTCCTTGCATTCCTCACTAAGACCGACTGAGCAACCACCAGCCACGCACTTAACCGAGTATATGAGATTCACCCAACCTCGTGGCTCCGGGTTATCCAAAAAAGAAGTCTTTTGGGCAGACTTGCTCTTAAATTCTTCTTCAAATGAATTACCATTCTCTCCCAGTTATAATAATTGTCTTGGTATCAATATCACTGCATAGCAAATTAAATTATAAGATTATGGCCGAAGTAGAAGTTATGTTTGGATATTAATCTTATATTGATGTGCTACAAATCATATTATACCATAAGTTAGATTACTTCATAAATTAAAGGCATCTAAATAGTTCAGTGCATTCAACCAATATAAATTTATGAATTGCAGTTACTGAATATGGCAGAATACTTCATCAGAGAAATTTACCTTGTATAGAACTCAATACCTGAGAAGTTTTCAATAAATGTTGTTGAATTAAGCTCTTTATGATAATCTCTCTACTAAAGTATGATATATATAGAAGACTTTATAAACTGTGAATTTTGCTTTAATGGTTTGTTCTCACTTTGACTCTGGCCCTGTACTTCTTTTTATTAATCATTAACAGAAATTCTCTTAAAATTAGTTTTCAAGGAGAATTCCATGAATAGGACAGTAAATGATCTGTCTCGATCTGGCTCAGCTATACTGGAAGGAAAGCTAATAGCCCTAATATTGTTAGGGTCCCTTCCAGTTCTATATAATCAATCCTAATGTCATATGGCAAAAATTACTTATTTCAGAGAGTATTTATTAAAATCAATATAAGAAGATAAAAGATTCAGTTTATGACCTTAGACGGAGTTTAAGGGGAGACAACTTTGACCATAAGTGAAATGGAAGGTGATAGAATGTTTGGAATGTAAACCACTTGTATTAAATAAGATTTGTTAAATGGGGAAAGAGTACCAGATGTTCTGTTGGGTCGTTCTTTTCTGGTGCATCTCATTTTTCTTTGTTGTTACCAAAAATATGAAATAAATTAAAACTTCACATGCACGCAACCAAAATAGAAAAAGAGAGTAAATGACAGCAGGAGCTAAAATAATCGCCATACACTATTTGGAGATTTATATGAATTAAGTTGCAGGAATGTTCATGATAAAAGCGGCATCTTTCATTGAAAAACAATATAATTTATCTAAAAATGGATACATGTGTGCTGCTTAGATTGACAGGTTTTTAAATGTTGATGATAATTTTATCACCCAAGCTCCAGTTTTTATGTGCCGTTTGCTTTGGGATTTTCCTTGAATTAAAAATTGAACAATCTTACTGTGGTGCAGAGATGATTTCATTACTTTCAGAGGTGACCTTCTGGATTCTATTAGGACAAGAAAAATAGCCTTTAATACCGTCACTCAAAACCTATCTTCTCGTACCGGCTTCACTTTGTTCTAGCCCCTCGAAATAATCTAGAAGCTCTTTGACATTTCTCCTTCACTGTGTCCTCCCCAACCAGAGTCAGTAAGATGTGCGTATGGTTGTTTGGCAGTTTTCTGTATTGTTTTCTTTGTTTGTTTGATTCTGCTACTTGTGTTTTTGGTTCCCCTGCTCTTTAAGTTGAGAGTATCTTGACTAGCCTATTCCTTTGTAACTTTGCAGAGTCTAAGTCAGATCTTGTACCTAATGGGTATCTGGTAATAGTATTAACTGGTCCTTTTTGATGAAATATCCCTTTAAAGATTGTCTGGATTTTTGATGAATTTTTAGCTATTTCATAAGAACTACAAAGTGAATATTTTAATCAACTATTTTCAGCTTTCCTGTTGAAGATATAATAGCGGCAAAGGAGACAAGGCTTTTATTAATGTTACTATGTAACAAGTCATAATATTTTTTATTTTAAAGTGATACCAAAATATGTGTCCAACCTAGCATTCTCAGCTCAGCCCAGGTAACTTCTATAAGGGGTCATGTTCTTAATTTCTTCAATAGAATTTCTAATCTCATAAACTTTCCCAGGTAACATTCTTGAAGATGGTGTCTTACTTCACCTGCTTTAGGATGCCTTAATCCAATTTTTTCACCTCAATAAACCTATTTACACCCACCTCCTACTATACATGAAACTACTTAAATACTGTTCTCTGTAATTTCCATTTAAATGTAAACAAGGTCATGGAAATAGCATGTACAAAAAATATAATAGCAATTGGCAGGTAGTTTCTGGAATGCTTTGTCTTCTAGGAGGGATTGTATAACCAGTGGGATGTGAGGAATTTGGTAAAGTATCATGGAAAGTAACCTATATTGGGAAATTAAGAGGAAAGGTGAACAAATTGAAGTTGAAGAAGTGAAGTCTATTAATCTGAAAAAGAGCAACAGACCTTATTAATTCAATGACTATTTTCAGGTGTCTGAAGAATAATGGCCAATGTTTTCTCCATGAATATACAGAGAGTAAGACTTTTTTAAAAAAGAAATAAGGATTAAGTGGCAAAGATTAAGGTTAGATAGGATAGAAATATCTCCCAAATGAAGACTATTGTGTGTTGGAGTGATTTTTTTAGGAGGACTGTGGAATTGTCTCATTAGAAAGTCATAAGAAAGAGGAAGATACATAAGTGTCTGAAATGATGGAGACTAAATGAGATTTTAAAGAGCCTCCTATTTTAATGGTTTTTAAGATTTCTTTCCATTTATTACTTAATTTCTTTATTAACTTCCATGATTCCATCAAATTTATCATCATCTTGTGATTAAAGCTTTTAAAACCTTTATTCTGAAAGAAGACTTTAATGTTTTATTATTTCATAAGAACAGATATTTTTGTCCCTTTTTCTCTATGTTTTTCTTTTTTTATTGTTGTCACTCCAATCAATAAAAATCACTAGCTCCAAAATAAAAAGTAATTCCAGATTTGCACAAAAACCCTCTGGCCAGGCTCAACAGAGGGTAGACATTTTAGAATATTTATAATGGAAAAGGCTAACTATAACTGAAATTTAGCTGAGATAATTTTGTTCTGTGTCTTTATGAATATATAGAATTGATGTTTTGATTTCAAAATAAACCAGGTGAATTGTATTTTAAAAGTGGGATTTCAGAGTGGAAAAATTTCTAGATTAGATAATTAGATGCTGTTTTCCAGCTGTGTGTGTGTGTGTGTGTGTGTGTGTGTGTGTGTGTGTGTGTGTGTTGAAGAATTTAGATTCCCATCTCATTGGGACAGCAGTGACTTTTCTTAAATCTGTAAAAGAAAATAGTTACTATGGACTGAAACTTATAGAAAAGTTGGCATTCTTATAGTTCAGAATTACACATTCCAGAGCAGAATTACTAGGACTTAAATAGCCTCTTGTATCAAGCACTATACTTTTGAAACTTAGAGAAGCAAGTCAGGATAATATTAACATCAGGGAAATATGTTGTACTGGCAGAACTTTCAAAAAGTATAACACACACACACACACACACACACACACACACACACCCCACCACCACCACCCTACACACACATTATTTCAGAACTACAGAAAGGAAATTGAGGGCATGAGTTTCTATTTAAGTGTCAGAGAAGGACAAGTACTATGTGATTTCACTTATATGTGGAATCTAATGAACAAAATAAACTAACAAAGTGGAGACAGATTCATGGATACGGAGAACAGACTGACAACTGTCAGAGGAGAGGGGTTAGGGTCTGGGTGAGGAGGGTGAAGGGATTAAGCAAAGAAAAAAAGAAAGACTCATGGTTATAGACAACACTATGGTGACTGTCGGAAGGAAGAGGGTAAAGGGGGGATAAATGGTGATGGAAGAAGACGACTTGGGGTGTAAACACAATACAATATACAGATGATATATTGTAGAATTATACACTTGAACATATTCAGTATAACTTTATAAACCAATGTCACCCCAATAAATTCAGTTTAAAAATGAAAAAGAGAATACATTATATGCTCTTGGGCTATACCAAATGATTTTTTAAAATATGTTCAGTGTGAAGTTTCCCCATACAACACACTCTCATAAACAGCAGCTTTATGGAGAATTCTTAAGCACCATGGACAGCTGCCATTTTCTTTCTGCCCTTTTGTAGTTGAACAGCATTTGGAACCGGTTAAGAACAAATTCAGGGCTCATATGGTTTACATGCTCACTGTGAAATTCTACCCTGCATTTTCTCACAAGGCTGTCTCAGATGAGCACTTCCATCTTCAAAGGGGCCCTTCCCCCTTCATTGTGTGTACCATCTTATGCAAGACCTTTTGCAGTATCTAGTATATTATTGTAGACTAGAGGCCCGATGCACGAAATTCATGCAAAAGTAGGCCTTCCTTCCCCCGGCTGCCAGCACCAGCTTCCCTCTGGCACCCAGGACCCGGACTTCCCTCGCAGCCCAGCTTCGTCCAGAAGGACGTCCGATCTAATTAGCATATTATGCTTTTATTATTATAGATTCTCAGAGAGAATTATATTAATGATCCAAAAGCCCTAAATCAGCCTCACTCAGTTTTGGTTGGCACACACCAAGGTTTTTAAGATACAATATAGCAAGGCAGGAATTGCTCGTATTGTGGATTTGCACCTAATCCCCCACCAACGGCAGAAGAGAAAGAATTATGATACTAGTAACACAGCTTCAGCAGGTTTATCTCAAGCCAGCTTTACCCATTTTTGTTACCACCCTGGCCACTGTAGGAATTTGTGTGAACCTTATCATAGAGCTCCAATAGAATCTGGACGGACATCAGAGTTATCTCAAATAAAGACTAAGACCCTGAAAGATGATGTGGCTTGCCTGTTGCTAAACATGGTTTCTAGGTGTCATCAACTATTATGTGCACTAACCAAAACCCAGAAAAACATAATTCAGAAAAAAGGATAATAACATGAGACTAAACATTCTGAGTGGTTGAGGTGGTTATATGAAGTTTGCTTAGGTTGGAAATTCATTTTGCTTAATCAGTGAACCAGCTGATATTCTTATAAGTACTCAGGATTTTATCTTAATCAGAAATGAAACTTCATATACATCCCTAAACTCAACCCAGACTGGTTCCTGTCTTTCTCTGCTCTGTTTCTCACCTTCTGGATTCTTTCTCTTCTACCATTGGTGGGGGATTAGGTGCAAATCCACAAGAAGTCCAATTCCTCTCAGTTGTCAGACTCAGCTCTTACCCTGTACAAAAAGGTCTGGGAACCAAGATGTAAAGGCATCTTGAGAGCACTGAGCATCATCTGAGATCATTGCAAAGAACTCAGATTCAACAAAAAAAATTATGGCCCTGGCTGGTGTGGCTCACTTGGTTGGAGCGTTGTCCCATGCATCGAAAGGTCACTGGTTCGATTCCCAGTCAGGACACATACCCAGGTTTTGAGTTTGATCCTAGGTTGGGGTTCATGCGGGAGGCAACTGATTGATGTTTCTCTCTCACATCAATGTTTCTCTCTCTCCCTTTCCCCCTCCCTTCCTCTTTCTCTAAAGTCAATTTCAAAACAAATTTATAAAAAATATTTAAACAAAAAACAATGTGAAGTAATGTAGGTTAGAGGTGAAACAGAATAACAGTGCCAAAGAAATTAGTACTGAGTAATGAGTCATCTACAGGTTTTTCAGATGTTAGCTGCACTTCCTCTCCCACTAATTTGATGACAAGAGTATTGTGAGGAATAGACCCATCTGACCTGAAGCTCAGTGCTGGTAACCACGGAAAAGAATGTCTTGCAACTGTGAGCACCAAGATAGCAAACTGCCTCAGAAAACTCCTTAAACAATAAAATCCTAGCAGTCCATGCCCAGAAGGGAAACTCATCAGGAACCTCGGTGTTTCGGATCATGTATGAAGTTGAGGTGGTGAGGAGCTGGTGAAACTCACTGTGTGGGAGGCTTGATTGCTTTCTGCCAATATTCCATTTGACAGCTTGTTGCCAATGGGTTCCTCTTCCTCATACAGCTTGAAACATGTCAGGGGAAATGTGTCCCACTTTCCTCCACCAGCTTTAAAATTTCAAAAGCCAAGGCAGCGGTATGAATTCAGAGGGAGTCATGAGGGAAATAAGTTGACACCACACTTTAAAGTTCCAGAAGTTAAAGAGGAGTGAAAGTGGGTCATCTTTTAATGAACTAATAGAAAGGCATTGCCACAGTGGGAACTGATGATCCAACTATTTGAACATGCATGAGATTCATCTCAATCCCTGGCATTCAATGTTCCTGACACATGTCCCCTTAAGCCTGGCTGGCAGTAAGGGACTCAGGTACCAGTCTAAGTAACACAGTGATGCTGGCACTGAGGGACTGGGGTGCCAGTCTAAATAGCACAGTGATGCTGGCACAGCATCGTCGTCCAGTTGTCATCGTTGTCTTCATGTATCCCAACCCAGCTAGATCCTAACACATGCATGCCTTGTCTTTTTGTAACTAAAGTTTTGAGTAAAATTTTCATGTGGTTGAGTCATTGAAAAATGAATTCTTTGACCCTTTTAAAGAAAACCTTAGCCAGTATAATAACTGCAAGAGGCTTCAGGTAATATTCAGTCATAGGAAAAGAAGAAAAACTGTAGCGAACAACTAAGAAAATAATTTTAAAACCAGGTTAAAATATTTAGAATCTCAAGTATTATATTGGGCCAGATCAGGTAAACTGATATTGTATGACTTTATTGTTCATTAGTTTAACTTTTAAATTTAGATGACTTTGTATAGACTTCAATTTTTCTAGAATTCTAAAAAAAAATCAAATAAATAGGCTTTGTTGTTGTTACAATGTTCTTAATGACCTATGAAGCAAATATTTTAGCAGCATCTTTTTAATTGATAAATGCATTTTATCTCATCCTTTGAATATTAGGAATCCATATATATTGCATATGTCAATTCATGTTTAATCAAAATCTTAAATTGACCTAATCAATTCATTCTACCAGTTTCAAATAAACGAGTATACTGGGCAGTTTATAAGGCACCTTTCTCCCATAGAGCCTTAATATGGGTCTCTTTCTGGTCTAACATTCCTATTTTCTTTTCTGAAAACTTGAGAACCAGTGAGTCAGCACAGCATGTTCGATGTTGCAGGGAAATATACTGCAAAGCTTAGAGCCCTTTGGCCCGTTCTCCAGGCTGCTATTCATTAGCTCTTGCCTTCTGATTCTGCTTCTATATTTTGTCAAGTGATGCGACTGTACTTGGCATTTCAGGAGGAACTCTCACAGTCTTTGGCAAAGTGAACTGCAGTAGTTCATCCATTATCCAAAACTCAGATGTCAGATTACAAACAACTTCAAACATCTGGAATAGCACAAAGCCAGGCTTAATGGGAGAGGGGGGAAGTGTTGGGAACATATACATGTGTGTTTTATAGGATTTTTTTTTGGTCTGGACTTGGAACAGATAAAAATAACATTAGTAACCAGGGGTTCTAATCTTAAAACCCTGAGACCATTCCTGCTTGTGTTTATGCACAGCCTCACAAAAGGACTCCTGTTCATAATGTTCATAAGGATGACCATAGGTCATTAACATACACACACACACACACACACTCAATGTTACAGATATTTTGTTATAAAAGAGAGGGGAGAATTATGTGTTTTGAAGGATTTTAATCAGTGAAAACTTGAAAAATGGGAGAGTAAAATTACTTAATTTTTAAAAAATTGTACTTCATGTTTCACAAGTTATTCCCTGGAGATTCTTGGGAGCTCAGGTGTTGTGGAACTTCATTTCATAGGTGGCTAGATTCAGGTTTTATGAGAGTTCTCCAAGTAGGAGATATCTGTACCCCTTCTCCAAAAATGTGCAGTTTTCTTAGCACTTCTAATTTCTCTTCAATGCTCACAATTCATTCCAGAAGAAAGTCGGCATCTTAGAAGTTATTCTAATATGTCTTAAGGAATTTGGGGAGAATATAACAAATTTTAGGTGGGAAAAACATTCAATCTTATGGCCAAGTAAGGACTTCAGAACATGAATTAATATACTAGGGTTGGAGTCAGGGTAATATGCCCTGAATTGATAGGCCTAACGAGTAATGCTCATAAAAGCCTCTTAGAAACACATTTGGTTTGTGAAGGACTTTAATCAAACGCTTTTCTAATTATGAGAATGCTTTTTGTTCAATGGCAAGCTGATATCAATGTTTATAATGGGTGAGAACATTGTTTCTTGATGATATGAAACGATTGTAATTTTTGGTCTCAAAAGTACATACTATTCATAAATGTGGCTGACAAATACATTTAAAATGTTTTATTTCTGCAGTCAAAGCATCCTTTTAGACATGGTGAGTAAAAGTGTGCCTGTCATTATTGTATATAACAACCAATACAAATTTAATAGCTAATAGGGTTGAAGCCTTTCTGCTGGTGACATGTCTCCATTGCCCCCAAATGAGAACATTCTGTCTTCTTCCAGCTTTCCAGTGGTACCTACTTCCTTCCTTCATCTACTGTATTCAGCAAATATTTATAAATCATCTACCAGTTGTCTAGATACTAGGTGCCAGGGTTCAGCAATGAACAAAACAGGTGAAGACAGAAAAGAAACAAAGAACTATCTGATATAATATTAATCAGTGGTAAATACTGTGAGGAAAAATAAGACAGGGAAAGGAGACAGAGCAAGACGGGTGTCTGTTTTAGCCTGGGTTTTGAAAAAGGTTCCCTAGAGGTGATTTTTGAGTACAGACCTAAATTAAGTGAGGGAGCGAATCATGCCAATATCTAGGGCAGTGCTTCTCAACTGGGGGTGATTTTGCCTCTCGAAGGACTTTTTGGTTGTCACAACCTGGTCAACGTGGGAGCAGGGGGTGGGAGAGTTGCTATTTGCCTCTAGTGGGTAGAGGCCAGAAATGCTGCTAAACATCCTAGAATGCACAGGGCTGCCCCCTGTAACAAAGAATTCCCCAGCCCAAGGTATTAATGGTGCTGAGGTTAAGGAACCCTGATCCAGGGAAACAGCATTTGGGCCAAAAAGGAACTAAAAACACAACAGGCTCTGAGATGGGAACATATTTGACACGTTGGAGGAAGGCCTTGTGTCTAAAGCACAGTGACAGGGATACTTACCCAGGAAAAGAATTCAAAGGATAGCTTAGGACCAGGTTGTGTGGGATAATGGTCAGGAACTCTACTTCTCCATTCTTCACCGCTGCCTCCCACTCTGCTAAGCTCCTCTTCCACAAATCCCCTAGGAGATGTCCAGAGAAGCTGACTCTGGGTCTTTGTAGGAGAAAAGGATTTCACATACTTGTTTAGCTGAAGAGTAAGTTCTCCACACCCATCTTGCACAGTGATGGGGGTATCTTAGCACTGGCTTTCCAACGATCGAAATCAGTTCACTGAAGTCGTAGAATGGAGCTCTCCAAAATGGTAGCTACTAGTCTCATGTAGCTATTTGAATTTAAATTAGTGAAAATGAAATAAAATTAAAAAGTCAGTTCTTCAGATGTACTAACCACATTTTAAGCGCTCAATGGCCATATGGCTGGCATTTGGGAAAGCTCAGATATAGAGCATTTTCCTCATTGTTTTATTGGGAAATGCTGTTGTCAAGTAATTAATGATATAAGGAACCTTTGAATTGAGCAGTTATTTCCATTTGTGAGAGATAAGGAAACTAGAACCAAGAAAGGTCACCCGAGATGCCCAGGTAACTGTATCAGGTTTTGTCCCATAAGAAAACACCCCAAAAACTTAGTAGCTCAAAACAGAAATCATTTATTTAGATTGCAGTTCTGTGGGTCATCAATTTGGGCTGGCCTCACCATGGCAGTTCTGGTTTCAGCTGGCTTAACACACGTGACTGCCAGATCAACTGCTGAGTTAGTTGGGAGTGGTTGGCCTAGGCTAGCCTCCGCCATGATGGCTCATTATCTACTCGTCATGTCTGTCATCTCTGGAAGATTGCTCGGAGCTAGTTCACATGGTAGTAGTGGCAGGGATCTTGGAACAAGAGCCAAAGGCCAGGTTTGGGCCACCCACATCATTTCTAATTTATTGCATTGGCGAAAGGAAGTCATAACACAAGTCCTGATTCACAGGGTAGAGAAATGGACTCTCGCTGGGAGGAGCTGCAAAGAGTTGTGACCATTTTTAAATGTACTATCATCCCATAGCTAAGAAGTAGAAAATCAGACCTCAAACCCAAGTCTGTTATGTCTAGTGGTGTTACTACTATAAATTTCTCAGAGCTTTTCCTGTCCTCTTTCTCTGCTGTCTTCCGAGTCCTGTTTCATGAAAACTTATGTGTTTGCTTTCCAGGCCATTTAGAAATTTTCAAAACAAGACAAGAACCTTGGATTCTGGCAAATGGTGTATATTCAATTAGTACTCAACTCATTCTCTTATATTATCCTACCCAGGAAACTGACAGATCCTTTTAAGTAAATAATTAAAAAACAAACTTTATTTTATAAAATATGTAAGAAGAATTTTGAGAAAATATTTTTAACCTTTGAGGCAAATGGTAGCCCCCCAAAAAATGACCCATCTAAAGAACAAGCTTAATTTTGAAATGGAGGCACATTGAGGGAAATCAGGCTAAGAAGCTGGAGCACAGGGGAGTCTGAGGGTAGGGACAGAATATGAACTTAGGGTGAGTGCTTCTATAGAAAGTAAAAGAAGATTGTAAATGATTATAATCCTAGGGAAACAACACAGGTGTTAAGTAGACTCATTTACCATGATTTTAGTCAATGCTTTCTTGTACTATTAATCTCTTTAAAATTATAGCCAAAATTCTGCTATGAAAATTTGAACAGCCTTTTTGGAAAATAGATTGGCAAGATACATTAAAGGACTTAAAATTTTGTTAAAATTTTCTCAGAATTTCCATTTCACAGAGTTTATCTAAACAAATGCTCAAATATACAGTCAACAAGGAATGTCCATGAGTGTTAATGGCAGTGATGGTTGTGAATGTAAAAAATTAGTAAAATCTAATTGAGCAACAATAAAGCAACCAGTAAATCTGTTATGCTAATTATTAAAAATAGAGTTTTTAAGCAGGCTAGAAGAGGTTGATGGGGGAGGAAAGAAGGACCTATGTAAACTTTCAACAATAAAGGTTTTATAAAGATAAAATAAAGTTTTTATAAACAATAAAATCTTTAGGCTAGAAGGTTAGTGGGGTAAAATGATTAAATCTGTATATGTGTTCTAATTCTAATTTTGAATAACTATACTTTATATTTTCTACAATGAAACATGAATTATTTTTATAATCGGAGAAAAGTTTTTAAATTTACTTTATATAATATAAAGTATTTGAAAACCATTCACTTCTGAGGAGAGTTGTATTCAAATGCTATTGCTTTTAGACAAAAGGCCAAAAATTTAGAGCTATAAATAGATCCAAAGTAATTCATGAATTTATCTGAATCCTTCCCAAAGCAACTTTTAAGGATAAGTTGAATAGATGTTTTACTTACTAAATAGAGTTCTATTTAACTTATTTATTTTTTAAGTAAAAGAAATCTTGAAACAATCTTTTTCAAAAACTTCAGGGACAGGTGTCAGTTTTACATGGAGTTTCATGTATTTCAGTCATGAGCACTTCTTTTTCTTAGATTTAGCCACCAATGAATCCTGTTCTTTTACATTCAGATTCTTTGTTTTCATTGTAGCTCTTTCTTACTTAAAGAACTTTACATGGTTAAAAAATTAAAACAGTACAAAAATGGTCACAGTGAAAAATAAGTCTCCCCACCCCAGATCCTCAGTCCCCCAATGTCCCTTCCCACGAGGACACTGTTAGATGGATTCTTCCATCAATAGTCTAAGATGGTACATGCATTTTTATGTGCATAGACTCCCACCCTTTTTTAAGTACATATTTTTATTGATTTCAGAGAGGACAGGAGAGGGAAACAGAGACAGAAACATCAATGATGAGAGAGAATCATTGATCAGCTTCCTTCTGCATGTCCCCTACTGGGGATCAAGCCCACAACCTGTGCATATGCCCTTGACCAGAATCGAACCCGGGACTCTTCAGTCCTCAGGTCGACACTCTGTCCACTGAGCCAAACCAGCTAGGGCAACTCCCACCCCTTTTTTCACAAATGAGACCATATTATACACTCAGTACTACACCTTTTTTTTCTTTTCCTATTTTATTTATCTGGGAGATGATTTTGCATGAGCACTTAGAGATCTCTCCATCTTCCCAGGAACCATATGGAATCCTGGTCTGCAGTCAAGAGCTTTAACCCCCTCAGCCTCCGGGACAGTTTTCTGTGTTGCTGTTATCCTGACCTTCCTCAGGCTCTTCCTGCTAAGACATTTCGTGACTTCTCGGGAGGACAGATGCCATGGTGTCATTCAGGGACACAACAAAGGTTCCCGTACTGTCCCCTGGACTCTGCAGATGATGAGCAGGTGACTGCCAGATTTATGCTTCATTAACCAGCCCATTTTCCTCAGTATTTCAAGGAACGGTCCCAAAGTCCTTTCAAGGGTGGAAACTTGATTTTGGAGCTCCCGGTTCTGAGTCCTCCTCACTGTACAATTTTCCACCTGCCCACACTGCAGCTTCTGCTTCGCTTTTCTGCCCACACACCCGAGATCTTGTTCTCAGTTCTGAGTATTACTCAGCGACTCTGTTTTCTAACTTTAAAAACAAGTTGAAAGGACAAAGTCCCTACCAAATCGCAGATATAGATTTCACATTTCTACTTAGTACACTGTATGTTATGTGCTTTGGTTTCTTTAGTTAGATGCCACGCTTAAATTCCAGGCATTACCCTTATATTGTACAAGCAATATAGCTCCAGTTTAAAGGATGAAAATCAGATAGTAATTAGTTTCCTCAGTCCGTAGAGTTTACCCTTACTCATAAATTTGCTGAGATCTTGGTAGTGGATGCCTTTAAAATCTTCTCTAAGTGCTTATGGCAGTAGCTTTCAAATTTTGTGGTGTCAGGTCGCCTTTACAGACTTAGAAATTATTGAGAACCCTAAAGAGCTTTTGTTTATGTGGGTTATATTTTCCCCTATTTACCATACTTGAAATTAAAAGTGAGGAAAAAATTAAAACCCGAGAAAAATCCTCGTGCATAGGACATTAGCCATCAGAGCAGTGGCATCATTGTCAACATGTAGTCTCTGGAAAATGCCAGAATATGCTTTGAAGGAATGAAAGCAGAAAAGGCAACTACTGTCTTAGTTTTATTGTGAAAACAGTGTTGACCTCACAACACCCTGCATGGAAATGCACTGACCCTCAAGGATCCCTAAACTTCCCTTTGAGGACTGCTGGCCTCTTCTACACATTTGAAACAATTGCTTTGCAAGGAGAGCCAGGTATTTTGTGTCCAGAAATATTTCTTTCACTGCCACTTAGTTAATCGTGGCCCGAAGTGACTGACCTTAGGTCTCCATGCGGAGGACAAGAAGGAAATAAGCATTTGTTATGTATATTCTCAGTGTCTCTTCCATCATCCCCCACTTTCAGTTTATCACCAATCTCACTCCTTTTGCAATCATCCGTTTGCACTGACATTGGCCTAGTTCAAACTGGGATTATCTCTCACCTGCGTTAATGCAGCAGCCTCTTAGCTGCTCTCTAGTCCTCCTGTCTTGCTTCCATGCCTTCCTCCACGCTGTGGCCAGAGCATTCTTCCTAAAACTCTGAGCAGACCATACCGAGTCTGAGAACTCACATTGCCCTTTGGGTAAGTTAGACTTCCTCTGCATGGCTTTCAGGGCCCAGTGTCACTTCCGTTCTTTCCACTGCCCCCACCCTCTACCCCAGATTCATACCCTAACTATTTTAGTTTCCAATCACCTGAATATGCACGCTCTTTAAATGTGGTATTCCCACCATTGAAACCTTATTACACTGATTCAATTCCTGTGGGTTGTTTTCTTCCAATTCAGCCTGTTGGCTCATGTTTATTTTTCTAGAAAGAACTCAGTGAAAACATAAAAGGAATGAGGAATATAGTTTTATTGCTTTTATTTTTTTTAAGAGTCGTGGTTACAGCAGAAAATACAGGTAAGCAAACACAGAAGAAAGTTTTAATCTCCTTTAACTCCACCACGGTTGGGATTTTGGTATATAATGTTATCTGTCTGTCTTACTGTCTTGCTGTCTCTCTCTTTCTCTCTATATCTGCCTCTCTCTTTCTCTCATATGTATGAATTTATACATATTTTTAAATCTTCACCAATGTAATATCATACAGAAAAAAATTCTTGTGAAATCAGCCTGTTTAATTGCCATTTAATTGCAAATATCTTTTTTTTGTGTGGGGGAAGGAGTGGGGGGAGAAGGGGGGATGGGCATGGTGGGGCTCCTCCCCAGAGGGAGAGCGCGCCTACAGGTACCTTCCCATGCCGCTAATCATCACCTCGGTGCCTCTCCAGCTTTAAGGCTTGTGAATCACTGGGGAACTTGTTAGAAATGCCGAATCTCAGACCTGGCTCCAGAGCTACTGAATCAGATGCTGCATTTTAACAAGTTTCAGGTGAAGGTGATGGACCATATTTCAGTTGCAGAGGTTGACATACTTTCTGAAGACTGTTGTGTCCCCAGGGTCAATGTATTGAAGTTTATGTGATTAAGCACCATGTTGTCAAACATCAGTGTTATTTCCAATTTCCTGTAAGTGTGAGGCACATCTGAATAAATATTAGCACACATCCATCATTACTTCCTTAGGAAAAAATACCCTGTAAGTAGTTTGCTGGAGCATACATCCTTTTAAGGGAAATCATTTCTTTTTAAAGAATCCAAAACAGTAATGAATTCCACCTCAGAAAACAAGACTAAAGTGTAGGCGTGGCACTTCCTGTCGTCTGCATTTCCCCATCGGCAGTGAACCAGGACACAGCTTACTTTGATAACTTTGGTAATTGTGATCACACTGTTCTTATTATTTGAAGTGCCTTCCCTCTATCTTCTCTTT
The DNA here is from genome assembly GCF_000147115.1 of Myotis lucifugus. Lineage (NCBI taxonomy): Eukaryota > Metazoa > Chordata > Mammalia > Chiroptera > Vespertilionidae > Myotis > Myotis lucifugus. Next base: position 200,727 of record NW_005871269.1, on the reverse strand, counting down.
TTTTTAAAAAAATATATATTTTTTATTGATTTTTTACAGAGAGTAAGGGACAGGGATAGAGAGTTAGAAACATCAATGAGAGAAACATCGATCAGCTGCCTCCTGCACCCCCCCTACTGGGGATGTGCCCACAACCAAGGTACATGCCCTTGACTGGAATCGAACCCGGGACCCTTCAGTCCGCAGGCCGATGCTCTATTCACTGAGCCAAACCGACTAGGGCTCTATCTTCTCTTCATGTCATTTTGTCCACCCTTAATATGCAGTTCTAATGTCACTCCAAAAGGTCTTCCCTAGCTGTCCAACTTAAAGTGAGCTTATTTGCTCAGTATTTTCACCATTATCCTCTGCGCCAAATATCTCAAAGCATACTTATTTACTTTCTCTTGATGCCATTTAAATGTATCACTTGGCACTGCCCGAGGGAATGGATCTTCAGTGCACTGCATCCGGGTCCTCTGCAGCACCGCTCATGGCAGTTTACACCAGAGAAAGATTTGGTGTGGTGGAAGGAACACATGACTTGCAATGAGAAGGCCTGTGTTTGAGGCCCAGCTCTGTCATTTACCATCTGTGTAATCAAAGAGCGAGTCATGTAACCTCTCTGAGCCCTAGTTTTGTCATCTGTAAAACGGTAATAATATCTATGGTGCTTAACTACCAAATCACTTAACGAGGTTGTTGTGCAAATTAAGACTATAAACCATAATTTTTTTCCCCAACATCTAAGTAATTCAGTAAAGAGTTTCAATTTAGGGTTTATCTGTCTCTATAAACTCTGTCTCATCAATGCAAGTCACATTCTTTCACTCAGCCTACCCCTCACAAGAAAGAGCATATCTGCCGGGCCAACGTGGCTCAGTGGTTGAGCATGGACCTATGAACCAGGAGGTCATAGTGCGATTCCTCATCAGGATCCAAGCCCAGGTTTTGGGCTCGATCCCCAGTAGGGGGTGTGCAAGAGGCAACCCATCAATGATTATCTCTCATCATTGATGTTTCTATCTCTCTTTTCCCTCTCCCTCTCTGAAATCAACAAAAATATTTTAAAATTCAAAAAATAAAAAAGAAAGAGCATATCTGGAGCTCAAGGCTAGAAGCATCTGACAGGAATTAAAAACAGTGTTAGTTCTTATTGCATTTATGCTTTCTATTTATGTTAAGCAATGTTGGTTCTCTAGTTATAGGGGTGATATGAAGCTCACTTTTTAAGTAACATTTAAGTTTTTAAAAAAGGCAAGTCAATTTAAAGTCAGATGGTTGGTAAATAATAGAACATAAGTCATGAAAATATGGCAAAATATCATGCTGATGTTATAAAAATGACTGAAGGTTGGGCAATTTCTACCTATGGGAAGCCCCCTTCCAACTGCAGAGCAATATATGGATATCTGTTGTTATGTTAGCTATTGTGTGGTTTGTTCTCTAACAGAGCCCTAGACATAATAGATTCTCAAGACACATCACACAACTGTGATTTAAAACTGACCAAAAAAGTCAATGTTCTGTTTACCTGACAAACAACTATCCATTGTTTCAGCTTACACATCCAAAGGACACAAAGAAGTTTGTTTCTGATAAAGAAGTTGGATATAATGGTAGTAAGGAAATTGATCAAAGTAACTGGGATGGCTCAACATACACCAGTTACACCTGGGTGCAAACAGACAGTATGTTACTTGGCAACAAGACCTTTCTCTTTATTACCAAAAACAGTATTTGAAGAGTAGCAGTTGTACAGAGGATACTTTGCTTGGAAAGATTTGACAAAATCCTGCATTTATGGAAAAGCAAAAGGTTTACTATGTTCTGGATTAACATAATTACTACTATTGTATTAGAACTCACAAAAAGGTCACATCACATTTTTCAATTAACTTCTATGACATCTCTCAAAGAGGGGGCAAGTATTATTAATTCTACCTCTATCAGGGATGGGGATGTCTGGCCCATGGCCCATATAAGGCCTGCAAAATCATTGGGTCTGGCCCTGCCAAGGCATTAGGGGTGAGTTAATTAAATGCTTGACCAAATATAGCAGGCTAATTTTTAAGTTGATTGTTTTGTATGGCCCATGAGTGATGTTATAAATATCCAAATGGCCCTTGGCAGAAAATAGGTTCCCCACCTCTGCTGTAGATAAAGACTTATAATCAGTCACAGAGAGCTTAATGATTCGACTAAGATCATAGGGTTATTTATTGCCAAAATGAAAAACAAAAGATGCTCACTCTGTAGACGTCTTGTAATTTTGTCATTGATACCCATCCAGGACATGCTTCTGGAACACTACATCTTCTTGTTGATCTGGGTATTAAATGGTTTGATTCAGTGTTTCTAGACTTGGATTGTGCAATAGCTGGATTAAATTAGGTGATATTAAATTAAATAGTGGCATTTAATTAAGTTAGATGAGATTAAGATGAGGCCTGATGTGTTTGGTTTTAAGAGAGCAAAGAGGAATGAGTCTTTGATTAGAAGGATGCTGACCAATTCACTTCTTTTTTTTTTAAGAATTTCAATTTTTAATGAACAGAATATCTTAGTGACTCCTTTTAAGTCATAACATATTTACATGTTTGAGTCTTGTTAAATATTATTATTACAATTGCTTATGGACTAAAAGCCTGATAAAAATGAATGGAATGGAGTCTTTTACAGTGTATTTTTTTTCTCCATTTGCATCTCTCCCCTACACTCAGTACACTTTCTGCTCTTCTCTGTCCCTGAGGATGTTGAACCTTGTAGACCAGTTTTTCTCAACCTGTGGGTCGCGACTCCTTTCACAGGGGTCGCCTAAGACCATCGGAAAATACATATATAATTACATATTGTTTTTTGTGATTAATCACTATGCTTTAACTGTGTTCAATTTGTAACAATGAAAATACATCCTGCATATCAGACATTTACATTACGATTCATAACAGTAGCAAAATTACAGTTATGAAGTAGCAACGAAAATAATTTTATGGTTGGGGGTCACCACAACATGAGGAACTGTATTAAAGGTCGCGGCATTAGGAAGGTTGAGAACCACTGTTGTAGACTAAGTAACCAGGGCTCTTTGCCTTCTTGCTTCCAGTTGAATTGGGCCCATGACAGAGGGCAGGCGGATGGGAGGAGAGAGAGGTTGGGCATCACTACAGCTCCTGGTGAGCAGCCCTTCTTGCATGGCTACAGCTCCTATTAGACTCTTATAACCTCATTTCTCCCTTTACTCTTCAGGTGGTGGCTTGCTGCTGTTGCTAGCTGCTGGGTACTCACTCCTCTGTAAATCACTTCTTGAATTCCTCTTCTCTTTATAATCAAAACCAAAGCAGGAGAATGAGGTGATTAAAATCTAAGGCCCTGGAGTTGAACCAGTTTAGTTCCAAATCCTGATTCTACCATTATCCATAGGATCTTGGGCAGTTATTTAATGTCTCTGATCTTTGGCCCAGTTATAAAATGGGAAGAATAACAGTCCTTATATACTTATAACAAGGATTCCGTGCGTGTGTTTTTAAAAAATGTGTTTAGAACAGTGCCTGCCAGGGGTATAGAAACACTACAAGGTGGAAAACGTTTCTGAAAGGGAATGTGTGAGCTCATGTTTAGATATTTCAGGCCCCTCTGGGGTTTACAGTCCTCCTCTGGAGAGGAAGTTATTCTCTTACCTCAAATGATGGCAAATGCCCTTTGGATCTCTTGTTTCTTTCATTGACAGATTGTTATTATCAAAAAAAGTTCTAAGCACAACGTTTTCCATGTTGTCTCCAAGCCTTTGTCTCATAGGAGACATTCTACTCCTTTACTAACATTGTCACTTTGTTGTCCTAATGTCACCTCTACTGAAACAGAACTCAGTATCACCTCCTCAAACACAGGTCCCCTTCTGACTCTTCATGGCTATCATCCTCCCATAATGGCCTAGAACTCATTCCTTAGAACTCTGGGAGATGGTGTAAAACACACATGTGGTAGCCTAAATAATGGCAACCCCTCCCCCAAAAGAGCCATGTCCTAATCCACAGAACCTGTGAATGTGTTGGTAAATGTGGTGACTCTACAGATATGACTACATTAAGGGTCTTGAGTTGGGAAGACATCCTGGATTATCCAAGGGACCCAAAGTAATCTCAAGAGGAAGGCAGCAGGGTCAGAGTCAGAGAGAGATCTGAAGGTGCTAAGCTGCCGACTTTGAAGATGGAGGAAGGAGCCAAGAGCCAAGGAGTGGGAGCAGCATCTAGGAGATAGAAAGGCAAGGAAATAGATTATCCCCTAGATCTCCAGAAATAACACGGCTCTACTAACACCTCGATTATACCCATTTTGGAGTCCTGACTTCCGGAACTGTTAGATAAATTTATGTGCTTTAAGCCTTTAAGCTTTTTTTATAGCAGCATTAGGAAATGAATAAAGCACAACTCAGAGTTCCTCCACCCAAAGGGCAAGCGAGCCGGGGTGTTTATATATTGCCTATGAGTCATTGGCTGAGGGCTGCTGGGTGTGGGCTGTCAATTCTTCAGCTGTCAGATGAAGGGAGATACACGCTAGCAGTCAGAAGTCAGCCAGAGCTAAGACTTCAGGGACATGGACGGGGCACCAACAGAACCTGCCACAATGTGCCCTTCACCTGATCTTCCTGTCTGATCTGCCTCCACTATCATCTCCTCTTTGGACCAACCCTGCCAATCAACCTCCCAGAACCTTACAGATTAATCTTCCCAGAACAGGGAGAGCCTGAAGTGGGTTTCTCCCTTTCTCAAACATCTTCAATGGTTCCATAAGGAAAGACCTTTACAAAAGGGAGCCCAGAGGTCAAAATAATAAAACCCAAAGCTGGATCCCCTGATACTTTCATCTTGATCCTTGACTGTAAATGTGGGCCTGCAGGAGGGAGAGCAGATGTGCTTAGGTATCTATTGTTTACAGAGTTCCAGGCTTGGCATATGAATCTTTGGAGCCTTGAAATATAGATCCCTTAGGTCTGCATTCCTCAGAATAGCAGCAACACCATGAGGAAGTGAGAAAATTGATTTGAAAATGGAGAAGGTTAATTAAAGGAAACATTGAAGATGTGAGGTTGTCAATTGACAGGAGCCTGAGAAACTGAGTTCTGCACATTTGCGGAATGTCACACATATATTTAGATGAACCAAGAATCTAAGGAGACCTAATAGCGGAAATAACTTCCGTGCACCAAAGCAAGGACGTGTCCCCCCTTCCTGCTCCGCCTGCCCTGGTGGGAAGTGCAAAAGCTTCTGAGCCTTTGTATGGCAGGCTGTGGGCTCAAATGATTCCCTTAAAATTTGTCCACAATTCTCACACTGATTTTCCCAAGTTATGCTTTGTGCTAGCTATGGGTCCAAACCATAAAGGGTAGAGAAATGGGGAAAAAAGAGTTTATACATCTTAAACATATCAAAAATAAATAGGCTTTTAACTGAAAACAGGAAGCGCTGCTGCTGGAGTATTTTTATCCTTGTTTCATAGTAAGGGCGGGGCAGAGCCTAAGAAAGGAAGGAAACTAACCTACACTGAGCACTGCAAGGTGCTTGGTTCCCATTGATGCTCTGAAGAAGGTGTTAGTATCTGCACTTTGTAATCGATGAGGCTGGGGTTCAAAGACGTTACATAATTTGATTGATATAATAAAATTAAGAAGTGTTCATTTGGGATTTGAGCCTCAATCTGATTCTAGCATCTGTAGTCTATCTTATTTATCTCATGCACGACATAACTTACATTTATATAGTGCTTTTCAAAGCACTTTTCTTATGCCCTCTCTAATCTTCATCTGTGAGGCATATTTTATGGGTAAAATTGCAAAGGCCCAGACCTGTTTGTCCCAAAGCGGTTCAGCCAGTAAGCAGTGAAGCAGGTCTGAATCATGAGGCTCCGGTCTCGTGGCCTTTCTAGTCTGTTGTGTCCAGACCAGAAGAGGCTGAGTCATGGAGTCTGAACCCAGTTGGTAGCAAGCAATTCATTTCAGAGACTCAATCTCATCAGAAAAAAACTAAGACATTGTGTTTTTTCTTAATTATTAAAGTAATGGAAGCAGCTTAAAGAACATTTGGACAACACAGAAAAGAAGAAAATAAAAATCACCTGTAATATCACCACCCCCAAAATAATGACAGGTATTATTTTGATTCATGTATTAGAGATATATATGTATATTATATTTTTAGAAAAGTAGGATCATGCTGGCTATAGTAATATCCTGTTTTCTCATTAGCATTTGATGATGATAGTTCCCCAGGTCATTAGGTAATCTTTAAAAACTGCCTTATATAACCTAATATCACATGAACACAACCTTAACTTAGTTACACATTTACTTACTGTTGAACATAGATATCATTCCTGGTTGTAAACTATTACTCATCATGCTGCAATTTGGGAATCTAAACATAAAATTTACATATCCAAAAGCAGTACATGAAAGGGCCAATTTCTCCACCTGGAGTGTTGTTATTTTAAAACTTTTGCAAGATTGATAGCTGCAAAAAATGTCTTTTCGTTTGCATTTTACAGATGGCAGCCAAGTTGAACTTGCTTCCCCCTGTGTACTTGATCAGATGTTCTGATCCACACACAGTACCAGGTTTGTTTCTGTTCTGCCACAGTCCTCAGAGACCCAGCAGGAGGTAGAAGATGATCAAATATTAAAATAACTCCCCAAACTCCTACATCAAGCCATTTGCCAGCATGAGAGTGTCAGCACCTCCAGACAGGAATGGAGTGTTATTCATCTTTCTTATTCCCAGTTCCAGGCTCTGAGCCAAATACCTGGCAGATTCTCGATACATTCGCTTAAACCATTGCAATAGAACAGGTTCTTATTTCAGATTTCTAACTTGCTCTGTGACTTTCAACAAGTTAGGTCACCTCTCTGTGCCTCCATGTCTTCAACTATAAATGACTGGAAACGTGTTGCCACATGCTAAGTGAACTAAGTGCTAGAGAAACGCTGCAGCTTCCATACAAAAGGTCTCTATGTGCATGGGTGCATGTCACCGGGCGGACTCCTTTCCCGCCCCACAGAAGGTGGCCAATTCCATGTGATTTAGAGACTCGGGCGTACAGTTCCCTCCCACTTTTCGTGCTGATGGACTGTGGTTGGAGCCCATTTCATTTTGTTCCTCTGCCTATTCTCAGAGTCTAGCAGAGTGCGTGGCCCATAGGAACTATCTATGAGGAATGAAGGAAGGAAGGAAATCATTAATGATCAAGGGATGGGTGAATGGAAAATTAGAGCTGGATGAGATCACCCGAGAGGTCCTCTTCTTGGTTACTGTTTTATTTTTGCAAACATTATGTTAGCATCCTCGCCTTAGACGCACTTGCTAGAATAAATGTAAACAACTAGCCAGGTAAATTTAATTTGATAAAAAATTTCCATATTAAAACATTTTTATTCCTCTATGCTTTGCTTTGTTGTATTATTGGTCATGGCCTTCATGTTTATTAATAAAAAAGGATAGATTTTTCACTTTTAGAAGAAGTATGAAACCGTGATTAGATTACAAATTTATTTTTCAGATGAACTTTGTAACCATATCAAAAGAATGGAGTTATTGTTTCCACTTCCAAAGCTAATTTATTTTTTAATTTTAATTTTTAATTTAAGTATAGTTGGTGTACAATATTTTATTAGTTATATTAGTTTCAGGTATACAATATAGTGATTTGATATTTTTATACTTTACAATGTAGTGAGTACTTATGAAGCCAATGAAAACTGGAAAGCATAAATTGTATTCTTTGAAGACCTTTTTTCCCCCTAAAAAATGAACATATTTATTTCAACCTACTAAATATGCATGTTTTTAAAGTTTCACTACTTGGTATACAATCTACAGTATTTCTAAAATTTAAGGAAATTAAACAAATCCATTCATAACTTTTCGTGTATCATTTACTTATATAATTAAAATGACAGACTTCTCATGCTTTTCTCAATTCCCAACTGATTTGTCTAGTTAGAAGAAATTAGTGCCAAAGAAATAAGGCATTTGTTATATAATTGCAGACGTTATTACAATTTTAAAAGCCTTTGATACAGCCACTTATCTGAGGGACTTAATTCACTGATGAGACCTTAAAACATTGATAAACATGTTTTTAAATTTCTTAGCATTTCTATTTTGGACTACAACTGTTAAATGCCCAAAATATACTGTGTGGTCAGATTATTATGACCACCCCATCAGTACAATGAAGTGAATTAGTTATGCAAATAATAATAATAAAACCTTGAGAGTATTTGCTTAGGAAGTGTTCAATATTCAGCATTTTTGGAAGTGTCAATGAAGTACTGATGGGGTGGTCATAATAATCTGGCTGGTCATAATAATCTGGCCACTCAGTGTATACTAGTTTTCTCATCTTTAGTAATTCATAATTTTCCCCAATATGTAGCCTACACAGCATTTAGTATAAAATAGCTGGACATGGCATGTAATTTATTGGGACCTATTATAATACTTTTGACATTTCAGGTTTTATCCCTGGCTCGGGAGGGAATGGGAGGCAACTGATTGATGTTTCTCTCTCACATTGATGTTTCTCTCTTCCTCTCCCTTCCTCTCTCTAAAAAGCAATCAAAACATATCCTCGGTGAGGATTAAGAATAAAAAAAGTCAATAAGGTGGCTTCAGTCTCCTCATGCAGTATTGTAGTTTACCATCAAATAGCATTAAATTACAGTCCGACTTTTTCAAGCATGACTCAAAGAAAATCTAGTAGGCCATTGTTAGTGTCTGTAATGTTCAGATGGGAAAAAACGTTCTTGAAATCTGCCTTTCAAAGTCTATTTTCAAGGTTCAGGTTTCAACTCTTTTATGACTTTTTAGAGATAAGTGACTTGTTTCTGATTAATAGGATTTTCCATGCAGCCTGGAAAGAATTTTAAAATTATAGTTTTAATTATGTGTACATAATTACCATTCATTTATGACCTAAGTTTGTCCTAAGGTAGCCACTGCTTTTAGAGATGGGAAAATGCAGTGAACTCCTTGGTCGTTTTCATTCCTTTCTGGGGCCAGGAGGTAATAATAGTGCCCGTACCTCTTGCAACAGGCCCGCAGTTGACTGTTTTGCTCAGCTTCCTAATTCCAGTACTTGCCTGCAAACCCACGGTCCCTTGGAGTGTCAAGCTAAGACTTTGGTCCAAGCAGAGGGGAGGGGCCCAGGAGGGGGCGTGGAAACAGCCCTAAGCGCAGGCTCCCTGGGTAATTCTCATGGGAGGAACTTTTATCCTCACATGTGGGGTTTCTGACTTGAAGTCCAGTACTTTTTCTGTATCCTGGTATTTTGCAGTGAGTGGCATAAATACCACTGTGGCACTTGAAAAGATTTTAGGTGGTACAACAAACATTTTTAATGATTATATACTGACTTTGACATATACTATTAAAAGCATATAACTTGTATACTAAACCCATGATTTCTCTTAATTTATTACCTAGAACCATCAATGAGGTATTTAAATGAAGGAAAAGTGAATCCACTTTTAAAAAACATTAGGTTAGTAATAATATAGGTAGTCCAACCGAGCCACACTGGTGAGGGCTTCTCTTTGTTCTTTTAATTACATGTTTTAGTTTCTCTATAGTTAAAATATGCCAGTAGTAAAAGATAAGACATGGTTTCCTTTCTGAATTGTAAGGAAAAAGATGCTTTATGGATTTTGTGACTTCAATGGAGTAATTGCTTCTCATCCTTCTAATTATTCTATTGGCTCAACCTGCTTTATTTTTCTTCCTAGCACTTGCCATTATATGTCACTATCATACTTGCTATATTTATTGTCTCTTGCCTCCACTAGGCTGTAAGCTGCATGAAGTAGAACTTTGTATTCTTCATGTAGTCTCCCAAGCACCTAGCAAAATGCCCAGCACATAGAAGGTGCGCAGTAAAACATTGTTAAATGAATGTTGATTAGTGACTAAACTTTACAATTACCAAATCCTCTCATTTTTCAAGCTCTACCCATCAGTTATCAGATCTGAAAAACACATACTTGTCAGCCATTTGACTTTTAGCCTGGTCACTTAACCACATAAGCTCTGACAGTTTATGTTTCTGTGTATGAAATGGAGATACCATCAACTCCTAGGGCCTTTATGAAAATAAATGAGGTGACATTCATGAAAGTGTTGATCTCTCATGGTAAGCATCTATGTATCTATCTATGTGTCTGTCTATGTTTGAATTAAACCCTGTGGCACAGGATCTGACCCATAGTAAGTGAACCATAACTATTTATTAGCTTATTCATTTTTTATTAATCAATTTTACTACAAATGTGATTATTTCCTTTCTAGTCATTGGTGACCCTATCTAAAACCAAGGACAAGTAATCAATAGATGAAAGCATTGCCTTTAAATGCCTTCACTCTTACCTTTTTTATATCTACAATATGAAGAGGTTTAAAAACATGGTGTTCTCCCAGTGAAGTACATTTAGAGGCCAAAAATAGAACAGTACATTGAGAGACTGATAAGCACTAAAGTTGTCTTTTCTGTTCCTCCTAAAAAGTCAGTTTTGTTTTTTAGATGCTTCTCATATACAGAAAACAGTGTTAGAAAAAGGAAGCATTTGAGTTTTAAAAATATGATTTCTAAGGCACTCTTTACTTTCTCTCCCTCCCTCCAACCTCCTTCCCTCCCTCCCTCTCCTCCTTCCTTCCTTCTTTCCCTCCTTCCACCCTCCTTTCCTCCCTCCCTCTCCTCCTTCCTTCATTCTTTCCTTAACTCTCCTCCCTTTTTCTCTCCCCCCTCCCATTCTATTTGCAATCACTTTTAGATTATCTTTCAAGTTCAGATTTAACAGAAATGTATTGGCCTGCCTTAGGGACCCAGCATCTTATCAGCAACATTTTTGTATGTTCCCTCATTTTGGTTCTGCCGCAATACACGATTCCCTCGTTATGCAGTAAAAGAGACTGAGGTCCGAGAGCAGTTATATGATGTGCCTGAAGCCACACAGGTGGTAAACCAGAAAGCCAGGGTGATCACACCTGGGTTTTCCCCACTCTAAATTCAAGGCTGTTTTCATAGAGTATTAGTTCCATACTCTAGACTAAAATGGAATTTTTTATTTTGCACATTTAACAGCACCTTTCTTCATTAAGATTTCTACAAGCTGAACAAATTGATTTGCAAGTTATTTATAGAAATCATTTCACCCATCACTGAAAACGGTCTTTGCAGAGCTTTTCAAAAATGCACAAAAATATTGCGTGGCAGTTTAATGAAATAGAAAAAAAAGAGAAAGAATTATTGGGAACTACCGAGTGTTTATGCATAAACACAGGAAGACATACGTGGGGGCATAGAGACGACTCCCCACTGCACTGCCGGGGCTAACATTTAAGGAGCGTGGGCTTTTTTCATCATTTTCCAGGTCCTCTTGAGGCCAGGGCTCCTGACTAGACCGTTTGTCACTCAAATTACAGGGCTCCAAAACAGTCCTGGAACTGGGGTGTTCAGCAAGACAGCTGAAAGTAGCAACTGGTGGGGACCTGAGTCAGACTCAAAGAAGAGAGCAACAGTCAAAGCCAGAGAATACGGTAAGTCTTCAAGTCACGTGAAAAGGTCAAGGGAACCCCAAATAGGAAGTGAGCCAGGAGATGGAAACCTTGGAAGCTCCAAGGTAAGTTGAGAAACATGGCCTGGGCCACTTTGGACCAGTTGTTTCAGAATGAATGTGAGGAAGTCAGAAGCCATTGCCTGATGTAGCTACCCTAATGGATTTCACCTTCCACATGAATCCCTGCAGTTTCATAATGGCTTATAAATTTAAGTAAAATCTATGTACAGATGGGCAAGTACCATCCCATTTTACTCATCCCACACTCAAAGCAGAGTGAGCTGGTTAAAACACCCAGACTACCATGAGAGAGTCAATGTGGAACCAGGGTAGAACCCCGCTCTGCAATGCTGTCATCTTGTTGTCTTCAGGGATGGATTTTTTCCAGGTTTCTTATTACATGCTCCCCTAACCATTTGGCTTTCCTAATGGGAGGACCTATGTTCAACAAGTCTGTAAGGATCGCAGCACCCTGGATCCCAAATGTTTATGGTCGCCTCCACCTGTCAGATAGACCCAGGGTTTCACCTTCCTTGGTTTTTTGGTGCTGATGTGCTCAGTAACAGTATGGGTTTGCAAAGTGCTGCTCCCCCCAGCTACCTGTACAGCTATCACTGTATGAGGAAATGTGGGCTGTCTCTCCCTGATCATCACAGAAACTGGTTTTGATCATTCTGGCCAAAAGGCATCATCAGGACTTCCCGAATGGAGGTTTGCTCTAAGGATGTCACCCTGGTTCCAGAGGGAGACCCCACTGGGGAGGGGTTCCTCTTCCCTTTGGTGCAGCATCCTAATTTCCATGGGGCAGATCTCAGTTCCTTTTAGTCCAGCGGTTCTCAACCTGTGGGTCGCGACCCCTTTGGGGGTTGAACGACCTTTTCACAGGGGTCGCCTAAATACATCCTGCATATCAGATATTTACATTACGATTCATAACAGTAGCAAAATTACAGTCATGAAGTAGAAACGAAAATAATTTTATGGTTGGGGGTCACAACATGAGGAACTGTATTTAAAGGGCCAGAAGGTTGAGAACCACTATTTTAGTATAAACCACCCAGTTGATTCAGTCTCTCTCCTCGGCTTTGGAAACTTGAGTAAATGACACAGAAACTGAAGGAAAAATCCTTGAATCTGATTTGGCCCCATAGGGTGACTGCCTATCAGTTTCTGCTTCCCAGAATCCCAAAAGAACCAATGCCGATTGTTTCTAGACATGATTCTTGATTTTCTCTTAACCCAGTGAGTTCCCCCATCTCTTTCCAATGAATTTCCATCTTCACATTAGCCAGAAAGTTTCTTTTCTCTGTAACCAGAGAATCCTAAGGGCTACCCTCCAAGGGGAGATGGTGAGTAGTCAGACACAGGAAGGAACTGCCAAGAAGTAGGAGAAAACACATAGGTGTGAGGAGCCCATATTGCCCTGGTGTCTTGGGCATCAGATCATAAACAGCTTTCTTAAGTGTGCTCCCCCCAAATGTTCCTAAATGCCCCCATTTAACCTCAGGAAAGCTTCCCTGTCTGTATCAATTCCAGTTCTGCTTGCTCTCAGCTACATTTCCATCACCCTGTGCCGTGGTCCTTGCTACTCAGAGGCTCTAATTGGAAGCCTCCAATTAATAAAAGTGGGAAAATGAGCTTAGCATTGTTTAATTAATGAACTCTGGTTGGCCACATCTTTCATGAAAAAATAAAAAGCATTTCTTGCAGATTTAGCAAACCATTTAGAGCACAATTTCCAGGCAGGATACTGGCTGCTGAATGTGTAATGCAGGTCACTTGATCAGAACGGCTTCATGTGACCAGACCAAGCGGCCATCACCTTCTCTGAACCCTTCCATTTCCAAAAGAACAGCGAGCTCAGCTCCTCTGCGCCCTTCAAAATACAGCTCAGCATTCATGCCATCTCCCTGGAACCTTCTCAATTTCAGGAGCCGAGGCAGTCACTCCTCACCCTTTGCTCCAGTTGCACTCTATGCATGGACACCTGTGTTCCTCACTCTCCAGTTTTGTAATGGCTCATGCCCATCCATCTTTCCCACTAACCTGTAAACTCCTCTCTCGGTGTTTTCACCACAGTGCTTACTATGGCGTCTGGCATACAGTAGACATTCAGTAGTTAATTTATTGTTCTTTAATGTGGTTTGCTCCCCTCCCTGTGGCAAATGCCCTGCACTAGAATTTTATATCAGCCTCACACTAAAAAAGAGGGTTGTGAAGCTGACTGTTCATTGTGGGCTCCTTACTTTACTGCAACCTTAGCTCATCTGCATATTTTTTTAGAAACAGCTGTTTTTGGTTTGGTTCGGTTTTGTTTTTTAATCCATCTCACTCCAAGACAGTACAGCCAATCAATACAGATCTAAAGTAGAAAGAATGGAAAATGGATGTAAGCCATTACTTTTTCTGGGGTTTCCCTTTTGGCCCTGTTTTCAAAAACCTTTCATATCTTCCACCACCTGCTTAGAATAAGTACAAATTCGTTTAAACAGTTACATATTTTAAGACCAACTAAATGAGTCTCTTTGATCCCAATTAACAATGCCAGGCTCATTCTTACGGTGCATTTGTGTTTGCTTCTGCTGTGTGTGTCCTGCTCCCTGCGCTGCTGCCGTGTCACACCAGATAATGTGCCGGTGTGACATGGAAATGGGCCTTTCCTTCAGGGTATTCTGCATCCTCTGTCCACAGGGGAAGCCGTTCCACTTTTAGGGTGTGATATTAAAGTGTGTTTCCCTTTGGCATTTTAGTTAAAACTTATAGGAAAGATAACAGCTATAAAGAGAGGTTTGCTATTAGAGGAAACTGGTATCTTTCTTCCTTCTAGTATTCGTTCACAATTCAATTTAATTCATTCTGGCCCATTAGGGTTTACAGAATGGCCCAGGTGTTTGCACGGGGCTACCTAAATTTTGTGTGCAACTGTCTGCTACCAGTATGGAGAAGAACGCTGAATGACACTTCATGAGTGCTGCTTTAGACACTGAGAAGCTTACTGCAGGCCCAGCAAACATTTTGGGATAAATATTTATCACTGCAAGTCAGCATTGTTAAAGTTAGAATCTCACCTCACATAAAGCACATCCATGATGCAGGATAATGAGCTTTAGAGGCCCCTATCTAAGGTCCCAGTTCCAATTAGTGTGTGCCAGAGAGAACTGCATGAGAAATGTCAACAGCACAATAAAGCTGGCGGATTGGGCAGGAGAAATGATGATAAATCACCCTAGCAGAACCCATCAATCAGGGCCTGTTTCTGTTGCATGAAGGAGTTGTTTTGGCAAACTAGTATTTGTCATTCCCTCTGAAATATTCTGCAAGCATAATGTACTATTTCACAGTAGAAGGTTGACTGAATGAGTCTCTGGAGAATACAGCTAAATGATCTCCCCACTCAATAATCTGTAGATCATCAATATGTGTTTGTGATGTTTGTGCTAACTGAGAACAAAGATACTAGCCACACATCCTATTGTTATATCAGGGGGCTCAATTATTGCCCACCTCCCTTTTTTAATGGTTGTGCTACATAGAGAGTGTCTTGCCTCCAAAACTTTTATTAGCTAAGCAATATGAACCAGGGACAAAGGAAAATGGAGATACCAAAATCCCAATGACACCCAGTTTCTCCTCTGGACCATGGATGGTTTTCTGCATTGTATCCCAGACTCCACCTGGGTCAAACAGTAATAATTCCTGCCTTCTTGGAGATTACCTTCTAGAGGAGGAGTTCAGAAAGTGAACAATATAAAATGAGTAAATTAGATAGTATGCTATTAGGTGAGAGTGCTATAGATGCACAGTATCTCAACACAGAGCAGGTACTGAGATCCATTGGCTATCTGGGATAAAAAGCATTCTAGAGAGGAAGATCAAGGTCAAGACCCTGAAGTGTAGCGGGAGAAACATGCGCAAGAACAGATGAGATCAGAGAGGAAAGGTGGGGGTGGATGGCCCTTATAGATCTGGAGGGTCTCACATTTGCAGGACCCTGTGGTAATAAGAATGACACCATTTATTATGACACTAGAGGCCTGGTGCATGAAATTCATGCACGGGGATGTGTGTGTGTGTGTCCCTCAGCCAAGCCTGCACCCTCTCCAATCTGGGACCCCTTGAGGGATGTCCAACTGCAGTTGGACATTCCTCTCACAATCCAGGACTGCTGCCTCCCAAACGCTCGCCTGATTGTCCCTAACTGCTTCTGCCTGCCAGCCTGATCACCCCCTAATCACTCGCCTGCCAGCCTGATCGACACCTAACTGCTCCCCTGCCGGCCTGATTGCCCCTAACTGCCCTCCCCTGCAGGCCTGGTCACCTCTAACTGCCCTCCCTTGCCAGCCTGGTTGCCCCTAACTGTCCTCCCGTGCAGGCCTGGTTGCCCCGACTGCCCTCCCCTGCAGGCTTGTTCCTCTCCAAATGTCCTCCCCTGCAGACATGGTCCCCCCCAACTGCCTTTCCCTGTGGGCCATCTTGTGGTGGCCATCTTGTGTGTTAGAGTGATGGTCATTTTGCATACTGGGTGTGACTAATTAGCATATCATGGCTAATTAGCATGTCCCTCTCTTATTTGTGTTGGAGTGATGATCAATTTGCATACCGGTCATGACTAATTAGCATATCTGGTCTTGACTAATTAGCATGTCTGGGCTAATTAGCATACCCCTCTCTTATTATATAGGATGCCATGTCCCCAATGGGCTGGGCACCTTGCAAACATATCTCAGGCTTCCAGCAACCCTATGAGGAAGGCGTTTTTATTTCTATTTTATAGATAAGGCTTTTATGGAAGTTCAAAAACACTTGGCCTAAGAGGTAAACTTGGGGATGGGGAGAAGGAAACAGGTGAAGCAATGATCTGGGAGATGGAATCACCAGAATTCGGTGCCTCTTCAGACCTGGGCAGTGAGCATGAGGCTCTCGGCATGACTCCAAGCCTCTGCTGGATGCTGGAATGATTAACCAAGAAAGGAAATGTGGAGGAAAGAATGGGTCTGGGTGGAGGAGTAGAAAGGATAAATCACAGTGCGTTTCAGTTTTGAATACTTTTATTTTGAGACACTTGAGGAAAATACAGAGAGTAGTAAACAGGTTGGATAAGGAATGGCTTTTGCAAGATCTCTGTCCTTATTTTTGTTCTTAGCAGTTTCTTCCTTTCATTATGATTCTTAAGTTTTAGTTTCTTGCTTTAGCTGGTTTGGCTCAGTGGATAGAGCATCAGCCTGCAGACCAAAGGATCAAGGGCACATTCCCGGGGTTGCAGGCTCAATCCCCAGTAGGGGGTGAGCAGGACGCAGCCAATCAATAATTCTCTCTCATCATTGATGTTTCTATCTCTCTCTCACTCTCCCTTCCTCTCTGAAATCAATAATAATACATTTTTTAAACAAAATTTAGTTTCTCTTTTTATACGATAACTCATTTAGGTTGTTTTTAAATAGCAGGGAAATCGAGTTACTTCTCACTAGTAGAGGCATCTAACAAAAAAATAACAAAGATTTATTAGTATCTCAGCTGAAAGAACAGGTCTCAATTCTACAAGCATAGAAGTACCTGATCTTTATTAATTTGTACAAAGTGTTTTATTTTATATATTCTAAGAAAAGAATGAAATTATTGTTTGAGTAGCTCTGAGAATGTGCACATAAATAGCACCTGTCATGGTGGACACACTGTACTCCCTAATAGATAAAGTGTCCTGGACAAAGAACAGAGCCCCACTTAGGAGCCATTCACTGTCTGAAACCATGAAAGGGCCCACGTGGTGTAACCTCGGGGGAAAGGACGCGATGTCCTGCATTGAACAAAACTGAATCGTTTCCTTTGCCCTTTAGAGGGAAAAAATCTGGTAGGGAAGAGAAAGTGCTTATTTTATTGCTGGTACATGCTGTTCCCATGAATCGTTGGAAATAAATATATGCTCTCTACACTGCTGGGCTTTAATTCATTTACATTCCCTTTTTAATCAAAAATTTTAAATGTCTGCACTAAAAATGATGTATCCTGTATAGTTCCATGAACGCAGCTAAAAAAAATCATTTGTTTTGAGACTTGGATCTACACTGGTCCTTAACCACTGTAGACCTCAGTTTCCTCACATTTTTTTACATTTAATTGAGGAAACAAAACAAGGTTCCCTCTACCTGATTTGGAAATAATGGGACTTCTTAAGATGTGCCATTGAAGGGTTCTGGGGAGAAAGCATTTTATTATAAAATATTTTTAAAAACTAACCATTTATCATTTGCTTACCATTGAATGCATATAAGTCATATCATTATCCTTACATTTTACAGATGAGGAGACTAAAGCCTGGTGAGGTTAAATGGTTTGCCCAGCATCTCAGAGCTGGTGTGTTTCCGTATCAGGCTCATGTCTACTTTTGCCTGAGGACCTTAAGAGAACTCTACAACCAGTTCATTTCAATTTGAGTCTGTCAAGGCTGCAGTAGTCTGTTTCCTTCTTCTCACAATGACACCAACACCACCCAGGCCAGAACCTGGCTTTACAGGTGACATCCCCTCGTGCTAATCCCAAATTCAGTGGGTTGACAGTCACTGATTTCTTCTCATCCCCACAGCCTCCACATGAATCCAAGCCACCTCACTTTCTCCTGGACAGTAGCAGCACTTCTAAACAAAATCCCTGCATCTGTTCTTGTGCCTCTCCAATCCCCTTTCCCCACAGCCATGTTTTGACAGATTATGTCATTCCCCTGCCATTCCCTCGCACTGGCTTTCCTCAAGCGCAGGTGGGTCAGATACCAGCAGGAGCGAGAGCCTGCAGTGTCAACAGCCACACACCAGGCAGCCTCCATGTTCTGGGAGGAGGATGGTGTATCTGTAAATCGGAGAACTGGGTGTTTGAATCCCAGGTGCGTTGGTTTTCTAGGGCTGCCATAACATAGTACCACAACTGGGTGTCCTAAAACCACAGCATTTATTCTCTCACATTCTGGAGCCTAGAGATCTGAAATCAAGGTGTCAGCAGCACCATGCTCCCTCCATAGGCTCTGGGGAAGAATCCTTCCTTGCCTCTTCCTACCTCCTGATGGATGTCAGCAGCCCTTGGATTCCTTGGCTTATAGCTGCATCACTCCAACCCCTGCCTTTGTCTCCATCTGGCCTTCTTCTGTGTGTGTGTCCTCTACATCACAATCTCTCTCCTTATAAGAACACCCTAATCCAGGATGACTTCATCATCACCTAATGACAGCTGCAAAGTCTCTATTCCAAATAAGGTCACGTTCGCAGGTACCAGGGATTAGGACTTCGGCGTATCTTTTGTGGGGACACAGTTCAGCCCAGAATAGCAGGTTTGCCCCCTGACTTTGCACTTCTTTGAACTTTGGATTTCTCACTTATGCAACAGGAATACCAATATCTAATTTGGGGGGTTAGTGTGAACAATCATTGAGACAACACATGTAAAGTACTTATCACAGTGCCTGTCTCATAGAGACCACTCAGTAAGTGGCAGCTATGTTGATTCCAGACTTCTTCCTTTAAAAATTCCCTGTAAACTAAGGTACCAAGGAAATGTGCCATTTAAAGAACCCCCGCATCAGATCCCTTGTAAAATAGAGCAAATAAGTGTCCCTAATTTATGTTTTTGTTCTGACTTCTGTATGTTAAATCTCCTTATGCTAGGAAACATGGACTTTCATACAACAAAACTAATTGCAAACTCAAAAGGTTGGTTTACCCGGGGTTGCTAATCAGACTAAGCTCGCAGAGAAATCGAATGAGGAAACCCATCCAACCTCCCTACCAGGTCACAACCCTTCAAGGGGAGGAGCCACAGGGCTCAGGATGGCAGATGCTTCTAAGATCAGCCCTGACAGTCCGTTGCTTCCAGCTGTCCGGCTGCTTATTAGAAGGAGAGACGAGATTGGGGAGGGGGGGGAATCTTCCCCTGTTTGCAAATTCAAATCCACACCCCAGCGCTCTGCCCACTTCCAGGTGTATTGCCAGCAGCTTTAGTGTCTTGAGGTTGGTCTCAGGAGCCCTGGGATTCCCTGTGACAGCACCAACCAGCCTGCCAGACGTGTATGTGCAACTGGGTGAAGTCTAGGCAGACTCCAGGACAGAGGGTGGCAGAAATGCTTAATAAGAGAGAAGATGAGACTCAATGGAGAAGCAGGCTGGGCACAGGAAAGCTGTTTTTTGCACTCAAAAGCTGGAGTTGACCCCTGCCCTCTGACAGCCTGGCTGCCTGTGGGATGTAGAGCCAGGGCCTTCCCTGCTCTTCTGATCCAGCCCTGTGTCCCCGGGAGCCTATTCTGTTGCTGGGTCAGGATGCATCTCCTGTTACTACCCTTTATGTTTGACAAGGTAGGGAGGAGGCAGGTTATCCTGGTGGGGGAACAGAGAGAGAAGAGATGCCTGGCTGCGTGTTGTGCTATCCTCCACCATCTGTAAAAAGAGTACAGCTGTGTTAGGCCTTTTGTGAAGCCATCAGAAGGCTATTACTCTAGAACTTTGTTGTGAGTGCAGCACCAGCACAAATACCAGCTTTGGGGACAGATCTGGAATCACATCTCTCCTCGGGCCCTCACTAGCTATGTGGCCTTGGACAAGTCTCTTGACCTCTTTGAGCCTCTGTTAATTTCTCTGTGAAATGAGGGTAATGATATTTCCTTTGCAGGGTTGTCAGGAGGGTTAAATGAGATGGCATAAGCAAGTAAAAAGTGCTCAGTGAATGTTGGATTCCATCTTTCCCATTCCCATTTCCCTTCCCAGGGTATGGGCCAATATATTGAACACTTAGCCATTGACCTGCTTTGTAGGTGATAAATTCCGAGTATATCCTAGGTCAGAAGCCTGTTTTCTTTCAAAATTATAAAGATAAATTGAAATTTTATTTAGCACATATTATGTAGTTCCTGCATTGATTTTTATAGGTCTGGGTGAAACCAGTAAGACATGGAACACACAGACACACACACACACACACACACACACACACAATTCATAGGGCAGTGACTGAGACCAATGAGCAAATTAATTGTTAGAATGCAACATAAATCCTGATAAAAGGTGTTCAGAAAATAGGCATTAAATTTAATTGAGAAGTGGCAGGGGACGGGTGCTTTTTGAGAACAGTTGTTACTTTTTAAAGGAGAAGTGGAAGGAACATTCGGCAGAAGTAAGCATGTATCAGGACGAGACATGGAATGGAATTCCAGGCTTAGGGACCGCCGGTAGCTCAGTGTGCTCTGTGGGAGAATCAAAGTGTAGCCATTGGTCTTTGCTGAGTGCTTGTGATGAGCTGAGGGGCTTGTGGAGGAGAGGTTACTAACACCAGTTCTAGAGACCATTCAAACCGAACAGAACAGACATGAGTGTGTGACTCAAGGAGAGAGAACTTCAGCAACAAGCCTTGATTCCTACCTCGAGCCAGTCCCTAAGCTTGTCCTCAAGAATCATACAGCCTAGTGCTGCACTGAGCCCTGGAAATGTGGCTAGTCCAAGTGAGATGTGCTGCTGTAAGTATAAAATATACTCTCGTTTTTGAAGACTTGATACAAAAAAATGTAAATTGCTCATATTTCATTACTAATTTTATATCAATTATATGCTCAAATAATACTAATGTGGATTTATTGGGTTAGGTAAAATATATGATTAAAACTTATTTTATCTGTTTCTTGTTACTTTGTTTTTCTGATTATATTTTATTTATATATCTTCCGATAAAAATTATATATATTGAGTATGTACAACTGGATGATTTGATATATGTATGCATCGCGAAATGATTGCTACAATCAGCTAATTAACATATCTCATAGTTAACCCTTTTCTAGTGTGATGAGTGCACCTGAAATCTACTCTCTTGCCATATTTCTAGTATTTGATACAGGATTAAGTATAGTCATCATGCCTGTTCTAGTTACTTTTTTAATATGGCGACTAGAAAATTTGCAATTACATGTGTGGCTCACATTATATTTCTGTTGGAAGCGCTGGTCTTGAGATTAGAAGGTCTTGGTGTGGGGCGACAGAAGGACATGGAGCTATAACTCTGCTGTGGGGAATGAGCAGGGCTCAGATGCACATCGGGAAAGAGACGGATATTCCAGGAGAACCATGAGTGTGCAGGCACCAAGGTGCAATGTGCAAGGTGTATTTAGGGAATAACGAATAGACTGTCTGGATGGAGCAGGTGAAAGACAATGGTATTTCAATAAAATGACATGTTGTCTAACTCAGATGTGTTGGTAGGCTTCATATGGATAATAAAAGGAAGAGGTGTCCATCACTGTCAGTAATAATGGAAAATTACAAAAAGAGGTTCCCTGATTTTCCATTGTGGATGGTTTTGTAGTCCAGGATTGCCCTAGAGAACATTAAAATGCTATCTCGTGATTAAAATGTTGAAAAAAATGAAAAAGTTGATTATTCTTGTCATGCCTTTTATTTGAACTTTCTCAGCCTAATGACTTCTTGGAGCTATAAATAGAAATGTGTTCAAGGAAGATATGGGTGAAGGCACAGGTGACAGATCCCTACATGAGGCTCTTAGGATAATTAAGAAAGGCTCTAATCTCTCCTGATGGTGTCCTGTGAGACAACTAGATAGGGCCTTCAGTGACAAGAAATACTCAGCTGAATTGATCCAACATGGTATTTTTTTATTCTTGTCTTTAAAGTACTTAGAAAAACTGTATCCCTGGACATGATGATTTGACAATTTCTGACTTTTCCTTAATCATCCAAAGGATGATATAACAAGATCCTGCCTTGATACAGTGTTGAGTACTTTATCTGTAGTTTATACAGAAATCTCTATGGTATTTAGGGATCCATACACTACAAGAGGCGATGTGGTAGGACTGGTCATTAGGGGGAATGTCAGTTGAATAATAAATACATGGATATGAAAATATGTGCCATGGATAAGTTACTTTGTTGTATTAAATGAGGAGAAATTAAACCAAAGTGCTCATAATGGCAAGATTTTTACCCTGTCTCTCTTGCCTAGCAAACCCATAGAATCACATAGATGGAGTTTCTCATGGCAGAGGAAGGCCATTAATCCCATATGCAAAGTTCTGCCAAAATGTTCTTGAGCAGGATCATTAGCTGATGGGCTCTCGTGTACTAGCCACATCCCAGGGGGCCAGAATTACTGCATGTCTCTGCTTAGAACTGAGTTCCACACCTGGGGTCTCCATTTCGCAGTATGTTCCCCTTTAAGAAAATACAAAACCTCTCTAAGCCTTAACTCCTTTACCTGTAAAATGGGGTATTAACAAAATCTGTCTCACAAAAGTGTCATGAGGACTACATGAGCCCTCTGTAAAGTGCCCAGTGCCCAGGGCTTATTATCTTGATGGTGGTGTTGGCTGTGCAGGGGTTTCTAGTATAAGCTTTCCTTGTATAAGAGGAATCAGGAAGAATTTTTTTCAGATGAAGTACTTTGAACCCAAGGTTTCCAAATATTCCAGTTCCTAACACAGTGGTTTTCCTGCTGCTCCATCGTAAAGTATGACTCATTCTGAAAGAGAATGCTTTTCACCTTTCTTTCCACCTCTTAGCAACTCCCTCACCTGTGCTTCTCAGGAAGACCTGGAGCCGCTTCCCCTTTCTTGCTTCCACTCCTGGCTGGAGAGATTTTTTAGGACTCTCTCACTTCTGGGTGGAGAACATTTTAAATTATTTCAAGGGAGAATTGATGTGTTTTCATTGGTGCCCCAAAGCAAAATTCGCTTGCATTGATCATCAAGAGAAGGATCGATGCAAGCAGGAGGATAAATATAAACACACCGAGATGTAAGGGTTAAGTCATCACTAAGAACAGTCTCCTCCCACCCCCACCCCCCAGTGTACCTGCTTATATGAATGAGTCACTTCTACTAAAAATAGAGGCATCCTTAAGAAATGGCAGAGCAGTAATTACTCAGACAGCAGCTTCCTCCACCTGCTTCCCTGGGCCTGGAACTAGGATGCATGAAGACAGAGGCTCTGAGATGGTTCGGAAGGTAGAACAATCAGAGAGATCCGCTGTGACAAAGGAAAACTTTCAGATCTATACCTTTCATCTGTTTGCTTTTTATTTCTTTTTTTTTATCTGGAAGAATTGCAGCTTGCAGAGTAGCCAGCCTATTTGCATTTAAAAGGGACTTGGTCCCCCTCACAAGTCCCTGCCTGTTCACCTTAAAATTGGAGTTGGTGTCCTGTAGCTTTAGGCTTTGATAGTAATGAAGGCCAGGACCTGAGCCTCTGCCTGGCTGTCCTCTGATGGTGTTCATGAGAAGTAACGAGCATATTTGAAAATCCTGAGCCCCTACGGACACTGGCTTCCACTTGTCCCATCCTGGGTATATTTGTGCCTCTTCAGGAAATCAGTTTACTCTTCATCATAGCTCAGCCACTTAACACAGACCCAGCTAGTCTAATAGCAAAAAATCAGCCATGCCATCAACACTGAAAGCAGTCTGCAATACTGTGTTCAGACCAAATGGCGTAAAGGGAGATAATATAGGCACTATATTTTACCTTGGGAAAGTTGGGGACCCAGCAGAAAACATGTTTTACACCCAAGATAAGTAATTGAGAATTTAATGAAGTGTCTGTTTCCAAAATATTAGATAGGTGTCATGGTTTCCCAGGGATGCCAGAACATAGTACCACAAACTGAATGGCTTAAAACAACAGAAGCCTATTGTCCTATAGTTTTGGAGCCTGAAAGTCTGAAATCAAGGTGTCAGCAGGGCCATGTTCCCTATGAAACCTAAGGAATTCTTCCTTGCCTCTTCCTAGCTTCTGGTGGTGGCCAGCAATCTCTGGTGTCCTTTTGCTTGCAGCTGCGTAAATTGAATCTCTGCCTTCATTCTCCCTGCCTATCTGTCTTACCATGGCCTCCTTCTTATAAGAACACCAGTCATATTAGATTAGGGACCACCCTACTACTTAACCAGTTACACTCACAGTAACCCTGCTTCCAAATAAAATCACATTCAGAGTCCTGGGGGTGAGAATTGCAGCATATCTTTTGGGGAGGAACACAATTAAGAGTCAAGGAAACAGTAAGATTCAAGGAAGCACCTGGGTCCATCTCTTGCCTTAAGGTACAAGGGACAGAGGGTCCCTGGAACTCTCTGATACCAGTGGCTGTAGAAGAGGACTACCTGATAGGAGTTGTGGCCTTAGGGAGAGAATTGCAGCCACTGGCAGTGGACAGCCAGACAGGGAGGGAGCAGGGGAAATAAACATTCTGACCTCTGTCTGTCTCATCTCAACCTCTGATCTCCTGGATCTGCTGCTGGTACCTCACGTTGATTGATTCCAACAGGAAGCCCCCTGATGCATTCCCTAAAGGTTGGCCTCCTACAGCATGGAGCTGGGTGAAGACTAGATATTGGAAGGGCAATTAGCATAGCCTGTTAACTTCTCCAAGCCTCAATTTACCTCTCTGTAAATTAGGAATAATAGTGCCTACCTCACAGGCTTGCTAGCTTGGTGCCCAGTACATAGTAATCACAAATGTTAGCAATTGTTTTATTATGAGTTCTGGTTATATTCAAATGACCCAACTTCCATGCAGCTACCTTATGAACCTGATAAATATGAGCAGTATAGGAGTCATGTGTATGAATGGACACGAATATTCACACAAGTCTTTTTCCCCACAATGTTCTATGATTTTTTGAGTCATAAACCCAGATGAATGTTGTTCAACACCTGGGACCAGTACTGGCCAGAAGGCAGCTTGGACAAAGGTTGGGATAATTTCCATAATGGAGATAGGGCCAATAGAGTGCCCAATGTACAGTGTTTTGGTAGAGCTATGGCTGGTACCCTCAGGAGCTCACAGTCTAGCATATCACAGGTAACTCACTGCAAGTAGAAATCAATTAGGATTTAAGACTGATAAGAAAACTGATAGCTATGCAGTAGGACATCTGAGAGGATTTTGTGGAAGGGTTAATGTTTGGGCTTAACCTTGAAAAAAAGTAGGATTTGGGCACCTGGAGACTGGGGACCAGGGGAAGCAACAGACTAAGCAAAGTCAAAGAAATGGGACTGCACAGAGACTACATAGAGCATGAATAGATCTGGTGGCCTACATGGGAGTGTGGATGGAAAGATACAAGACATCAAAGAGGATTATAGGGGTTATGGGACTAAAAACAGTAATGATAGTAAAGAATCTAGAATGCCCGGCTGAGTTTCCACCGAGAGCATAGCACTAAATATGTGACAGATATTATGACTCTCTAGGCCAGTGGTTCTCAACCTTCTGGCCCTTTAAATACAGTTCCTCATGTTGTGACTCAACCATAAAATTATTTTTGTTGCTACTTCATAACTGTAATGTTGCTACTGTTATGAATCGTAATGTAAATATCTGATATGCAGGATGGTCTTAGGCGACCCCTGTGAAAGGGTCGCTCGACCGCCAAAGGGGTCGTGACCCACAGGTTGAGAACCGCTGCTCTAGGTCATAGCAGTCATTCCCTCATGTTCTGACTGTCCACTGGCTCTCTTCCCTCCTCAGGACAGCCCTATTTCATAGGTAGTTGTTTCAAGGTCCTTCTGAGATTGACCTGAGACTATATCCTGGAGTGAAGAGAGTCAATTCTGAGAAACCAGCAGTGGCTCCAACCACTGCAAAGGTAGGAAACCCAGTGCCACCAGCCAACAAACTGCACACAAAAGACAGGTGCCCAGGAGTGGCAGGAGCACCAGAGAGAGAGTCACCCTGGTGGAAGGCAGCCCCAGAAACAGAGAGGCCCCATAGATCAGTGTTGGGGAGATGCCAATCCCTGAGGAGGTGGGAGAGGATGGATGGTGGACACCAGGGAAGGGACTCGGTTTCACCTGATGGGTGACAAGCTCTAGTGGAGTGCACCCAAAGAAGTTGAGGGGAGGGAGCAGGTGAACAAAGAGAAATGGAGGCATTTCAACCACCACAGTTACAAAGAAGTGGGAGGAGAAGAGGGTGGGAAGTGCAAAGAGACGCCAGCTACAAATCAGATTTGAAGAGGCAAAGGAGGTGGAAAGAAAATGCAGTGATAAGAAGGAGGAACATAGGAGCTTTGTGACTCTGCTCTGAGGCTCTGAAGGTGGGAAGAAAATATGGGAATCTTCCAAACAGAAAAAGTGAAAATCTGGGAAAAGACTGAAGGTATATCAATACATGAGGATGGAAGATAGGAAAAGGATTTTAGAGAGGGTATTTGGAATCAAGTGGTAAGAAGAGAGTTGAATGAAAAGAGACTTGAGATAGAAAGTGAGGCTCCACAATAAAGATTTTTAGACTGACCAAAAACAAGAGATCATCCTAGGGTTCTGAAGGCCAAAATAAATAGGATAGGTCATGGTAGGTGCAAATAGGGGATAAAATTAGACCAGTGTAAGGTCAACAGAACAATTTAGACTTCCCAGGTATACGTTTTTACTTTTTCTATTTTCCTTTTTTATATTGGTTGTAGTCTTGGTAACCGCAAAGACTCTGTATTCTGTTCGTTGTGGTAGCTTACATAGCAATTTGACTTAAATGGAAGCTCTCTCTATGGAAATGATCCATTCCCCAGTTTCAGAGAGAAACACAATCCAGTTCACAGCATTGACGCTGACAGTCTGAGGCCTTGCACAAACAATTCTGAAAGAGCCCACTTGTCATAATTACAGACCCAGCTTCCGAAATCCAGCGGGAGAAAGTGATTCAGGCTCTGCAGGTGCAGATAGAACTTGTGGCCACCGTGATCTTTTTTCATAATCAACTATAAGCTCCTTCAGATTCACTGTTAAAAATGTGGTTTTCAAGCCACTGTGTCCCCCTCCCATGTCCACAGAAGACATCACTGCACAGTCCCAGTGAGCCCAGCCTCTCCCAGTGAGCCCAGCCAGGTGTGAAGGAACTCAAATTGTTCTCAGCACAGCACTCCAGGTCACCTCCACCTGCCAACTGTAATTGCCAAGGAAGTTGAGACGCACTTGCCATCAGCCTTTGGCGAGTCTTTACTGTGCTTCTTAGAAGATGTTTGTATGACTGGAATTAGTATCACTGGGAAACTCTGTAAGTCTGTAGTGAAGAAAATCCTTCACTAATTAATGCAGTGACTTGAGGCCATGTTACAGATGTGTGACGCCCTCGGTTTTATCCAGCCACATCACTGAACAAGAGTTATGAACAATCGTGTTTTCCAGATAACTGAAACCTGTTCACTTCAAGTGCCATTTCTGATGGAAATCTTTCTAAGGAACACTCATTACACACTCCCTGGCTTGCGAAGCAGAGTACATTAGATACAATTTAACCTTTCCATTTTTTGAACATATTTTAAAATATTTTGTCCACTTCTACAGATGTCTCAGAAGACATTTTCCTCTCTTCCTATTAGCTCTTATATCTGTAGAATGCCCCCAAGGTCAGCTTCTGGTGGTTGCAATCTTTTGTGGTTCTATATAAAGTTTTGGAATATTTTTTCTGTTAAATACAGCATTGGTCTTGTTAGGGATTGTGTTGAATGTATAAATTGCTTTGGGTAGTATGAGCATTTTAATGATTTAATTCTTCTTTATCCATGAACATGGTATATGCTTTCACTTAGTTGTATATTTTTAAATTTCTTCACTGTCTTATAATTGTCCAACTACAGGTATTTTACATCCTTGGTTAAATTTATTCCTAGTATTTTTTGGATTATGATACTTCACTGAATTCATTTATCTGTTCTAGTAGTTTTTTGGTGGAATCTAAGGGTTCTCTATATACAGTACCATGTCATCTGCAAATAATGACAGTTTTACTTCCTCCTTTCCAATTTGGATACCTTTTATTTCTCCTTCTTATCTGATTGCTGTGGGTAGAACTTCCAGTACTGTGTTGAATAACAGTGGTGAAAGCGGACATCCCTGTCTTGTTCCTGGTCTTAAGGGAAACACTTGTAGTTTTTGTCCATTGAGTATGATGTTGGCGATGGGTTTGTCATATATGGCCTTTATTACACTGAAGTATATTACCTATATTTACACAATGGTTGCTATATTTTATCAAATGCTTTTTCTGCTTCTATTGATATGATCATGTGCTTTTTAGTCTTCATTTTGTTTATATGGTGTATCACATTAATTGATTTGCAAATATTGTACCAACCTTGCTTCCCCAAAATAAATCCCCCTTGATCATGGTATATGACCTTTTTAATGTATTGCTGTATCTGGTTTGCTAATATGCTGTTGAGGATTTTAGCATTTATGTTCATTAGGGATATTGGCCTATAATTTTCATTCTTTGCAGTATGTCTGTCAGGTTTTGGAATTCTGGTAATGCAGGCCTCATAAAATGAGTTTGGGAGTCTTTCCTCTTCTTGGAGTTTTTGGAATAGTTTAAGAAGGATCGGTGTTAGTTTTTCTTTCAATGTTTGGTAAAAATCACCTGTGAAACCATATGGTCCAGAACTTTGGTTTGTTGGGAATTTATTTATTTATAAATTTATTTTAGTCTTTTTTGAGAGTATTACAGATGTCCCCCTTTTTCCACCCATTGCCCTCTTCCACCTGGTTCCCACCCTGCCCCAGGCCTTCACCACCCTATTATCTGTGGCCATAAGGAATGTATATATGCATACTAGTATAAATTCTTTGGTTAATCTCTTCCCACCCTCTTCCCCCCTTCCCTCTGAGATTCATCAGTCTGTTCCATGTTTCCATGCCTCTGGTTCTATTTTATTCATCGGTGTATTTTGTTCATTAAATTTCTTGTTCATTTATGTTGATTTTTAGATACAGTTGTTGACAGATATGTATTTATTGCCTTTTTATTGTTCATATTTTTTATCTTTTTCTTCTTCTTCCTCTGCTAAAAGAATACCCTTCAACATTTCATGTAATACTGGTTTGGTAGTGATGAACTCCTTTAGCTTTTTCTTGTCTGTGAACCTCTTTATCTGACCTTTAATTCTAAATGATAGCATAGCTGGGTAGAGTAATCTTAGTTGTAGGTCCTTGCTATTATTCATCACTTGGAATATTTCTTGCCACTCCCTCCTGTCCTGCAAAGTTTCTGCTGAGAAATCAGCTGACAGTCATATGGGTACTCCATGTAGGTAATTAACTGCTTTTCTCTTGCTACTTTTAAGATTATCTTTTTGTCTTTAACCCTTGGCATTTTAATTATGATGTGTCCTGGTGTGGGCCTCTTTGGGTTCCTCTTGTTTGGGACTCTCTGCACTTCCTGGACTTTCAAGTCTACATCTTTTACCAGGTAGGGGAAGTTTAGCTTTTTCTTATCTGGGAAGCTCTTTATTTCTCCTTAAATTTTAAATCATAGCCCTGCTGGGTAAATAGTCTTAGTTGTAAGTCCTGCTTTTCATCACTTTGAATATTTCATGCCAGTCCCTTCTGGCTTGAAATATATCTGTTGTAAATCAGCTG
The DNA here is from genome assembly GCF_000147115.1 of Myotis lucifugus. NCBI lineage: Eukaryota > Metazoa > Chordata > Mammalia > Chiroptera > Vespertilionidae > Myotis > Myotis lucifugus. Next base: position 170,754 of record NW_005871269.1, on the reverse strand, counting down.
AAAGTCTTACTGGGAACTCCCTTGTAGGTAACTAAATGCATTTCCCTTGCTGCTTTTAAAATTATCTTTGTTTTTAATCTTTACCATTTTATATGATATAGCTTGGTGTGGGCCTCTTTACTTCATCTTGTTTGAGACTGTCTGTGCTTCCTGAACTTGTGTATCTTTTTCCTTCGCCAAGTTAAAGAAATTTTCAATCATTATTTCAACCAAAGGTGAACTAAAACCAGGTGAGCTGCCCCATAGTGCTAGTTGCATTTTACTGGTCAGATATTGATACAGGGCAAAAAAGGTGGAAAGAATGGCATGAACAGAAGCAGAAAAGAGTAGGCCATGACATGTTATCTTGCTATGTGCCTTTTGCATAGTAGGGGCTCAGTAAATATTAGTTAAAGACTTCAATGGATGAATGAATCATTGAAACTAGTGTTATAAGTGATAAAGGGGGAAGACTGAAGTCAAGGACACTAGTTTTGAACAGGCATAAAGATTTGAACAAGGGTTATTGTATTAGATTCCTATAACCGCTGTAACAAATTACCACAAATTTTATGACTTAAAACAAAATATGTTTATTACGTTAAAATTCTGAAGGTCAGAAGTCTAAAATCAGGATGTTGGCAGGGGTGTGTTCTTTCTGGAGGCTTTAGAGGAGACTTCATTTCTTTGCTTTTTTAAGTTTCTAGGGGCTGAACTGCATTTCTTAGCTGTGGCCCCTTTGCCCATCTTCAAAACTCATCACTCTAACCTCTGGTTCTGTAGTCACACCTTTTTTTGTTGTTATTAAGCTAACTCTATTACCTTCCTCTTATTATGACCCTTGTGATTACATTAAACCCGACAAATAATCATGATAATCTTTCTATGTCAAGATTTTTAATTTAATTACATCCACAAAATTCCTTTTGCCATATAAGGTAATAGATTACTGAGGTTAGAAAGTTCATGGACATCTTGAGGACCATTATTCAACCTACCATGGTAATATCAAATTCCAACTTTTTTTTCTTTCACCAAACAAAAAGCCAGAAACTAGAGGAAGTACCCTATCATCAAAACAAATAAAAGTGACAATATAATAATAACCTCTAATCACATGCATATTAAATATGAGGCACTATTAATCAGCTTTAGATTTAGAGATTCAAAAGATCTGGAATTTCTCTCTAGGCACAAGGATATTTTGAGAGTAATCTTAAGGAACAAAGTACTATTATGCCACAGTGGGTTAAGAGGCATTTTTAAAAACATGTATTTTATTGATTTTTTTACAGAGAGGATGGGAGAGGGATAGAGAGTTAGAAACATCGATGAAAGAGAAACATCGATCAGCTGCCTCCTGCATATTCTCCACTGGGGATGTGCCCGAAACCAAGGTACATGCCCTTGACTGGAATTGAACCTGGGACCCGTCAGTCCACAGGCCGACATTCTATCCACTGAGCCAAACCGGTTAGGACAAGAGGCATTTTTATGTTAACCTTTACAGAACATATTGACTTCATGAATTGACTTTGAAAATTAATAAAATAAAATAAAAGAGTTTTTGCAACCAGGAAAAAAAAAAGAAACAAGTAATGTGGGTATCTCCTGCAGTCAAGCTGTTTACTTGAGGAAGGATTCACTGGCATCTGCTCACAAAGGACTGCCCAAATGGGAGAAGGCAACAAAGATTTATAAGGAGAGGAAACCTGATTACTCTTTGAGAGAAATAACTATGGCCAGAGATGAAAACTAAGTTACTATAAGAATAAGCGGAAGGCCCTGGGTTGCTTCATAGGAACACCTGTAAGAATTAGGAAAAGGCAGGCACTTCCCAACATACACTGTCATCAGTTCAGTGATCTCATTAATTTTTTAGGGCTCATTAGCTTGATGCCTCACTCTTCTCATTTGCAAAATAAAGGTGCTGGTTAGATAAGAAACTCCAGATTTTTTAAAATCTAATTTACAAAATAGTGATAGTTTACTTACACTCATAACAAAACATTCTGGGGTAAGGCTGGGGTAGGGAGAATGAGGGGAGGGGAGGAGAGAATGAGGGAAACCTAAGAGAGAAGGGAGGATTTCCCATTGGCAAACTTGTATGTTCCTTAGTGCCTTGATGTCATCTCTCATTCTTCCCAGGAGCACTCATTGGTTTTCATGGGTAGTGGTGTTAAGATCATGGCTTCTAAGTTAGACTCTGCTCAACATATGACCTGGACAAGTCCCCTTATTTCTCTCTGCTATATCTTTTTGTCTATAAAATAGGAATAATAATAGCACCTTTGCCACTGGGTTGTTGCAAGAATTAAACCAGGCAATATATGTAAGGTACACCTAGTAAGTACTATTGTAAATATTGGCATTATTATTGTTAGATACTACTATTTCTGACATTGCTACTAGTTGGAGAGTCGTAGTGTTACTAAGAAAGTTTATTTCATACTGTATTGTAAAAGCAAATGAAATAATCAAGACTTCAGATCTGTGCTGTACTGTTGGTCCAGATCTGAGCTTCATTCTATAAAGGTGCTTATTTTTTAGGTTTCAATTTTTAAAAAACAGCACATAGTTTATCTTTGAGTCATGTAGACATCCTGTCAATGCAAGTTGACCACTTAGCTAAGAGGTCTCTTCAAATGTAAGTTACAGTATAGAGTTCTCCATTTCAGAAGCATTTCAATCTTGCAACCTGGATTGGCTATTAATACTGGCACCAGAAAAAAATAGAAGACAAATTTGTTTTAAAAAATAACACAAACTGTGAATTAAATTCTATTTTAGTTGTAAGTCTTTGTTTCTCATTTTTGTATTTTTATTTGTGTGTATACATGCCATGTTTTGTTTTGTCTGCAGATGGCTTGGCTGTCTGTAAAAAAAAAACTGGTCTATTCAAGGACATAGCTGACTATTTTAATGAGGCCAAGGTCACAGTTTCAATTCCCATTTGGCCAGTTAGCTTTGCTCTCTGGTCCCTGTCATAGCTACAGGCTGCTCCCTCATCATCATATCCAAGCCAGTGTCCCATGGGATGGGAGGATGAGGGGAAAGGCAGATTATCAGGGCTGGTCCACAACCACAGGTCAAGCTTATGGTACGACAGAGTCCTCTGGAAATGTTAGCTATAATCACTCATCAGGTTGTTCTTCTTTGTTTTTATGTGATCACCACTGCATACTTTTCCCTACAGAAATCTATTTTGGGCTCTGTTTCTCTTAACCAGTAGACTAGATCACTTCAGCATCCATCCTCATTACCACCAGAATAGTCTCCTGGGACCCAATTAGTAACACTATTTTTTGTCTTCTGGAGATATTACATCTTTGGTTTCTTACATTTTCAGCTCTAGGGTTTGTTACCCAAAAAAATCTGCTAATAACAGCTAACATTTATTGAGCACTTACCCTGTGTCAAGACCTTCTACATGAGTTATCCCCTTTAATCCTCAAAATAGCCTATGAGGTAGAACCTGATTTTCCTTTTGTCCAATGAGCACTGAAGTTGAGAGCAGTACAGTCAGTAGGAATCAAGATTCCTTCAGTTGCTTCTAGATCCTACACCCTTTAGCCACTGTGCCATGACACTTCCCTACAGACCTGACACTCTGGACAGAATAATTAGCAACTGGGTGATTACTGCAGATTCACACTGCTCTGAATTGGTACCTAATTTGGGTGGATGCCATTATATTGTGTCACCCTTTTTGGGGGGACTATATCCAAGACGGCAACCCGGCAAGCTGTGCTAATTGGACAAGTTCTTCCTGTGCCAGCAACTGAATCTTATTCCTATGCAATGTCCACATTCTTAGTTGAATCACATGCCACGGGGGGTAAGTAGGCGATTGCCTGGACCTCAGAAATATTTCATTGTACAGAGATGTTTGAACATGCTAGTTCTTGTGACCAAATGAAACCTATATTTGAGGAAGTCTTTGATCCAGATGTACTCGCTCCAAATGTCAGGATGTACTAGACGCTATTTTTGGAAGTGATTTTCAAATGCTAAAAGAAACCCCACATTGAATTTCAAACACAGTTGTTCTTACCAACCTCCCAGCCCTGAAATGAAGATATGGTTCTAGTGGCTTAAGAAGTGGAATGGTATAACATCAGTGATTTTTCTTAATACACTAGTATTTCAGAGCTTCCTATAGATTTTGAAATAGCCAACACAATTCAAGATGCTGATCAACAAGTATTCCCCCCCCTTTTTTAATCCTCACCCGAGGATATTTTTCCATTGATTTTTAGAGAGAGTAGAAGCAAGAGGGAAAGACAGAGAGAAATATCAGTGTGTGAGAAACACATTGATTGGTTGGCTCCTGCACGAGCCCGACCAGGGCCCGGGCTGGGAAGGAGCCTGCAACTGAGGTACGTGCCCTTGACCAGAATTGAACCCAGGACCCTTTGGTCTGCAGGCTGCTGCTCTGGCCACTGAGCCAAACAAGTATTACCTTTTAAAAAAGCAAAGATAACTTAATACATCTCAATGCTTATCATAAAAGCAAGTACAAAATGTCTACAGCCCCAACTTCAAGAAACAAAGTTTTATGTACCTTGATTCTCAAAACGACTTAGCTATAGCTTCAAATCTCTAAATATTTACAGTGTTTACAAGTTGGGGAATATTGGGCACTGATTCCTTTCTAGCATTTAAATGGGTCAGGCTGGTCCCTGATCTTGAACTTTTCTAGATAATTTCCCCATTTCCCATCATCCACTTCTTCTGAACAATTGCTGGGGTGGTGTGGAGGCGGGTGGTGTGGATGGGGGCAGTTTGTTTTTAATTGACAATGGTCAAGTTTACTAAGCCCTCTTATTTTGGAATGAATATCAGTAGGCCTAGGCCAGTGGTCGGCAAACTCACTAGTCAACAGAGCCAAATATCAACAGTACAACGACTGAAATTTCTTTTGAGAGCCAAATTTGTTAAACTTAAACTATATAGGTAGGTACCTTGTTATTAACTTAATTAGGGTACTCCTAAGCTGGTCTTTGCTAAAAATGTCCTCAATCTGATTGAGGTACATTCGCTGAGGTTGACCCCTTCCAACTCTCCCATCCACACTCGTCTTGTATACTTTGTTTTGTCTATCTCCTTTCGTTCATCCTCTCTATATGTTCAAACCATCTCAACATACCTTTCTCAATCCTCGACACTACATCTTCTTTCACTCCACAATGTTCCCCTAAAATTAACTTAATAAACTTTACTTAAAGTTTTAAGTCAACTTTGCACTGTACGTGCGCGCCCACACGTGGTATTTTGTGGAAGAGCCACACTCAAGGGGCCAAAGAGCCGCATGTGGCTCTCGAGCTGCAGTTTGCCGACCACTGGCCTAGGCAGTCTGAGTAAAACTGGTGTCATTGAATAATTTCGAATCATTTCCTTCCCTGTTCTGGCTTTCCCAATCTGCTTGCACATGTGGGTGGTACAGAGCCTGTGAAACTGAATACAGATCGACCCTTTTTATGATTGTTTTATAAACATAAAAGCCAATAACCAACCCTAGCCCTTTAATCATAGAAGTGTCCCTTTTTATTAGCTGTCCCTCCTTGCCATTGAATCAGTATCTACCCAGCACTCCTCGGCCCAACAGAATTGAATAATGGTTTCCCTGTGACAAATAACGCTCTTACAAATTGTCTCCTCGCTGGGGCTTTCTTCCTCCGGGTGAATTTTTTCACTTAAGTGGTTTAATTTCCTTGTTTTGTAGCATTCTGTTCTATTGGTGCAGGTTCTAGTCTTAGCCAATTTGACTATTTTTCTTATCTTCGCCTTTTCTCTTTCTCTGTTCTGAAATTCTTTCCGTAAGCGGCATCCAACACTTTGGGTTTTTTTGTTTTGTTTTGTTTTGTTTTGTTTTGTTTTGTTTCTCAATTTTCCCACCTCATCTTCTGCTACTTCTCTGAATTCTTTAAATCTAACATTCTGAAATGTGTTATCCTTGTGTGGCAGATTTTCCTTTATTAGAATCAGACAGGTGTGGCAATACCACTTATTAATTGGATGGCCTTAAAACAGGTTGTTTAGCCGTGCTTCCCTTCTGGAGGAGGAAGATAATGAGTCTACTGTACAGGGTTGATGTCTCTCTTATATGAACTAATGACTGCCTGCTGCCTAATACCGTTTATGACACTTCAGTTAATGTTAGCACCACTTTTATTTTTGAGAACTAGGTAATAGGGCTGTCTTGGCAAATGGCTTTTCATCTTTTATCTTTCTTTCTTGCTTTGCACAAATACTCCTTGCCTCTACCACCAATAAGAGGAGGAAGGAGGTTCAAACTCAGGGTTCACAATGCTTATATGAATGTAAAGAGCTGTTGTTTAATTCAAGTGGGACATCCAGTAAACTTGTTTATCACAGGCATTTTCTTTGTGCTGATTGTGAAATCAATCATTGATAGAAGCTATAATCATATGTAATAAAAGGCTAATATGAAAATCGACCGAACAGCGGAATGACCAATCTCTATGATGCACACTGACCACCAGGGGGCAGATGCTCAGCGCAGAAGCTGCCGCCTGGTGGTCAGTGTGCTCCCACAGGGGGAGCACCGCTCAGCCAGAAGCCGGGCTCACGGCTGGCGAGCACAGTGGCAGTGGCGGGATGTCCAACTGATGGCTTACTGACGGCTTAGGCCCGCTCCAGGAGCAGACCTAAGCTGTCAGTCAAACATCCCCCAAGGGCTCCCAGACTGCAAGAGGATGCAGGCTGGGCTGAGGGACCCTCTCTGAGTGTATGAATTTTGTGTACCAGGCCTCTAGTGATTCTTATAAAGAGATAAGAACCTATATTCACTTAAAGGACTGGGTTTAATAATAGAGATATAAATGATACCCAACTAATTAATTTCCTAAGCACTCTTTCCTGCTGCTAATAAATCTTGTTTATTTCCTCCTCTCATCTTAATCTAGAAATGTTCTTCTTCTGTTTATGTTTATGTTGCCCCACCTTTATGGTACCTTTAATGCCCCATTTCCCTGTTTCTTCCATGGTGATCCTTGATCAAGGTGCTGTTCTGAGCAGTGCTTGCCCCACCTCATCTCAGGGACATAAGTCACATAAAAACAGCCATGAACATCCACATCTTTTTCATCCTCCCCACTTGCTTCTTACTTCTCTCATTTTAGAGACCTATTTGTGTCTTGTTTTCTTTGGCCAAATTTTCAATAAAAGATATTTAGGAAATGCCAACAGAGACCATCTGGAAGTTCCCTCAGATAAAAAGGATGACTTGAAAGAGTTTTGACAGCTAAGTGCTCCTGTAAATACCTTTACTGATGCTTTAGGTTCTATGGGAGAGATATAGATGACTGTGACTTATTTTTTGTGGAGGAAGAGTTCACAATATTAGAGGGAAAATAAATAAAAATAAACTGCTAAATCAAGGAAGAGTGTGAATACTGCTTTAATAGAGGAATCCTCATGATAAGAAGGAAAAGGAAATTAATTTTACCTTGGAAGGCTTCATGGAAGAGGAGAGATTTAAAGGATGGAAGGAAATTCAACAGACATCTACAGAGGAACTGGCCAAAGATAATATTCCAGACAAGTGATACAACTACACAACTAGCAACTTCTTTTCCTCAGTATGTGTGTGTGCATGCACCTTTGCACATGTGTGTATACATATATGTGTCTGAGGATGGGGAAAGAAACTGTTGTGTGAAATGCATGTCTGCAAAGATTGTTTGCAGCCATATTTTTAAGGCTATAAAAGCCACAGAAACCTATGTTCACTGCAAACATGCTCAAAGAGATAATATCAGGGAGGGAGAGAGGGAGAAAATCGGGAAGCAGTGTTTACATCTTGTTCCTGTCTGATTAGCACATCCTTGAAAAGGAGAGCTTGTCATCTATCCAAACCTTCCTGATGGAACTGCGTGTCTGTCAATCTTATCCCACCCAATTTGAGGCCCCACACGCGGATCCATTCCTCCCAACAGTGACCTTTCTTTCAAAGGCAAACCTGTCCTGACATCATTGATGTTTTTAATTCAGCACTCAGCGCTTTAGAAGAATTCTTTCTGAAGGAAAGAAAGTGTGTCAGCCCTAGAGTGACATCCCCCGCCCCCAACCCCTCGCTTGCGGCTGAGAAGGATATGGTGTGTTTTTTGTGATAATCAGTGGCAAGGGTAATTTCAAAGAAGAGAAACAATCTATTGGGTGAAAGCGCAATTTCTCTTCAAATCTTCAAGGGGAGTCTGAGAACAAGCAAGAACTTCAAATGGTTTCTGTTTTACTTTGTGAGAAAAGAACCATATAAGAAGATGTATATGCACCAGAGCATATCTGTTTGACTCTTAGTTGTACAAAATCGCTAGAATTCCTTGCTTTCTGGCTAAAGCTCAGATCCTGCTGAGCTATTGAGCCTATCAGTGATCGTATTGTTTTACATCATTTCCAAGGTGTTTTCAATGACATCATCCCATTTCCTCTTCCTCACATTCCCAGAAAGAATTCTCAGAGTGTTAGAGCTGAGGAGGGTGTGGTGCTTTCCCAAGATCACTCAGGTGGGAAGATTGGGAACAAGACTCCAGAGGGTCCTCTGACCCAGGTCCAGTGCCCTTTGCATTTCAAGCACAGCTGCTTCTCTAGGGGTCAGTGCCTTTATTTATTTTTTTTTTACTTTATTTTTATTGTTGACACTGTGACCAATGTCCCCGTTTTCTCCTCCTTTGCCCATCTTCTCCCAGCCCCCAAACCCTCTTCCCTCTGGCCATCACCACACTGTTGTCTGTGTGCTTCGGCTGATCTCACCTTCTTCCATCCAGTCCCTCCCGCTTCCCCTCTGACAGCTGTCCATCTGTTCCATGTATCCACACCTCTGGTTCTGTTTTGTTCGTCAGTTTCTTTTGTTCATTAGATTCCACACTGACTGGACAAGGACAATTCCTCGGAGAGTTTTTACAGACTGAAAAGTTTATATTTGTGCTTCGTAGTGAACAATTAGAGCAAAGTCTTCTTTCTTGTAGAACCAACGTGGGGAACCCAAAATTGAGGTGTGGAGTTGGCCAGAGGCCTGGGAGAGGGGCCCCTCCTCACCCAACCCTGTGCTGCTCTTGAGCTCAGACCCACGGTCATTGGGACCCACCTAGAAAACGCTCATCCTTTTCGCCTTCTGTGCTGAGCCCCACCTCTTCCACACCCTTCTTTGCATCACGTTTTTGTTCTGTTGTTTTTTTTTTATTTCTCTTTATTGTTGAAAGTATTACAGATGTCCCCCTTTTTTCCCCATTGACCCCCTCTGCCCTGCTCCTGCCCCTCCCCAGGCCTTCCTTCTGCACACTATTGTCTGCCCATAGGTTTTAAAAATACATTTCTTATTACTGTGTTATTGTTATATGTGGAGAATTCACTCTGAAGTACAAAAGGTGTTCTTATTTTTCTCTTACAGCCAAAAACTCACAAACTAAAATATGCTAAATAATAGTCTGAAAAAAATCAATTGTAACAATGCAGCATACTCATTGGGAGAAAAAAAAATTTAAGTTTAAAAAGTGTCCATTTACAGTTAACCATCAATATGAGATATTCCTAAGATGGCAGAAATTCAAGAAATATTGGTCTTTACAAGTGAATATGAATAGAAATTATATTAATACGGTAGCTGATGTAATGAGGAGTAGGCAAGGTGTTTTGTTATATCCTTGGTGACTTGGCCCCTCTGTCTATGTCTTTGCAGATATAGCTTGAATATTAAGATTATTTCTTTCATTTGTGGGGGTGAGGAGATCTGAAAAAGCTAAACAAAACAGGATGTAATAAAATAGGATGTTTTTTTTCTCACCTTTATATATTGTATGTATCTTATTCTCCCTGTTTAGTTTCATGCCTATTCAAATTTTGTTCTGAAATTTTTATGGTTAGTTCATGAAAAAGACCCCATTTGGGTAAATGTACCTTTTGACTTAGAGGTCAGAGAGTGAGAACACTAATAGAGTCATTCACCTTCAAAACTTTCAGAGCAGACAAGTAACCTTAATGATGACAAATATTCCTGATGAAGAATTCTATTTTCAGATACTTATAAGTATTCATTAATCAAAGTATGAAAAATGGCATGGTTAGTTTTTTAAAAATATAAAATCAACCTGAGCATTTTATGTTTCAAGCCTATTTCTTATGTAAAAAAAAAAAATAGAAAAATATTCATAAGCTAAAGGCAAGAGAGGGAAGCAGGACTGCAGTTTAAAAAATTTTAAGCCAGAATTGATGACTAAGAGCACAGACCTTGGGCCTAGACTACCTGGGTTTGGATCTCAGCTCCTTTACTTATTATAATGCACTTTGGGCAAGTGATTTACTCCTTCCTCCACTTTCTCAGCTTCTCCAGTCTGTAACGTGGGGATGGGAATAGAACTTATAAGCTGTCATAAGGATTCAGTGAGTGAATTTATGTTAAATACATAGACCTTTCCTGGCCTCATAAGCACTCAGTGTCACCTTAAAAAATTATAAACGTGTCAGTTTAGTCTGAATGTTCTTATACTTGAGAATCCAATCTTCCACCTCTATTCGTTTGAATCTGAATGTCCTAATACCTTTATTTATTAATTTATTTATGAATTTATTTATTTATTTCCAGAAGAGCAGAAATCAACAATTCCAAGCACCACCTCTCCCCACCACCCATAATACCAATACTTCTACCATCAGCATTTCCAACTCTGCACCTTCTTCTCACTTTCCATAAACCTTTGCTCTTCAGATGAGAGATGCCATTCCTCACTCTCCTCCAAGTTCACAACTGCAGTGTTGAGATGGACTAGTGTGTCTTCTGGTGTGAGATAGTGTGTGTCATAGGCAGTTTATTATTATTCACAATGATGAACGGACCCACGTTCATAAATTTGCTTTTACCAATGAGAGTAGTTTCAGGTTATCTCAGTTACTTCAGCCTCATTAATGAGTTCCAATAAGCTTCCACAAACAGGAAGGAGGCAAAGATGTAAACATCTGGTGAATCCTACACTCTGTGCACTAAGCAGATCACTGGTCCATAGCTGTGCAAGTATCGCACGTGTCACCTTCATGGGTTTCAGAAAAAAATTAAAGCTGAGAAGTGCTGTCCCAAGCAACATGTTGATAGTGATGCGTTGCAAGTGCTTTGCAAACTGGAAAGGCATACACAGATGTTCATAGTTATTCTTGGCAAATACATGTTACAGAGAGAAGGCTCAGACGTGACAAGTCTGCCCCTTCCAAAGGATGGAAGAGTGTTTGGGGCAGTTGTTCCAGGGCCCAGTATCCATGGCAACAAGGCTCTCTCATCCATCCTCTGGAGCATATCTGGATTAGACCCACTTACTGGCACGTCAGTAGCAAACACTCCAAATACACAGAAATATATCCCAAAGGTTCTATGCTCAATTTGCTGCCATTTTAAGGGCATTTCCGCCAGTTATTCAAATTTAATAATGATAGCAAATTGTGAAGTAGCAGGGACATATCAAAGAATAAGCTGGCGATTCTTCCTACAAACAAGATTTAATGAAAAACATAACATCTGGCCTGAATAATGCTCCTTTGATTTCTACAAACAGACAATTCAGTAGGAGAGAAATATTAAATCTAGTATTTTTTATACTGTAGAATCCATTGAATTTTGTAAAATGCAGGCATAAGTAAAGCAGGTATTTATAATTTTTAAATATTTAGAATTAAGATACAAATTCTTTATCTTAACAGGGTCAGGACAACTTACATTTGATATGCAAAGAGCATTCAAAATCAGTAATTACTAAATTAAATCTGCTGAGTTTTTGTAAGTGGCCAGAGGACTTATGAATTCATTCAGACCTGTAAAAAAAATTAATAGCATCTCTAGACCCAGGATCTCATGATCATAAAGCAGTGATGGCGAACCTATGACACGCGTGTCAGAGGTGACACGCGAACTCATTTTTTTGGTTGATTTTTCTTTGTTAAATGGCATTTAAATATATAAAATAAATATCAAAAATATAAGTCTTTGTTTTACTATGGTTGCAAATATCAAAAAATTTCTATATGTGACACGGCACCAGGGTTCAGTTAGGGTTTTTCAAAATGCTGACACGCCGAGCTCAAAAGGTTCGCCATCACTGTCATAAAGCATGAAAAGTCGTAGCAGCACAAGGCCATGTAATACAGCACCCTCACAGCCAAGCCGCACAACAACAGAGCCAGCAGATTCCATTTGATCTGTGTGAGCAGGACTCCTGGGCATACCGATACGTTAGGTGGCCTCTGCATCAGCGAGCTTGGCTCCCAGAGTGTACACTTAGCTTAGAAGACTGACCTTGTGGTTTCAGTACACTGCCACCTGGTGTCAACCCTATGCCAGCCATGGCTTCTGAGTCGTACATATTGAACTCCCCTGAGCATTGTCACTAGCCCACTCTGTCCAGGCCACCTCCCAGATGATGACTGGCCACATTGTCACTAAGGTCACCCTGCTCCCTCCAAGATCAACCAGGACCCACTGGTCCCAGATCCTGATGTGTGGACCCAGCGCAGGATGTGAGAGAGAGTGTGTGGTAGGCCAAAGACCTAGCCTCTGTCCCACCTGGGGAGGCCCAGGTGCATGAGGAATCTTTCTTTCCACCTGCATCTTCCCCTCCCCAAAGCCAAGCCAGTCTCCCTCCCTGTAACCTGTCCTGGGAACTCTTCAGTCTCAAGGACTCTGTCCCCTCCCCCTTTCCCCAGTTCCTTCCCCGCTAGGCAGATCCCACTCTAGATTATGTGGGAGCTCTGTCCTCTCTAGGCCTACTGCTGATTTTACTGAAAGAAAAATCACAAAATGGAAACACATTTTGGCTTTAGAATTGACGGGATTTGCTGGTGGATTGGATGTAGGAGAAAGGAGGAGGAGCAAAATGAAGCTAGACTCCTAATTTTGGGGCTTGATCAGTAAGGTAGATGGTAAGGCCATCCTCTATTAAAGGGTGGGTAGAAGATTAACAGGTTTGTGAAGTAGAAATAAATACTTCCAGTGAACATGTGTTGCTTTTATAGTCCAAACATATACGTGTTATGTTAAGTGCTAAAAAATGTTTAAACAACCTAAAATAAACCAAAGAAATATGAAGATGTTTTGTAACATCTAAATTTGTGATTGGACTGATCCCAGCAGCACAGAGAGAAAGGCACCTACTAGTCTCCTAGATTCCATATTTGACCTCCCTCCCGTCTACATAGAAACAAAAGCCATCTTTTTATTTTTTATATTATTTATTTAATTTTATTTTTTAGAGAGAGAGAAAGGGGAAGGGAGAGAGATAGAGAAATATCACTGTGTGAAAGAAACATTGATCAGCTGCCTTTCTCATGCACCCACACTGGGGAATCAAATCCACAACCCAGAAACCTGCCCTAAACAGGAATCTGACCAGCAACCTTTTGGTGATTGACCCTCCAACCCACTGAGCCACACCAGCCAGGGCCGAAAGCCATCATTTTAAAACAAATCTCATCAGCCACTTGCTTAAAAACCTTATTGGCTTACTTACCATTTGGACTTTTAGAATAAAATCCAAATTCCCAGGGCTAGACATAGGGTGAGGTGAGTGAGGCACAAAATTTAAGAGGCCACCCAAAATCTCAATAATCAAGATAAATAATATTTAAATGCAGCAGTTTTTAAAAAATCAAATAGACAAACTACAGGCAAGGGGCCAGCCCCTTGTTTTTATAAAGTTTTATTGCAACCAGGGCCGAGATTCGGGTGATGTGAGTGAGAAAGGGTCATGGGAGTGCTGAGTCAAAATGTTTAAAATCTTTATTTAGAATCTTGAACTTTGGGCTCAATTACGGAATTTTTGTTAATGTTGATTTTTGAAATATTGCATTTACATCACTTTTATTACTGAGTAGGAACTGAGGCTTAGGGGGCCCCCCAGCAACTAGCTGGAGGCCACAATGCTAGTCATGGGCAGAACCAGGGCTCTTTGAAACACCCCGTTCTGCAGTGTGACTCCAGGCCTTCACCCTCCTGATTCATACCCTGTTTGTTCTCAGTGACCATGTGTTGTTTTCATGGTCAAAACATAAATTTATAAATATAAGTTTAAGTCTTTAAAAATGTTCAAAGCAACCTAAAATAAATCCCAAGCTCACGAAGAAGTTTTGCCCAGCAGTACAGAGAGAATGGCACCCAACTTTAACATCTCAAAAGGTGGAGATTCAACTTATTTTCCAAATCGATCTGATCTCATGCAGTGAGTGCTCAGAGAGGCACATGGGTTAATAACAGCAAGAGAGTCGTTTTAGATAAAACTGATGAAGCTTTTAGGAAAGGTGCCAGGCAGGTTCACATTGCAAGGTATATGACATAATGCTTTCTTGATACTTAAATATCCTATGAATATAATTTTGTTTTGTGACTTCTTAACAGAGAGAAAAGGGTTTTCTTATTTACCAGAGAACCTGGCAGCTTTAATTTTCTTATTCATCTAGTAAATCTATATTATCCTGAAGCATGACGAAGGACCTTAGAAATTGGTTAACAAACATTTTTAAGAGTGCTGGTTTGAGGTTTGATTCATGGAATAAGTATTTGTAGGCTTTCCAAATACCTTGTTTCTCTTAGCTTCTCGCTCCTTTTCTCTCATCTCTGTGCCTTATGTTTTCAAGGTTGGCCTGCTTCCTCTGTGAATAACTGGGTAAATGGATTCAGCAGGGCCTAAAAGCTATTGACTCTCATCTTAGTTAAGCTCTTCTGTTACAGGAAATGTGTCTATCTCAGTTTCCATATTTGAGATTTAAGAATTCCCTCATGCACAATGCTGTCATCATTACAACTGGAAGTCCAAACAAGATCATTGGTGAGAAAGACCTGGGTGTGTTCCATGCACATAAATGTCTCCAAAGCATTTGCCTCACTCTCAGTTGTAATTTCTAGCATCTGACCGGACGATGGTTGGCATGACTAGTAGGTAGTATGCTGTCCCTTGTCATGGTGGCTGGGCAGAATTCTGAGGGAACAACTAGATGCATGCAAGGCCCCTTGAGGCCTAGGCTGGGGACTTCTACCACATTCTATTGGCCAAAGCAAGTCACAAGAAGAGCCCAGATCAAGAGAAGGGAAATAACTTCTACCCCCCTATGAAGGGGAAGGTGTGGTGGTGGGGAGCCCTACAAAGTCCCTGTTGCAAAGATACATGGATAGGGGGAGGAGAAGCCATTTGCAAACAAACTACCTCAATTAATAAAGTGGGAAAACCCATTCAATTACCTATAACATAGTAGCTTTACCTGGTGAGTTCTTAACAAGGTTATATGGGGGAGGGGATGAACTATGAAAGAGAATCTTTGTGTTGGTAAAACCACTTGAAAATGCAAAATGGCCACTGTTTTATGAGAAACTAGAAAAACTGAAGGTTATACATTCTCATCTGTCTGGGATGACTAATGACTGACGTGCCCAGTTCTCCGTTGTTATATGAAGTTTAAATTCTTGGCCAGAGCTTCTGAAAGAGTCTGAGTTTGTTCAGGGATAGGAATTTCAACCTGACTATCTGCCAGTTTAGGTATCTAACTGTTCTAGTTATAGATTTTTTTATTCTCGTACCGTATATGGTTTGTTAAGTGCTTGTAGGGATCCAGGAATTTTGCATATGTCATCGTATTTAATTTGATAACCAAACAGCCCTCTGAGATGGCTGTCATCTACATGTTACATGTGTAGGAACTGAGGCTTAGGGAGGCCTCCAACTAGTCATTGGCAGAGCCAGGCGCTTTGAAACACCCCGTTCTGCAGTGTCACTCCAAGCATTATCCTCCTGATTCATACCCTGATTGTTTTTAATACTTAATATTAGAAATAAATGTCAATATCTAACTCATTGGAATATAATTAAGTCATTACCAAAACAAGCAAAATAGGGATTCCTTTAGATATCCTAGGATATTTAAAAATGCTTATTTGTGAATCTCTAATTTGATAGAGGGAACAGGTAAAAAGAATGTATTAGAATCATCTGCCTAATGAATATCCATTGGCAATAAAGATAAATTCCATTTACTAAAACTTGATTTCCCACAAAACTTCTTAAGAATGCATGTATTGCCCTAGCTGGTTTGGTCCAGTGGATAGAGCGTTAGCCTGTGGACTGAAGGGTTCTGGGTTTGATTCCTGTCAAGGACACATGCCCAGGTTGCAGGCTTGATCCCCAGTAGGGGGCATGCGGGAGGCAGCCAATCGATGATTCTCTCTCATCATTGATGTTTCTATCTCTCTCTCCCTCTCCCTTCCACTCTGAAATCAATAAAAATATATTTTTAAAAAAAGAATGCATGTATCAGATAAAAAGAGAGTCCCATTAGGAGAAAAAAAACCTTTCATCCTTCAACTAAGTGCTGTCTAGTGCCCTGAGAGTCTATACCGCCCCAGGTTTTAACGTACTTATGGCTCCTACCTGGTCTGCAGAGAAGCCTGCAGAGAAGAACAGGGTCAGACAGTCCTAAGCATGAACCCCAACTTTATCCAGTACTGCATCTGTGGCCTTGGGCTATTTCCTGAGACTCAGCAGAGCCTCACTTATTCCAGCAGTAAAATGGGATTAATGATGCTTGTGGAGCTATAAATAATAAATTAGATAATGCATTTAAATCAAGTTGTGCAAATGCTAAGTGCTATTGATTTGTCTCTCACCTGCATTTGTCCACAGAAGCTAGCACAAAACAAAGCACAGCAAGCAAGACCCCACAATACACAGCTAACTTCACTTCACGGTCATTTATTGTTCTTTGACATTTGTGTATTCCACACCTATCCTCCCACACGGAATATTTATAAAACAAGAAGTGATGGAAATGGCATTCAGCAGACAAGTTCTGACCTCAGCCCCTGCCCGCTGAGGAGCTAGCTGTCCTTACCCCATCCACTTGCTTCATCCCTTTGAGTTTCACTTCCTTCCAGCTGCAAAACAAAGGCGATACTCATGCTTCTGCTAACGCCACGAGACAGCCACGGGAGAACACCCAGCACAGTGCCTGGCACTTCCTCACCCCCTTGTTTTATTCCCTTTGGCATTTACAAGGACATGCACCCATTTCCAAAAGGTCATGGCAGGGAAAAGGAGACTTTTCTCCTTTTTCTTACTCATTTATTTTGGGGCTTTTTTGTTTGTTTTGTTTTGCTTCCCTGTCCTGTGTTTCTTCAAGGTGAGCACAAACACAGGTGTAAACCACGGGAAGGACTCCCAAAGCCTTGGAACGAACAGCCGGGCGTGATGAGAGCCTGTCTCCAGAGTGGCCCTTTGGCACTCTGCCCACGGAGTAGAATTGGACCATCTGCAGTGACAGTCGGATCTTTTTCCTAAAGAGTTGGAACTAATTGGGAATGTGTCAGAGTGTGTAACATGCTTTGTGCCGCCTTCTGCTCCAGCTGGCCTCTGACAGCACCCACTTCGGTGGCATCAGGCTTTTGTTGGGTAGACGAGATGGTCCTTTAGGAATTCCTCCTTTCTGTCAGTTAGTAGTTGATCATTTGTGTCCTTTGTAATAACATCTTTCAGCTTCCAAAGGGCATTTTGAATGCATTAAATCAGTGATTCTTAACCTTTTTAGGGTCATAGTCCCTTTGGGAATCTGATGAAAATTATGGGTACTCTTCCTCCTGAAAATTCATATACTTATGCAATTTTACGCATCATTTCAGATATTTCACAAACTCCTTCCCCAATCCAGACTGTGGGACCCAAATTCCAGCACTAAATAGTATTTATAAATGTCTGTGTGGTCCCTATTATCTACCAATAAGCTAATACCAAAAAGCAGTGAGGAAATGTGTACTTCTTTCTGTCTAAAGCACCTTTTTTTAAATGAAACGAACGATTTATATTGATCTGCTTTCGTGAGTTGATGGGATATGTAGGGAACAGAGGAGGTCTCAGCAAATAATAACTTTGTTTTGCACATATTAATAACCAGCGTGGGGACAAAATTGTAAATATAAACATAATTGATCATATTTTAAAAAACACCATTGGGAGGTATTAACCTGTTAAGGCAACATGTCACCTATTGCATACAAAATGTAAACACACGGTATTATGATTATACTAGAGGCCCAGTGCATGAAATTTGTGCACAGGTAGGGTCCCTAGCAGCTGCCGGCTGCCAGTTGGGGCCTCCTTTCCCCGCAGCTGCCTGCTGCCGCTGGCTGGCCAGGACCTCCCTTCACACCTGCCTTGGCCTGGCGCTGCCCACTTACCTGCTCCACCATCCTGCCACAGTCCTGCTCTCATTGGGGCCCATTGGGGCCGGCAGCACCTCCACTGCCACCTGCTGCCAGTGTTGTGTCACCAACACCCGCTGTGGTCTGTGCCACCCCCTGGTGGTCACCGCACATCTAACTCCTGGTCAGTTGAACTCCCATCTGTAGGGCCAATTTGCATATTAGCCTTCTATTATATAGGATAGGGGAGGACCCATATCCTTAGACGATATGTTTAGGGGTGAAGATAGCATAACATCTACATCTTACATTAAAGTGATTTAGAAAAATTATAAATATATACATATATTGATAAAGCAAATATAGAAAATGTTAACAGTTACTGAATCTAAGTGGTGGGAATATGGCTACCCATTGTACTACTCTTTAAATGTCTGTGTTTAAAATTTTTCATTACAAAAACTTAGAGAATGAGCATACACACATTATTTTGAGGAAAATTTTAACATAAGCACAGTCTTTCACTCTTGGACTGGATTTCTTCAATCAATTGGCAAGCATCATTTTCCCATGGGCTCAGTGTATTTCTCATTGTATTAGAATCCTGCCCAAAGATGTCCAATGCTACTCTAATTTAGTAAGTAGTAAACCTTCAGTGATGACATTATGTAACATCACATGATTATTATCAGCATCTGTGATGCTTTCTGGGCAATAAGCTTGTGCGGCAGGACCCATGACAAAACGGTGGGTCTAGAAACCATCTTCAGGAGTTCTCAAATGGCTAACCAGCCGTGGGCAAACTACGGCCCGTGGGCCGGATCCAGCCCGTTTGAAATGAATAAAACTAAAAAAAAAAAGACCGTACCCTTTTATGTAATGATGTTTACTTTGAATTTATATTAGTTCACACAAACACTCCATCCATGCTTTTGTTCCGGCCCTCCGGTGACACAACGATGGGTCTAGAAACCATCTTCAGGAGTTCTCAAATGGCTAAGCCAAGGCTGCAGAGCCAGCAGTAATCAGGAAGAAAGCTTTTCTTACAGGACATTCGCATGTCATTGTCTCCTAATTCTGCAGCCGATTTTTAATTCCAACACTGAAAACAGTGTTGAATATTTAGCCAAGAACATGGTGCTTGCTATCACATCGTACCTCCTGGCTCCGTTTGACAGTGATGCAGTTAGGATTCCCAGAGCATATCTTTCATTTCTGTTACTGCAAGGCTACATCTGTTTTTAGCAGTACACAATTTCCGTTATGCTATTGACAGATAACAGACAAGATATGCCCTGGGAGACCACAGCCACTGTCTGGAACCAGAAATGTTATTTTAAGATCCAAAACTTCCAACATCATCAGTTCATTACTCCTTCATCAGCAAAAATAGAGCACTGTCCTTACTTAATGGCAGATCTCGACTTCATCTCTAGTTTTCTGTTTTACGCTTTGTCTTTTACGACTATAAGCATGCATAGTATTGGAAATTATATAGTTTATTTTTAAAATAAAGTCATGTCCATTTTGTTCAAAGGGAGGCTGATGATTTCCTTAAATCTATGAATAAATTTCCTCTGTCCTTCCTGAAGGTGAATTCAGAGTGTTTTTGTTTACTTGGGGAATGCGGAGAGAGTGGTGTGTTGGACCCAGGAAAGTCTAGTCATTAGGAATGTGGTATGTCAGTCCCACTGCCTCCACTTACTACCTGTATGGCTTGGGCAAGTCAGTTAACCTCAGTAGGCCTTCCACTCCTGATCTTTAAAATGGATATAGTAGATGCCCAGCCGGCATGGCTCAGTGATTGAGTGTCGACCTATGAACCAGGAGGTCACGGTTTAATTCCCAGTCAAGGCACATGCCCAGGTTGAGGGCTCGATCCCCAGTGTGGGGCGTGCAGGAGGCAGCTGATCAATGATTCTCTCTCATCATTGATGTTTCTATTTCTCTCTCCCTCTCTCTTCCTCCCTGAAATCAATAAAAATATATTTTTTAAAATAAATAAAATGGATATAGTAGCAATTGGACATCCGTAGTAAAAAAAAAAAATAGATCATAACCAAATCTCACATATTATACAAAAATTAACTCAAAATGGGTGATGGGCTTAAGTATAAACCCTACAATTAAAAATTTCTAGAAAAAAAGTAGGATAAAATCTTCAGGACCTAGGACTAGGCAAAGAATTCTTGGATGTACAATTAAAAACCAATGCATCAAAGGAAAAATTTACAAATTAAAAACTTTTGCTCTGTGAAAGACCATTAAGAGGATGAAAGGGCAAATTACAGTTGGGGAGAAAATATTTGCAAACCACATATCTGACAAAGGAGTTGTATCTGATTTCACTTATTTATTATTGAACATGCATTTATTGGGCATCTAACACCACTCTGCTAGGTACTATGGAATAATATAAAATGAAAAAAAGCATGCTCTCTGTCCTCAAAAGGGTGCTCAGTAATGGGAAAGAATGAGATGAACAAGTAATACAAAAGAACGAATTGGGGAGCCAATGGGGGTACATACGGTGCAAATGGAATATGGGAGTAGCCAGGCAGTATTTGAGATAAAGGTCTCTGTTGTCCCCTTTTTAAAACCCATCTCCATGGCATGAACAATCTTGGTTTCTCCTGGCCTCTCTTGGGAACAGGAGAGCAGATCAAGGAATGGAACTGATTCTTAGTTTTGGTACATTTGATACATCATTCAATACATGTATTGATACATCAGTACATTTGTTATTTTCCCAAAGTCTAATTACATTTTCATTTAAATTGTTAAATATTTAAATTGGGTTTACATGATATTCATCTGCTTTCCGGGAGTTCCAAAACTAAGTTCAGCAAATCTGGCATCCCTATTTTCCTGCATGCATGGAAACTGTGTCAGAGTTCTTTAGGAATTAGGTGCTGGTATGGTGTCAATGAAATGTTTAGGATCACATGTTAAAATGTGGTGGAAAATTAATATGTTTTGTTAATGAGGTTGCATGTTATCTAGGAGAACATAAAAGTAAAAAAATACATGCATCAAAAACACAAAGTTACATTATATTACATTATATTCAAATTATAGGCTTTTGTTCTCCTTGGAGTTCAGGACTTCTTTTTGTCTTTAATCTTAAATCCGAAAAAAACTTTTTAAAAAAACATTGGCAAAAAACTTTGTTGCCAATAAGATTGTCAAAATGTAAGTGCATGTTTAATGTTATCAGTTTTAAGATTACTTTAAATATCTAATGCCCTTTGCTATATGTTATTTATAACACTATAGAAGTTAATGTTCTTTATAGTCAGTGGTTCTCAACCTTCTGGCCCTTTAAATACAGTTCCTCAAGTTGTGACCCAACCATAAAATTTTCGTTGCTACTTCATAACTGTAATGTTGCTACTGTTATGAATCGTAATGTAAATATCTGAATGCAGAATGGTCTTAGGCAACCCCTGTGAAAGGGTCGTTTGACCACCAAAGGGGTCGCGACCCACAGGTTGAGAACCGCTGTTTATAGTCTTTGCTAGCTTCTGCCCAAACCAAAACGCATACTAAATCCAGCATTAATAAATTAGTCATAAAGCATGATTACAAAATTGATGGTTAGACCATAGTTAATTGACTTAAATGTATCCCTAAATATATCTTAATATCACTTTAAAATATTAATATATTAATATTAATATCACTTAATATTTTAATTTATCTTTATTGTTGAAAGTATTATAGATGTCCCCTTCTTCCCCATTAATCCCTTCCACCCCACTCTTGCCTCCTCCCCCCATTCTCGCCCCTCCCCAAGCCTTCCCCCCACTATTGTCTATCCATGGGCTATGCATATATACATATAAATTTTTTGGTTAATCTCTTAATATTAAGTGACCTAAATACTACCAGTTCTGGGGAGGGGAGGGGAGGGGTAAAGGGGAGAGATCAACCAAAGGACTTGTATGCATGCATATAAGCCTAACCAATGGACACAGACACCAGGGGGGTGAGGGCATGAGTGGGGGGTGGGGAGGCAATGGGGGGATAAGGACACATATGTAATACCTTAATCAATAAAGAAAAAAATGAAAAAAAAATAAATACTACCAATTCTGTCTAGTTAATTTTATGATAATGACATTGTGGGATGTTACTCCATAAATATAGGTATTTTTGTCCATTTGGGTCACATATTTATCCCTAGAACCTAGAAGAATACCTGGTATATATAAGAGTCCAGTAAATATTATCAAATAAATATTAAGTGACTAAATGAATTGCCCTTATTCAAAACTTGCTATTCAGCCTTCCTGTTGATGCTTCAGACACAATAAATGTGGTTATTTCATGTTTTGAGTTGTTCTCTCCCTGAAACAAAGAAACAGCCTTAGTCCTTCAAGTGACAGAAATAAATTGAAGACTGTGCACATGTGCTTCCAAATAAACTAAATATAGACCAGGATCACATGACACCGTGATAAATGGGACCAGCAGAGGACCCCACTCTTCCGAACTACTGCTGAGCCATAAACTCCTTAATATAAGTCAATTTGTTACAGGAATAAACTAGTTTGCAGTGTTACTTGAACCTATGCCATTGTGAAGATCATAAAAAGTGCCTCCTTGACCTTCAAGAGACAAAAATAATAATGAAAATCTGTGACAATTGTAGATGAGTCTAAATAATAATCCTAGAAGAGACAAAAGACAAGAAAATAACTATGCTTTCTCTATTCCCAGACCAACTTTTTGTACCATATGAAATCTGTCACTCTTCATTCACAGCAATCGCTTGGCAACTATTATGTGGCCCCCAATGAAAGTCAGAACTCATAAATAGTTCTTAATATACATAAACTGTTTTTACTGTATTTGCAGTTCTAATGCCTCAGTCTCTTTCACACAGTCCACTGCAAGGCAATTCCACTTCTTTGCTTCCCCAACAATGAAACAGGCTCTGGTGCCCAGCTGTCAGAGTTTCTATTCCAGCTCTGCAACTTATTGGCTATGTGGCCGCGGACAAATTGTCCAACCTCCATCAGCCTCAGGGTCCTCATGCATTAAAGGCGGTCGAGGTGGTTATAATACCTACTGTTGTGAGAACTCAATAAAATGTTATATGTGAAACATTTGGTACATACCAGGTACTGAACTTTTAATAAATATTATCCATTATTACTGGAATCTACTTTATTTGTGGCAAATTATTCTGTGGTGTGTCCACAGACCACAGAATTATAAGCAACATATAGCAAAGGGCACCAAATATTTGAATAATGGCAATTCATTCTTCACTTAACAATACTTATAATATTTACCCAGCATTTGTTGGACTTTTTTTGTAAATTTCAGATCATCTTAGACATTTTTTTAATATATTTTTATTGATTTCAGAGAGGAAGAGAAAGGGGGAGAGAGATAGAAACATCAATGATGAGAGAGAATCATTGATTGGCTGCCTCCTGCACGCCCCACACTGGGGATTGAGCCTGCAACCCAGGGACATGCCCTGACTGGGAATCAAACCATGAACTCCTGGTTCATAGGTCAACGCTCAACCACTGATCTATGCCGGCCAGGCTTAGACACTTTTCTTTAAAAAAAAAAAAAAGTAAGGCAATCCAGAATTAATATGTGAATGCATCTGGGGTTCTTTACTGGTCACGGGACACCACTAACAGATTGTATTTGATTGGCATATCAAAATGGTTCATTGGCAATTGTGAGAATTGCTCAAACAGTACCACAGAGTATATTAGCAACATCTGGACTATTTGGGCGATGAGAGATGCCAGTGGTCGTTGGGTTATTAATTCCTATATTAAGTGACTTAACCAGGTGCTTAGTATCCTGAGTACAGAAACAGCCGGAGGCACTTCTGCTCTCTCTCCCTCCATTTATAAAATGGGGATTACTGTCTTCTATGTACCTACTTCATAAGAAAGATTAAAATAGGGGTTCTCAGGGGGTGGATCTAAATAATCATCATGACTGCCAGTTTAGCCAGTGGAGCAAGCATCAGAAGAGCTTTGGTTACTGGCACAGGAGCGCACAGACCCCGTTCTGTCTGAGTGGCCTCTCTTCCATGCCACCGGGTTGCATTTTAAGTAGCCACATTAGGGACCATAGAGGCACGAGGTGGATGCTGTTCTCGAGGATCTTCCACTATTTGAGAGGCTAGCTGGGAGAACTGGGTGCGGTGTGCACCCAATACAGCTTACCAATTCTGTGAGAAACATTTAAAACTCCTTTTTATTTTTTCCATCTTTATTGATATAGTTTACATATAGCATCCTGCAAGTTTGAGTTATACAGTGTGTTGGCTTGATACATTTCTGTATTGCAGAATGGTTACCACCATAGGGTTAGCTAACGCCTTCATCATGCCATACATAATTACCATTTCCTTTTTGGGTGAGAACCCCTGGTAAACAGCACTCTGTAAAACTTTCTAAAGGCCTGTGCTGATGCTCCAGTGGGGTGTACTAGGAAATTATTTAAGATGTAAGAAAAAAATACTAGTATTCTCCTATGTATTTTTATTTTTAAGGAAGAAATTAGTCCATGTTTATTTAACGGTTGAGAGTAGCACATAAACTAGATAGATAAATAAGAGAGCGATAGGTGATAGACCTTCGCATTACATACATATGTTTCTTGTTCAGAATGTTTTTGGTAACGGCATGTGATCAACAAGTTTGGAGACACTAATTATATGCAGTTGGATAGATGGCAACTCGTCCGTCATAGTCCAGTTCTGCCTCTGGAAGTCACCCTGGCCTCTTGCCTTACTGAGTGTTCCCACATCATATTTCCTAACAATTTTAAAGGGACCACATCAGATGCCTCATCTCATCTGTTAGAGTAGCTGCCCTCTCATGGGATCAACTTTTTTCCAAGTTTTGAGGGGACCTTACTTTACTATTTATCCAAATCATGACTTTCAACAATTACCCAACACACCCAGGTGCTCACACTGGACAATTCACAAACCACCCTGCACAGCCTGGCTTCCGGGAGTCAGAGAACTCCTAGCCCACAATGCCAGCCAGCAGAAGCTGACCTCGAGACCAAGCCTGTGGCCCTTTCTGACCCTGATCTTTTTCTGCTCATAAGTAACATCCTACCAGGTGAAAAGTGTTGACCAGAAACCTCCAGAATTCCATGGGAGGTGAGATCCTTTGGGTTCAGGTTTAGGTTGTACCTTCTCTGAGTCTCCCAGCCTCCAGAGCTTCCTGATCAAAACCAGGCCCACTGCCTTGGGTGTGGGTGAAATAGCCACCATGGGAATAGAAGAAGACAGCTCTGGTCCTTAAGAGGCTACCGTTCATTGGTGCCAGCAACTGGAAAACAGAATTGCTTTATTCTTAAGCAATATGTGTGGAGCCTTTACTATGTGGCACCTGCTGTGGTAAGCACGAGTAATCCAGTGGAGAACAAAAACAGACATGGAGCTCACCTTCCTGGGACTGATTCTAAAAGGGAAAATATTTAAAAAAAAAAAAAACAAAAAAACAAAAAAAAAACAGGCCCACTAAGGGATATGAGAACGAAATGCTGACCTAGCATTGCCAATCCTATATGCTGACAATGCTGATTCATGGGACAAGGACAGCATCAGAAGCCAAGGCAGGAAGTGTAATCTGTTGTATAGTTCCTCCTCCCTCAGTGGCCGACCTAGGACTATCCTCTAGTGTCCTATACAAATCACCTCTCCCCATCCTAATCAGTGGAATGTTCCTACTTCCCATTCAAACCACTGTGCTCTCTTTAATCCAGCTCATAACTTGAACCTACTTTTGTCATATAATTTGACATTATTCTCCCTTGTGGCTCCTAATAGTAAAAGTAATGATAATAGAGCTAATACATATGCTCACTAAGTACGAAACATTGGTCTAAGCACTTTATATGTATTAACTTTTTTAATCCTCACAACAACCCTCTGAATTAGTTACAATTATCATCACCATTTTACACATGAGAAAAAGCATAGAGAGATTAAGTAACTTGTCAGAAAAGTCACATAGCTAATAAGTGACAAAAATAAGGAAATGAACCAAGCAGTCTGGGCCTGAATTTTATGTTCTTAAACTATATGACATCACTTCTCGTGCTACATTACTTCTTCTAAACTATTTAGAAGGCAAAATGTTGTTTCTTAACTGTCTCTAGGCAATTTCACTAAAATTCCCTCCATTTGGGGGCATATCTATTATTCTGAAATTTTTTCTACTATCCCAAATATTTCAAGGTCCTGGGAATTATTCAAATAAATAATCAAAATGCATTGCTTCCAAAATATGAGCTTCCATTACCAGAGTTTTTACGTAAAAAGCATTTGACAAAATCCAGCATTCACATATGATAAAAACTCTCAGCAAAGTGGGAATAGAGGGAACATATCTCAACATAATAAAGGCCATATATGACAAACCCATAGCTAATACCATGATCAAAGGGGGAAAATTAATAGTGTTTCCCTTAATATGAGGAACAAGACAGGTATGTCCACTTTCACCATTATTTTTCCACATAGTACTGGAAGTTCTGGCCACAACAATCAGACAAGAAGAAGAAATAAAAGGCATCCAAATTGGAAAGGGGGAAGTAAAACTGTCATTATTTGCAGATGACATGATACTGTATATAGAGAACCCTAAAATTCCACCAAAAAACTACTAGAACAGATAAATGAATTCAGTAAAGTAGCAGAATCCTTTATAATAAAAGCCTAATATGCTAAGTGTCCGGTTGTCTGGTCATCCGTTCAACCAATCAAAGTGTAATATGCTAATGATATGCTAAGACCACTCAACCGCTCACTGATGTACACTGACCACAAGGGGCAGACTGTCGACTGGTCGCCCAGTCACTATGACATGCACTGGCCACCAGGGGGCAGATGCTCCAACTGGTAGGTTAGCTTGCTGCTGGGACTGAGCGAGATGGACCAGACATGCCCTGGAGCCCTCTCGTGGTCCCTTCCCAGCTGGCCAACCTCCAGTGTCCCTCTCTGGCCCCAATCGTGCACTGGTGGGGTCCCTTGGCCTGGCCTGCACCCTCTTGCAATCGGGGATCCCTCGGGGGATGTCAGAGAGCCAGTTTCGCCCGATCCTGCAGGCCAGGCTAAGGGACCCCACTGGTGCATGAATTTGTGCACCGAGCCTCTAGTACAAAATAAATATCCAGAAATCAGTTGCATTTTTATGCATCAATAATGAACTATCAGAAAGGGAAACTAATAAAACAATCCCATTTACAGTTGCCACAAAATATAACAATAAAATGCCTAGGTATCAATGTGAGCATGCTAATGTGTCTCTTGAAGCCAGTGTGGAGGGGTGTTTCTCTCTGGGCTGCCAGCCTCGGCACTTCATCAATGTCTGAGATCCTTACTTTCCTACAGGACAGTGATATTGGGATAATTACCTGGCAACCAGTGGTGAAGGTAAACGTACTTTGAATTTAAATCTCAGGATTGTTTTTCTTGAGGAATTTATTTAATCCCACCCCCCTTAATATTTCAGGGATTATGTTAAGACACAGTAAAGAGAGGGAGAGGGAGATGATTTTGTGTCTGGTTAAGAGGTTCTAGAGTTTCTTTCCTTTTAGATTCCAGATTTCAGCCTTTTATTTCGTCTTCCCATAGGCATTAAGATCTATTGATCTTTAACCAGGAGAGCGATGTCGAATGATTTTGTTTATTACAGGTAAATATATTGAAAGAAAAGGGAGACATTATTTCATACTTCTTGCTAATTTTTGAAATAGAAGTCAGTGATTCAAATCATTCCTCACCCACCCTTTCTAAATTCTAAGACATTAAAATGAATGTCAATTAAATTTTGGATTAATATTTAATCACTGGCATCTATGTTTTGGATCACAATTATGACAAAATAATTATACTTTTAAATTTGTTTTTTACAGGCCTTATATGCTTCTGGGTCCTTGGCACAGTGAATTTAGACACATCTCACAGGACTTAGTGATAGGTGATGGTAGTGGACAGTTATGGTTGTTACTTGACTGTTGAGCCAAATTGCTTGTCTGTCTCTATCTGTTGCCAAGGCACTGGCCAGAAAAACCACCCCTTACTTTATACACTGGTATCGGCATATGAAATCTTCCCAGTGACCCGTTTGATTATGTGATTTGCAGGTGGGCAATTACCAGCCAGAGTAAACCAGGAGCCATGTGGCTATGATGCAGCTAAATGGTGCAGTATTTGCTTAATCTTTATGTATGAGAAGTGAGAGTGGAAGCCTGTATGAGGGATAAGGCTCTGTACAAATTTACATCAAAACTATACTTAGTAGTCAAGGAAATTATTTCTCAATCAGTGTCTTTCAAGGGTCAAAAGAAGTGAGACGATTTAAGAATTTGTGAATGATTTATGGCATTAAAAATGCTTTCTAAATGGGCTGTATGTTTTATTACATGAGAGATGAGGCATTTTCAAAACATAGCAAATAGATAGCAAAATTCACATATAGAAGTGGGGTTTCCACCAGGGAGAACAACAGATATTAATGGCAACATCCGTTATTAATTATTGATCAATTAATGATTTGCCATAATTATGGAAGGACATAATTATGGAAGAACAGTTTAAATTATATAAAGAGCTGAATTATACAATTCTTTTTTATGCAAAAACATCTCTCTCTTATGCCCTGGCCTGGTGGATGTCCTGCTTTCATGATGAAGAGGAGGTCTGTGTTGCACACCAGAGCCCCAACTTGAGACCGATGCATTTTATGAGTTCTTTTAAATATTCCTTGAGAATTACTGGGTATGCTATGGATTAGTCTTTTTTTACTTTTTTTTACTTTTAATTTCTTTATTGATTAAGGTATTACATATGTGTCCTTATCCCCCCATTACGCCCCCTCATGCCCTCACCCCCTGTTGTCTGTGTCCATTGATTAGGCTTATATGCATGCATACAAGTCCTTTGGTTGATCTCTCCCCCTTACCCCCACCCTCCCCTATCTTCCCTCTGAGGTTTGACGTTCTGATCAATAATTCTCTGTCTCTGGATCTGTTTTTGT
Organism: Myotis lucifugus; assembly: GCF_000147115.1. NCBI lineage: Eukaryota > Metazoa > Chordata > Mammalia > Chiroptera > Vespertilionidae > Myotis > Myotis lucifugus. The sequence continues at coordinate 141,558 of NW_005871269.1, read as the reverse complement.
TCATCAGTTTATATTGTTCATTATATTCCATAAATGAGTGAGATCATGTGATATTTATCTTTCTCTGACTGGCTTGTTTCACTTAGCATAATGCTCTCCAGCTCCATCCATGCTGTTGCAAATGGCAAGAGTTCCTTCTTTTTTACCGCAGGGTAGTATTCCATTGTGTAGATGTACAACAGTTTTTTAATCCACTGTCTGCTGATGGGCACTTAGGCTATTTCCAAATCTTAGCTATGGTGAATTGTGCTGCTATGATCATAGGGGTGCATTTATCCTTACTGATTGGTGTTTCTAGTTTCTTGGGATATATTCCTAGAAGTGGGATTACTGGGTCAAATGGGAGTTCCATTTGTAGTTTTTTGAGGAAACTCCATACTGTTCTCCACAGTGGCTGCACCAGTCTGCATTCCCACCAGCAGTGCACGAGTGTTCCTTTTTCTCCACATTGTCGCCAGCACTTGTCGTTTGTTGATCTGTTGAAGATAGCCATTCTGACAGGTGTGAGATGGTACGGCATTGTCGTTTTGATTTGCATCTCTCAGATGATTAGTGACTTTGAGCATGTTTTCATATATGTCTCTTGGCCTTCCTTCTGTCTTCTTTCGAAAAGTATCTATTTAGGTCCATTGCCCATTTTTTGATTGGGTTGTTTATCTTCCTTTTGTTAAGTTGTATGAGTTCCCTATAAATGTTGGAGATTAAACCCTTGTTGGTGATAACATTGGCAAATATGTTCTTCCATGCAGTGGGCTTTCTTGTTTTGTTGATGGTTTCTTTTGCTGGGCAAAAGCTTTTTATTTTTATGTAGTACCAATTGTTTATTTTCTCTTTAGTTTCCATTGCCCTAGGAGCAGTATCAGTGAATAAATTGCTTCGGCATATGTCTGAGATTTTGCTGCCTGTGGATTCCTCTAGTATTTTTATGGTTTCCTGTCTTATGTTTAAGTCCTTTATCCATTTTGAGTTTATTTTTGTGTGTGGTGTAAGTTGGTGGTCTCCTGTCATTTTTTTGCATGTATCTGTCCAATTTTCCCAACACCATTTATTGAAGAGACTATCTTGACTCCATTGTATGATCATACCGCCTTTGTTGACTATTAATTGAGCATAGTAGTTCGGGTCGATTTCTGGGTTCTCTATTCTATTCCATTGATCTATATGTCTGTTCTTATGCCAGTACTAGGCTGTTTTGAGAACAGTGGCTTTGTAATACAGCTTGATATCTAGTAGTGAGATCCCACCTACTTTGTTCTTTCTCAGGATTGCTGCAGCTATTCGGGGTCTTTTTTTATTCCAGATGAATATTTGGAAAGTTTTTTCTAGGTCTGTGAACTATGCCGTTGGTATTTTAATGGGGGTGCATTGAATCTATAGATTGCTTTGGATAGTATGGACATTTTGATGATGTTGATTCTAACAATCCATGAACACAGTATGTTCTTCCAAATGTTTATGTCTTCCTCTATCTCTTTTTTCAACGTCCTGTAGTTTTCCGCGTATAGGTCTTTTACCTCCTTAGTTAAGTTTATTCCTAGGTATCTTAATTTTTTTGGTGCGATGGTAAATGAAATTGCTTTTTTAGTCTCTCTTTCTGTAAGTTCATTATTGGTATATAGAAATGCCATAGATTTCTTGGCATTAATTTTGTATCCTGCTACATTGCCAAATTCATTTATTAAGTCTAATAATTTTTTGATGGAGTCTTTAGGGTTTTCTATGTACAGTATCATGTCATCTGCGAATAAGGACAGTTTTACTTCTTCTTTCCCTATTTGGATGCCTTTTATTTCTTCTTCTTGTCTGATTTCAATGGCTAGTACCTCCAGTACTATGTCGAACAGGAGTGGTGAGAGTGGGCATCCCTGCCTTGTTCCTGTTCTTAGGGGAAATGGTTTAGTTTTTGCCCATTGAGTATGATGTTGGCTGTGGGTTTGTCATATATAGCTTTTATTATGTTGAGATATGATCCTTCTTTTCCCACTTTGCTAAGAGTTTTTATCAACAAAGGGTGTTGGATTTTGTCAAATGCTTTTTCTGCGTCAATTGATATCACTATGTGATTTTTATCTTTCAATTTATTTATGTGATGTATCACGTATATTGACTTGTGGATATTGTACCATACTTGCATCCCTGGGATAAATCCTACTTGATCATGGTGTATGATCTTTCTGATGTACCACTGGATCCGATTTGCTAGAATTTTGTTGAGGATTTTGGCATCTATGTTCATGAGGGATATTGGCCTGTAATTCTCTTTCATTGTGTTGTCTTTATCTGGTTTTGGTATTAGGGTGATGCTGGCTTCATAGAATGAGCTTGGAAGTGTTCCTTCCTCTTGAATTTTTTGGAATAGTCTGAGGAGAATAGGTTTTAGTTCTTCCTTGAATGTTTGGTAAAACTCCCCTGTGAAGCCATCTGGCCCCAGGCGTTTGTTTGCTGGAAGCTTTTTGATGACTGCTTCAATTTCTTCCATAGTTATCAGCCTATTGAGATTTTTAGAATCTTCTTGATTGAGTTTTGGAAGGTTGTATTTTTCTAGAAATATGTCCATTTCCTCCAGGTTGTCTAGTTTGTTAGAATAGAGTTGTTCATAGTATTTTTTAACAATCCTTTGGATTTCTGTGAGGTCTGTTTTATTTTGCCTCTTTCATTTCTGATTTTGGGGTTTTTTTTGGTCCTCTCTCTTTGCTTCTTGGTGAGCCTGGCTAGAGGTTCATCAATCTTGTTTATCCTTTCAAAGAACCAGCTCTTGGTTTCCTTGATCTTTTGTATTTTTTTTTTTTGGTCTCTATGTTATTCATTTCTGCTCTGATCTTTATATCTCCTTCCTTCTGCTTACTCTGGGCTTTTCTTGTTGCTCTCCTTCTAATTCTTTGAGTTGTAGAGTTAGATGATTTACTACCATTTTTTCTTGTTTTTTGAGGTAGGCCTGTATAGCTATAAACTTCCCTCTCAAGACTGCTTTCATTGTGCCCCATAGATTTTGGATTGTTGTGTTTTTATTGTCATTAGTTTCCAGGATGTTTTTAATTTCTTCTTTGATCTCTTTGGTAACCCAATCCTTGTATAATAGCATGCTATTCAGCTTCCAAGAGTTTGAATTTTTTGGATTGTTTTTATTGTAGTTTATTTCTAATATTATGCCATTGTGGTCTGAGAAGATGGTTGATATGATTTCAATCTTATTGAATTTGGGGAGACTTTGCTTGTGACCCAATATGTGGTCTATTTTTGAAAATGTCCTGTGTGCACTTGAGAAGAACATATATTCTGTGGCTTTGGGGTGAAATGTTCTGAAGATGTTAATTAAGTCCATCTGATCTAGTGAGTCATTTGGGATTGCTGTTTCTTTGCTGATTTTTTGTCTAGAGGATTTATCCAGTGATGTCAGTGGTGTATTAAAGTCCCCTACTATTATTGTATTGTTGTCGATCTCTCCCTTGATATCTTCCAGGAGTTTTTTTATGTATTTGGGTGCTCCTGCATTGGGTGCATATATGTTTATCAGGGTTATATCCTCTTATTGTATCAATCCCTTTAGTATTATGAAGTGGCCTTCCTTATCTCTTGTTATGGCCTTCACTTTGAGGTCTATTTTGTCAGATATAAGTATTGCTACCCCAACTTTTTTTTCATTTCCATTTGCCTAAAAGATGTTTTTCCATCCCTTTACTTTCAGTCTGTGTGAGTCCCTTGTTCTGAGGAGGGTCTCTTGTAGACAGCTTATATATGGGTCATGTTTTTTAAGCTATGGATTAATCTTAACAGATCTTTCCTATAGTTGGCACAACCTTTTTACTGACCACCATGAATTGGGCTTCCAAATGTATGATGTGTTGGTGTGTTTAAAATTAAGGGGGTTACAAAGCAAAATGCATAATAAGAATACCAAGATCAAGCCTTAAAGTCACATTGTTGTTTTTTTAAGAGACTGTCTTCTGTAACAACTGAGGGGTTAGATTAAACTTGCCAGATGTTCAATGGCCCTGAAAATAAATTCATAGCACCAAGGCCAACCCAAACCCAGGTAATTAGCTAAATAATCTAGTGGTTAGAAACTGTACAGGCTACAGACAGTTGAATTGTTTCTTTGTCACCTTCACTGTTTATATTCCAATGTAATTAAAACCCCATTAAAATTGAATTCCTAACATAATCAGCAGCCCATTGGCAGGACTGTGGGGCTGCTTCAACATGTAATTAGTGAGGCTAAGTCAGGTGAGGGTCAGAAATTATCAGTAGATGTGGGTAAGCCCCTGAAAATGAGCTAGCATATGTCACATTTCTCATCTCTTATAACGGGGTACAGGAAAGGCAAGTGGGGGGCGGGGGGTGTTTTAATGGCCTCAGCTGCCATTTGTGTACCTAAATTTATGTTGTAACCTGATGTGTATTCATGTCTGCAAATTACACTTGAAAGAAAAATAACAATGTCAACTGCTGCTGACATTAAACAGTGGGAGATTTTGTACAGGATTTCAGACTTTTCTCTGCACTCAGATTTTTCTTTGTAGCATCTATGTACAAGGCATTTCTTTTCATTTATTGTATCTCATGACCCTCCTTGCTTGTGAGAGAAAAAGGAAGTCAATGGGATAGATATTTTTTTGTCCTTTCAAACCAAAAGGCAGGCTTGGGTTTTTTTTTTCTTTCTAGTATTTTCTTTAAATATGTTTTTTAAATGAAACTCTTAGCTGGTGATAGTTTGCTCCTATAAAGCCCACCACCCTTTTCATTCTGTTTCTTCATGTTCTGTGGCATCACTTCCAGCTCATAATTATTTGTCTCCCATTTAGCCACAAGGTGTAAATTTGCTAACTGAAAAGGCGTGCTCTAACAGTTCACCTCAACGTGCGTCCAAAGGCTGAGCTGGCTGCACTGGATAATTTCCCTGGGGGATTGTTCTGTGTAATGTGGGGCCATTTGTTGAGCTGTCTGATGTGGAAGAAGAGAAAATGAAAGGGCCTGCCAGACAGAAACAGGATCATGCAGTGCCTTTGAGAGCAAAGAGGGAAATCAAAGGGCAATTTCAGGTCCACTCCAGTTCCCCAAGCATGTGCCTGGGAACTAGAGAATTGGGATTTTTTTATATTAGTGCTTTTAGAAAAGTCACTAAGAGAAAGCCCCAAACCAGGAGGCAATGGCCAATTTAGTAATGTTCATGGGCTGTGCTCAGAAATTACCACCAAGTCAGAATACTTCTGTAGGTGCCTGGGAGTTACTAATTCTTCAAGGGTCTACAAAAATGTTTGGAACTAGAAGAAAAAAATATACATTGATATTGACTCTAAACTCCAAAAAAGTATCTACAAGATAATTAAACGTTTAATTGAATGTCTACAAAATGTTCATTATCAACTTAAGTGTTAAACGTAGTCTTCTTAAAAATGACATGAGAAAACAAATTGTGAATTGATCTTTCTTACTTTTCAAGGCTTTGAGCAATGCCGATCATAAATTCAAAGAATTGCACGTAGCCAGTAATTTGAAATGCAAAAGTATAAAAATCCCTTTCATTTTTTTTGCACAAAAATGTATATTTTAGATGGAATGTGGGGGCCATTTAATGTTCTTTGTATGACGTGTGTGGTAGGACTAAAAAAGAGAGCCTAGGGCCGCGGCAGGTTTTAGAACAGCTCTGCACCTGTCTGCTGGCCTCCAGGTGTGTGATTATTCTTGCAGATCCAGATCAGCAAAGACTGGAGTGTGGAGGACCGGGCAGGCAAGACAGGGGAAAAGGCTGGAGGTTTTTCTTGCTGTGTGCATTCACAGTTGAGGTGGAGCGACCACAGTAGTGGTCTGAGCATGGAGTTGAAGCATGTTGGTAGCACTCCATTGTCACCTTATCTGAGTTGTGTTCTCTCCCAACAAATGCATAGATCCTCACATTCTACTGTGTTTTAGTCACCTTTCCTCAACCTGACAGATATTTCCACTTTTAGCATGAACAACTTGAAGGAGTGGGGGTAGGAGAGAAGATGGATTATCTGAATTCCATGTGTGATGAGCCTAGTCTAATTCAGTGACCTTACTTGTTCAGGCTCTATTTATTCTTGTTGACCACACGTGGGGCAGTGAATGTTGGCTCCCTCCAAGAGACATGGAAAATGCCACTTCCTTGTAATCTTATTCCCGGCAGTAACACTTTGGAATAATCCTGGCAGAGTTTTTTTCTTTACATATCCTAAAGTATCATTATTTGTTTTCAAAATGAGATAGAAGTAAGATTTGCTTTTTTTTTTTTACTTAATATAGCTTAGATATTTTTTTTCATGTCAATACATGTATGCTCACTCCATTTGTTTTAATGACCACATGGTATTCCACTTTGCGGCTGGGCCCTAATTGATTTAACTGCCTTCTATTGCTGGGCAGTTAGGTTGCCCACTCAACTTTGATCTTTCAGGACATGCACCATATGCCTAAACAAACCATTATCTTGGCTAGAAATATACATGCTTTGCCCCTTGTTTTGGCATAATCCTTCCCAAGGAGCAGAAAAAAACCTCACAAATATTTCCCTATACTGATGATCGTTATTAAATGTGAAACCTGTATGTGCTTCATCGTTTGTTTATTTGTCTCTGTTTTTGTCTTTTTCTCTTACACAGTCATCTACAGTCAGGGACAAGGATGAACCGACTCTGCCGGTAGGAAGCAGTGGCCCTGTCTGTATGTGCCTGTGGAAGGGGGGGGGTTATGAACAAGGGGCTCATGTGCTCAACAAATCACCCTCTCCCTTGAAATACTATGCTGTGTGTGATTGTGTGCGCGCGCTCTGGCCTGCACTTAGTGTCAACTGAATTCTGACATTCATTGACAAATTATCTCTGGGGCTGTTTCAGAAAGTCTCAGTTCTCTCTTTCATTTGGCATGAACTTTTATAGGAGCTGAAAGAGTGAGCTAGTCCCACATTACATTCCAAGGGATGTTGAGCTGATATTTGGGGACATTGTGGGGAGGCATCTAATGCTTGATGTCTGTTTTCTTTATGTATCTGCATGCACCTAATTTTTGGCTGGAAATTTCTTTGGGTTCCATAAAAAGAAAAACTGCATGAGATCTATATATCCAGTATGTGCATAATGCCCAAAAGAATGCTTTCAGTTCTTTTATAGCTATAATCCTTTGCTAATAAAGATCTTCGCAGCAGAGTTCTGCCAGTTTCTCAGAATAAGAACCATAGTCATAGTGGTCATGACTGATTATTAACAACAAGCACATGTTTCAGTTCCTGTCCAATTAGCACATCACATCTTATGTGTGAAGCATGACAAGGAAATGACCTTCAGAGTTTTTGTCTTCAGCCATTAAACAGTGATTACATTTCAAATCTATTCAAATCTCTTCACCTTGCCTCTAAAATATTTTGAACCTTAACCATCTAAATCAAATAACACAATGCATTAAAAAATGTTACAGATTTTTAAGGCAGAAGGGCATAGGAATGAAGATTCATACGGCCCCATCCTTCCTCCTCTAATGCTTAAAACCAAGATTTATGACACTCACTGAGAGCCCATAGGATATGCCAGATCCAGTATTGGGCTACCGGTGTAGATCCAGACTCTTCCCTTGAGGAGCCCATGATCTGGCTCATCACTGAGACCCCAGTAATCCCCTCTGATTCTTCTCCAAACCCTGTATTTCTGGGAACATAATTTCTAGTAGAATATCAATTATAATAAAATCAGACTAAGAAATTCAGACATTTCCGTGTACTTCATACTGACATTTTACCCATACTTCAAGCTTACTATAGGTTTAATGTTTGTCTCCAACATACAGATTATGATTGTTAATAAGTATTCTTCAGAGTAAGGCTCCATGGGCAATAGTTCAGAAACTGTCCAAGTTTACCAAGTTAACCTGATTTTTTTAAGCTTAGTGGTCTAATGTGTATCTTAAAACTCAAAAGGTGCTTTGGTCTGGGGTGTAGCACTTTCCAAAGTATTTGACTATGGAGTCTCTTATGGGACTTTTCTTGGGACGCACCCTTTGGATCCGGAGTTCAATGGAACATTTTGGAAAACCCTGCGTTGTAGAGGATTGGAAGGCAGTGGGAAACCGTAATTTATTTTAACCAGACCCCAGAAAAATCTCATGTCAAGAATTTGGATCAAAAGTTCAATAAGAAATTCCTTTCCGCACATTGTGCTGCCCTCTCTTAAATCTCTGTCTGTGAAGCTTGGCCTCTGGAACGTCGTCCCCTGTGTTAACCAACACAAAATCAATCCAAGAAGGAGAGCACAGTTCCTAATCAGGATAAAAGTTGGTTGCAATCCACTGTTTGGATATTTTTTTTAGATTGTTTGTTTTTGAAGATTTTAACAAAGAGTTTGTTGGTAATCTCACCTCTAGAGGTTCATTGTTCCTCTCTTAATCTGCCAGTTTCATTTATTTGCCCAAAGGTTCACTCTAGCAGGAGTTTATACAAAAGAAATCCTCCCTTTGAAGTTAGGAAGTTTCTCTGTAGATTTATAAGTGGTTCTCTCTCTTTAAATCTCACTTAACACAGACCATAGGGCTTCATGAACTAGAGCTGTGGTCCAGGGCAGAGAAGAGGAACCCTGGGAGATGTGGGAGATGTTCTTTTGGGGAGAAGGGGGAAATATTAACACCTCTATCATTTATTTTCTATGTTATTCTTCATAATATCCACTTTTTCAAGTGTTTTATAATATATATGCTCATTTTTTAATATAGATATGGATATAGATAGATACAGATACAGATGGATACATATACATACACATACATACTCAAACATTTTCCTGATAGGGTGCACAATCCAAACATTGTAGAGACCACCCACTGGTTCAGGTAACAAATTCTGAGAGAAGCAAACTTGAGATTCATTCCTCTACCCTCCGTTTCTCGTCTGTGTGAATTGGACACCTCATTTCACTTCTCTATGACAGTTTCCTCATCTGTCTAAAGGAAATAATAACCCGACTGGTGTGGCTCAGTGGTTGAACGTCAACCTATGAACCAGGAGGTCACCATTCGATTCCTGGTCAAGACACTTGCCTGTCGTGCAGGCTCGATCTCCAGTAGGGGGCGTGCAGAAAGCAGCTGATCAATTATTCTCTTTCATCATTGATGTTTCTCTCTCTCTCTCTCTCTCTCTCTCTCTCTCTCTCTCTCTAGCTCTAGCTCTAGTTCTCTTTCTCTCTGAAATCAATTTAAAAATATTTTAAAGGGAATAAAAACAGCGCCTAGTTCATTTTATGAATGAAGCATATAGCACATTGACTAGCATTTACTAAGCTCTAAAATGGTAGCAAATAAATTTATTTAATAGGAAAGGCTGTGAGAAAGCCATTCCTTTGGGGGATTTGAAATGTACCTTGGGAATCTTTGGTCAACAGTGTGTGATCATGTGACAGAAACAAGTGACCACCAGACAAGGGGAGGATCTTACCTGTAATGCACTTGCCTTTGGTTTCTGAGAACTAACAGCCTCTTTGTCTGGTTTCTCTGTTCAGGCCAAGCCACGTCTCCAGCGAGGTGGAAGCTCTGCCTCCCTCCACAACAGTCTCATGAGGAATAGCATCTTCCAGCTCATGATACACACCCTCGACCCACTCGCTGAAGGTAAACACCAGGCTTTAGTTTGGAAGGTTGTTTGGGGGGAAAGAGGACGTACTTCTCTTCATAAAACATGTGGACGCTTCCGTCACACAAGCCTGCCAATGTCCTCATGCTTAGCATCTTCCAGAGAAAGCCCTGGTCCTCTGGTGTGCTTTATCTGCAACAGCTCCGTTCATAATCGGAGATGTGCGTACCAGGAGTAGAATTGGACATCCATGTGCCTTTTGATTCTGTCTTTTGATTCCTCCAGCATAAATACACTTTGTTATGAGACAGAGAAGACAAAGAGGTTTTTCTCCCTTCCCGCTAGAGTGACAGTTCCCTTTCTCATCCTCCCTAAGTTCCATAATGAAGTTGTATGCTAAGATAAATTGTGCAGCTTTTAAAAAGAAGAGTGAGAAGAGAACTCGTGACTTAGGAAGGACAAGAGTAGTTTGGGGAACCGTGTTCACTGCTGCACATTGATATTGTACTGATTCCTTGGCAAGTGGAGCGTGGGGGTCCTCTCTAAAGTGCTTAGGATTAGTCACTGGGGCCCCAAAAGGCCTGATTCACCTCATCAGGAAATCATATGAACCATCCCAAAGACTCCAGTATTGAGTTCTTTCAGTTTTGCTCATTCACAATGAAGGCAGATACATCAAGTTTCTTAAATTGCCTAACTGTCCTAAAAAATTAATTTTTCAGGTAGGTGGATATCTGATGTGTCAAATAAATATCAGAGTTAGGCCACGAGCGAGGGGGTCACATATAACCAAGTCCGTTCTCTCTTCGCCCATGGACCTTATAATTGGGCCTGATATTGCACAGGGACTACTAACCTGGGGAAACGGTCTCTGCCACTGAATAAACATGTGGGATGAGATTGTCAAATAATGTCACACAAGTCAGAGCTCAGACCCAATATGAAGCTTTGCTCAGTAATGTCCAGGGTACAGGGAATCGGAGATTCAGGTGAAGTAAAGAAAAGTCTGGGACCTCAGGAGCGGCTCCCCAGGTCCTAGCTCCCCTCACTGCCACACACCACTCCCCCAGAATAATAGGGGAGGATCAAGGGGCCACCACTCCCTGTGGAGTTTTTCAATGATGAAAAATTTTCCATTTTGTACCCCAGAGAGTTGTAGAGCTGACGTGATGTTTTCCAAGGAACCCTGCTTCAGAGACCCTGAGTTCTAGATACTAGCCAGACACATCCTAAATATTACTACTCTATTTACCCTGAGGCCCACTTGACAAGGAAGCTAGACCCGGTCACTAGCCTTCTTCTCCTTCTCCCGGGCACACCCCAGAGAAGGGAGTGAAGGGATCACAGGTCAACGTCCTCCCAGCCACTAAGCCCTTGTGTGGCTTTGGGCAGGTTAGAGTCCTACTAGCATGTACCTGGTTTCTTCATCTGTAGTAATAGTGACCTCTGTTCAGCACTTCATAGTTGACAAAGCATTTTCACACCTACATTATGCTTTATAATAACAGTTCATAGCTAACATTATTATACTAATTTTATAAAATATCATACCATTAAAACATCTCAAATTTATCTACTGTTCTCTCTGCCAGCACTTTATTCCAAGCCATCTCCATTGCTTTCCTGGATTCTTACAGTAGCTTCCTAGCTGGTCTTCCTCTTTCTCCGTTGCCTTCTTCTTTGTATATTTTCCACATGGCGGCCCAAGTAATCTTAAAAAGGGTTCCATTCTGGTCAAGGGCACATACCTCAGTTGCAGGCCTGGTCGTGGCATGGCGTGTGTGGTAGGCAACCAATTGATGTGTCTTTCTCTCTCTGTCTCTCCCTCTCCCTTCCACTCTCTCTAAAAAAATCAATGGGAAAATATCCTCGGGTGAGGATTAACAACAACAACAACAAAGAAGTGAAGGCAATATGTCAATCCTACTTATAACCTGTAGAGGCTTCCCATGGCTCTTAGGAAAATTGTGAAATACTTACCATGGTCCACATGATCTGCCTCTTTCTCCAATCTCAATTTGACTCACCTGGCTTTAGCCACAGAGACCTTTCTGTCCGGAAACAGGTACTTCTTTCCAGCCACAGGGCCTTTGCACCCAGAATGCTTTTCTTCCCCCCACCTCCTCTGTTTGCCTGCTTTACCCCTGCCCATCCTACAGCACTCTGCCTAAATGACACTTCCTGATCACCTAGTATAAATGGACCCCCAACCCTCATCTCTCCATCTACCCTTTAATTTCTCTTTATTGCTCACATTATGATTGTGTGATTATTGGTTTACTGCCTGTCACCCCCAGGATACAGTAAGTTTCTCAAGAGCAGGAACTCTATTCTATTCACTACTTGTCCCCAAGATTTAGCAGAGCGCCTGGCATAGAATAGCTGCTGAGGCTCAGAAGGATTAAGCAACTTGGAAAATTCATGCTTTTAACCTATAGTCACACAATCAATTTCAAAGCCCTCTAAACCCCCACAGGTTTAAGATTGTATCTTGGTTATTTTGAGCCACTATCTTCTTCACCCATCTTTGTAGAGGGCCACATGAGAAAAGTAAAGAACTATTTTATCTGCTTCAACTCCCTTATGAGCAGGCAACTGAGTATATTTATTTTTGCCAAGCCAGTATTATGTAGTTATTAAGAGGACAGACTCCAGAGCTAGAGTCTCTGGGTCCAGATCCCAGCTCTGCATTTACTAGCTGTGTGACCTTGAACAAGTTACTTAACTTCTCTGTACTTCAGTTTCCTCATCTGTAAAATCAGTATAATAGAGTCATGTCTAATTACAAGATTATTATAAGTATTAAAGAGTGAATATACATAAAGCATTGAACACAGTGCCTAGCAGGCCATAAGTACCACATACAGGTTTAGAATTATTCTGTTTCATTATTTTGAAAAGTAATACAGCATATGATTTTTTTAAAAATTCAAAATATTCAAAAGGCTATGGTAAAAAAAAATAATAATAAGTCTTTCTCATCCATTAACCTCCCAGTTTTCTTCAGCCCTTCAATTCTCCCCTTGAAGAAATCACAGCTACCAATTTCTTGGGATTCCTTCCAGAGATGTCCTATGTGTGTGTGTGCGTGTGTGTGTGTGTGTGTGTGAGACCTTGCCCACAGGTCTCAACAATCTAAATTTCTCTTTTGTTGTTGTTGTTGTTGTTTGGGGGCGTTCAGTTTCTGGTAGAGCCTTTTTTGTTTTGTTTTCTGAGGGAGGTTGTTTTGTTCCTGTGAGAAAGGAGAAAGTAAATCCGGGTTGTCTCGGAGCTGGGCCATCAGTGATTTCTGAAACACCTGGCCGTTGTGGGTTGCGCTGCAGTTAAATGTTTCTCCTGCTGTATCCATATGTGCCTCTGGATGCAGGCGCCCACTTTCAAGGTGAAACCACTCCCTGAAGGACGTGGAGTGCTCTGATGGTGCGAATCCGAGAGGATGCTGAGCGCCATAATCAGTTCTGGACTTGAGTGATTAGAAAATATGGAAAGCACTTCAGTGCTTTAAAATTGCTCCACAGCACGCAGCCAAGGAAACAGATTGCTCTGGTATTTATCCCCCAAGTTCACAATCATTTTCCATTTCAAGAACCGCCAAAAAATTAACCCACAGCTCTCAGAAATTGTCATCTCTCTTTTAGTTTGCATCTGATCATTTGAATTCACATGTCCTTGTGCCAAACTGTCACTCTCCTTTAACAATGTAGAGGCTGCTGGTTGCATCACCACGTTGACGGCATAAGCACTGCAGTGCTCCCCTGTGGCGTAAGGGACCGTTCACTGGTGTTCTTGGCGTCCACCCAGCTGAGTAGTGCGTTGGCACCATGGGCCGTACGGTCACTGTTCTTCAGAGGGAAGTTTCCAACTTCATTTGAAAACATCGTCTAGGACAAATGGGCTAGAGCAGGGGTGAGGAACATCCGGCCCGAGAGCTGTATAAGGCCCAAGAAGTCATTTGGTCTGGCCCTGCCAACACAACCGCAGGCAGGACTCGAAATTCAATAAATCTAGGAGCTTTTTTCATAGCAACATAAATTTATATTAAGTGAATTATATTAAGCGAATGATGTTATAAATATTCCAATGGCAGAAAAAAGGTTCCCTACCCCTGGACTAGAGAAAGACACTTCCCTTGGTCTCATCTGTGCCCCTCAGGGCGTTTTGTCTTCTCAACCCCAGTGTTGAGCCCTTGCCAAAAGCTTTCATTGGTGGTTGGTTTGGCCTCTGAGCCTGAGTCACAAGACCTAGCAGTGTTTGTGTTTCGGTTCGCTATTGATATGTAACAAAGCACCAACACTTGGTGGCTTAAAACTACCACCATACTGTTCATTGCTCATGATTTCATGGTCAGAAATTTGCGCAGAGATCAGTGGGGTGATTCTTCTGTTCCATGTGGTATCAACCAAGGTCCTTTGGTGTGATTCAGCTAGTAGATGGGCAGGTTAGAAGGTCCCAAAGGGCTTCACTGGTGTGTCTGGCACCTTCGTAGGCACAGCTAGAAGGCAGGGCTCAGCTGCACCCTTCTGATTCTCCAGGTTGTCTTGGGTCTTTCCACATGGTTGGACTTTTGACATGGCAGCTAAGTGTTCCAAGAGCAAACCCTCCAATCTCAGGGGGAGCTGCAAGGCTTACAATGACCTAGCCTGGGAAGTCCCAGAATGGCTCTTCAATGCATTCATCAGTCATGAAGGCCAGCCCAGACTGAAGGAGAGGAGACTCCACCTCTCCATGGGAAGATACCATAGAATTTGAAAGCATCTTTACTATAACCCAGTCTGTCTCAGGGACACACACCGCTGGTTGGTTCATCTGCTCACTATTCATTGGTGTGCTCTGGGCAGACCACATTGTGTGGGAGGGACAAAGCCACGGTCACCCTGCCTCGGGTGAAGGTTTAGTCTAAACAAGGCTGAGCAATGGCTTTCTAGGGCTACATGATTCTGAACAGGACATTGTTCGTGAAAAGAGGAATCTGCTGAAGATTCATGTAAATTGCTGGAATAAAGATTTTGTTCTTTTTCTAAGAAAGCCCTGGAGAACTAGAATCATCAGTCTTTGAGATCACAGCATGACTATCTGAACTGATCTTTCTAATAAATTTACTGCCCCATATTGATTTTAACATATTCTCTAAACAAGCCATTATATTTTCCCAGGTATACATCTTTATTAACCTAAAACAAGGACACTGGATGTAGCACTTTGGTCGTGAGAAGTAGCTTCTACTATCAATTTGTCTCATTACAGTAGCACCAAGTAACATTTGCAGAAGCTTATTGCCCAGGCACTATGCTGAGTGCTCTGTGTAAACCTTCTCATTTAATCCTTACACTAGCCCTACCTACTCCATTTTTCAGAGAAGGACATTGATGTATAAAGAGGCTGTGTCTTGCCTCACTAAGTGACACAAGAAGTAAATGGCAGAGCCAAGAATGTGAACCTGTATCTTTCTGATCCAAGGTCTGGGTTTATAGTTCTCATGCTACTCTGGTGCCTTGTGTGTCCTCACGTCCAACTCAGTGTTTCTTGTTCTCCTGGTGTAGACACCAGCATAAATAGCAGGAGCCTGGACCTATCCCTGGAACAGTTATTCATTCAGTCTGTAACATGTGAATTTTCCATACCTAAGCCTTTGCAGCAAAGCATATGGTAGCCTTAGCTCTCCCCTCACTTTCCCCGCACCCAGAACTGCAGCCCCCGCTCATGCATCCCCCATGCACCTTGCTCTCATCACTTGGCTTTTGCTCAAGCACATGCAATTACTGTTGACCTGCCTGTCCTGGATGTCATGGGTACTAACCTACACAGGAAAAGGAATCCCATAGGCAACTCTGCAACTCTGGCAGAGCCCACTGACTGGGTGATGACAGTGGAGACATTGGTATGAGAACAGGATGGATAGAATAGCATTAGAGTTTGACCATGTAGCCTATGTGGTCCAAGTGTCAGACTGCCTTGCTCAGCTCTTGCTGTGTGACCTAGAGCAAGTTTCTCAACCTCACCGGGCCTCAGTTTTTCCACTTGTAAAATGGGATAATGATAGCACCACCAGCATAAGTTCATGATTACTATTACTCAGCCTTTTAGAGCCTTAGTTTCTTCATCTGTAAAAGGGAATAATGATAGTTCTACTATCAGAAGCTTGTGGTGAGTATTCAATACAATAATACCCAAAAAGTATATAATTACTTCTCAGTGACTAGTGGCAATGATTTTTCAGTTAAAATTGCATTCAGTTCATGCAATAAAATTCAATTGTAGTGGTTCAACTTAATACTTTTTTAAGACTTTGTTTTTAGAGCACTTTTAGGTTTACAACAGTGAGAGGAAGGTATAGAGATTTCCCATATACTGTCTGCCCCCACACATGCATATCCTCCCATGCACATCACACACCAGAACAGTACATTTTTAAACAAGGATGAACCTACATTGACACATCATAATCACCCAACGTCCATAGTTTATTTTAGGGTTCATTCTTGGTGTTGCACATTCCATGAGTTTGGGAAAATGTATAATTATCCTATATCCATCATTGTAATGTCATACAGAGCATTTTCTCTGCCCTAAAGATTCTCTGTGCTCTGCCTATTCATCTCTCCCCCACAACCTCCCAAACCACTAATCATTTTACTATCTCCATAGTTTGGCCTTTTCTAGAATGTCATATATTTGGAATCATACAGTAGATAGTTTTTTAGAATATTACTTTACCCATTTCAACAGGAAGCCCAATTTAACAGTTGCCATTAGGGATCAGTGTCCTGTTTCTTCATTCTTTCATCCAGAGAGTGTTTTTCTCATTCTCATTCTCATTCTCATCCTCATAGAAGGGTGGCTGCTCCCGCTACCATATCTGTAGTCTAGAAGGAGAAGACAGTGCAGCGGTCTTTTTTATCAGGAAAAGCTTAGTGTTCCCAGAGGCAGACTTCTGCCTCCATCACATGGGCCAAGTAACCATCCTGACTTCCAAAGGAGCCAGCACTGGGCGCTCTGTCTCCCCAGACATGGAACTCCCTGGTAGACCCAGTGCAGGTGAAATGTGTCCACCTTCTTCTCCCATCCCTAGGGACCTTCCTCCTGTCTCTTCAGATTCCTGATGTACAGAGAAGAGGTGTGATGTGCCCCTTCTTCCTCTCTTTTAAAGGACTCTCTATTGACCCACAGATCCAACTTTTACACAGTGCCCCTGAGTCCTCCCCAGAAAAGACATGCCCTAAACCTGTCATCTGAGAATCCTGGTTCCCCTAAAACACAAGTGAATTATGGCCCATCTCTGCTCAAAACCATCTCACCAACAGGAGAAGCCCTAGTATTTGCAGTGGCCCTAAGGCCTCCTGTGACCTGCCTCTCCACGTTCCTCTTGTGCCTCTCCCCTCTTCCCTTCTTCTCTGCTTTACTCTGCCCTCCCCCACTCCTTTCCTCCTCCCTCAGCCCTACTCTCCTCTCAGGTATCATTCCCTTTGCTTCACTTCTCTGGCCGCCCTTTCTCACAAACCACAAACACACTCCTGCCCCAGGCTCTCTGCATATTTCCTTCTTCCCCCAGACAACCAAATGGCTTCTACCCTCCCTTCCTTCAACTCAGCCTTCAAATGCCACCTGATCAAAGAGACCTTACTCAGTCAACCTTTTGAAAAGTATCAACCCCAAAATGGTGATAATAAAACAGGTTTCTGGGTTTCCCTTGCCCTGCTCCGTATTTCTCCGTAACACTTATCATCATGAATGGATTTAGTTGTTGTTCACTGCCTGTCTTCACCCTTATATCTCCAGCATGGCACGACATGGGGCAGGCTCTAACCTATCTCCAGGGCCCAGCACATATGGGCCCCAATAAGTATTTGTGGAATGGGTTAATTGAGTGCTTGCTTTTATAATTTGTTCTGCTGGAGAACCGTATGTCTCTAGCCATGTAGATTGTCTTAACCCATGTCCTGTCAACGGCTCTTTGGTTGTGACCAACAAAGTCCCATTTCATACGATGGTTGTCTGTGTAGAGGTAAATAACAATCGTGTCTGCTGTGGCCACCGTAGTATCCCCAGCTTCTGGGAAGGCACTGACATTCAGTCGATGCCCAGTCAATATTTGCTAGATGATTAGATGAATCTCCCTCTAGTTCTGAAATTGCTGCTGCAGTGGGAAATGTTTGCTCTGTGCCTCTCATCTTCTTGAGTTCTCCTGTTCACTTCTTCCTCTTTCTTTTCCAACTTTTTGTTCTTCTTTTCTTTTCTTTCCTTTTCTTCCCTTTGATATACTGTTGGATCTTTTTATTGTATCCCATGGACCTAATTTTATATGTTCAAAAAATTATAAGATTCTAAGAAGTTTGTTGTTTTAACCATTTCTTTATTTTACAAATTCAAACACCTGTAAAATAGCACCTCCCACATAATTTGGCATTAAGCTGTGTTTAAGAAGGAAACTGCAGAAGAAGCTCTTCATTCGGTTTCTATGGATTCTTGCATTCTCTCTACAATTCTAATAATTTCTCCTTCCTTTCAGATTTTCAAATTTTGATTTACATTTTTTCCCACTATAACAACAATTTTATTAGTAATAGCAAAATTTAACAAATAAGTGAACTTGATACCTTAAGAAACACAAGAGTAGGAACAATAGTTGCTTAGTGGGCCTGCAGTTGAACTGAAGGATCATTTAACTGAGACGGTTTGGAACAGCAGGTCCCCATGCCTGTTCTGCAATTTCTTTGAGGCTGTTTTTCCATGACACAACCATCAGAATCCTGTAATGAGATGTCTGAAGATGACATCATACTCACTGCCTTATTTGCTATTATAAAGACGGGGACATTTCCCCACGGTAAATTCACTTCATGTTATCAGCTGGTCTCTGCTGTTTTCACTTTATATCCAGCACATTCCTGCTACATCCAGATTGGTCAGGGTGTCCTGGGAGCATGGCTCTGGCCTTTCTGAAGGACAGTGTTGCTCGCTCATTTCCCTCTTCAGCGGCTGCGTGGCGTCCTGATACCATCTCTGCCAGTCCTTTATCAGTCTGGCTCAGGCAGTGGGATATGAACGAGCAACTTCAGTGACCTGAATTTCAGGACGTTTTGATGGGAAAAGCCTCACAAATGAGTAGCAAATATCTATTTTTTACCATCCTTCCTGTACCCCAGACTGGGTTTTCAAAAAAATATTTTTATTAACTGCAGAACCCCACTGATAAAGGAACTCCCACAGGGAAGAGTAAATCGTTTTTTGAAACTGTTAGAACTATTAAGAGTTCACTCACCAATAAATTTAATTTTTTAAGAAGAGTTGACTCACGTCAGATCCTTTATCGGCGTGCCGGATTCACTCGCCTTTCTCCAGACCAGCAATAACATAAAAGAAATAAATACCCGACTCGCAAATGTGACAAAACCATAAAGTACCAAGGATTTACCCAAAGGAAATGTTTAAGAACATTATGGCAAAACAATAAATAATCATTTGTTATAAAGTCCTGATAGTCATCTCATAATTCTCTCTCAGCAGTGGCTGTGGGAATGACTGTGTTTTACCTCAGAGGAAACTGGGGTTCAGAGAGTGACATTACTTGCTCAGTCACCAGCCCCTCAGTTTGCCTTCAGAGCCTGAATGTTATCAGTCGCCCACACAGGACTCTCATCATAGCCACACTCGCTCATCCTCTGTGCACAGAGCCATTCGTGTCTCCTTTTTTTTCTTCTTCCCAGTTCTTTAGCATATACATGGAGTGTAAACCTGATGCTGACACCAGGATCAAACTTTGACTTGCTTGCTGGCGTTTCTTTTCTTCTTACCAAACAGCAGAACTTGTTATTTCCCCAGCTTCTTTTTTTTCATGTAATGTAGTTTTATTGCCTAGTATGCTATATTAGAAATGATCAGAAACCCTGCTTGTTATTTGCCTGGAAGGAAGTCATCACTATGAAAAAGATCTCTGCTATTTTCCTGGCAAAACTTTCCACCAGGAGCTAGCAGCAGCATGGGCCTCCTTCTGCGCTGTCTCCCGATGGCTTCATTGTCCATGTAAATATCCAGCCCTTGCCAGTCTATGTGGAGGTATTTTTGTGAGATTATCTGCATTTCTTTTCCACTTCACAGGCTTTTTATTTCTTTCAGATGCTTCTATTTTTAAAAACAGCTTCAATAGGAGCTTTCCTAAATTGCCATTTGATCCCAGAAGAAAGTCATTTTCATGCCTGTTTTATTCAAAATCTGGAGAAGTTGTCCCTGACAGACAGTGTTGTACCTTTTCTTTCTACCCCAAATCATAGATCAGTTTAAATTAGCAAGAAAGGTGTTGCATGCAGCCTCAACTGGTAAGCGAATAGGCAACGGGAGTGAAAACCTTCTCTTGGAGAAGAGTAAAATCCAATCTACTGGCCGTGTTTTTAATAAGATGACAGTAGCTTCAATGCCTGGGTAGAGGAAAGAAGGCTCTTAATGCCTCTCATAGAGCAAACCCAGGGACAAGTTAAAGAGCTCCTCTCTTTGGGGAATAGTAAAGCATTATGCTCAGATTTGAACGTCAGAGACGGTTGAAATTGAATCTGTCTTGTGTGTTGTGCACATTGTAAATAAATTTCACTTGGGGCATGAAGAGAATGGGAATGGTTTTACTAAAATAAATGTTTCTGAGTATGGGAATGGGTTCTCTCTCTCTCTTTCTCCCTCCCTCCCTTCCTCCTTCCCTCTCTCCAGTTTGTTTTCAAGTAAAGGACACAAAGACATGTGACCCAAAAATTGATTTTGATGGCATTTGAGTATAAACATAGACAAAGATGGAAAAGGACAAAGGAGCATCCATAAATTTGCAGCTCCATCTTGAACGTATCACATGCTCAAAGATGCAGTTAGACCTGCTTCAGAGGGAGGACTCAGAGTTCCCAGAGATAGAAAGCAGCTGTCACAGGTACCAAAGGATGGAGGCAATCATTGAAGCTGAAAAAGCACTTTCATTTTCCCAGTGCCCAGCTGATACATAAGTTATCAGTGGAGTGTGTGGGCCAGTCCTGGCACCTCATTAGCTCTATGTCGGTGTTTGCCAAATAAATCAAATTTTTTGGTTTTGCAACCATTACATTCTTAGGCAGTTTACAGTGGTTCAGTAGTAAATCAGTGAATTATCTTTTCTATATTTTCCCTTTAAAAGAGGCCTATTCACAACGTGCCAAGTTTTTTAAATCCTGCTAAACCTGTCTTTTTAGCAATCTGGATTTCAGATGAGCAAAAGTTATCCTGAAGCTGTATAATTATAGTTTCTGTATTTAAAAAGTTCTCCCCTCCTTTGTGCAATGGAAGGAAATCAAGGTGACATGGTACTCAACTCATTTCCTTCCCCAAAGTCTCAACTTCATCTGGATCCATAGTTGGGCAGACCAAAAAAAAATTTATTCCCAACATATTGATAAAAATCTAGAAGAGCAGTTACTGTACTCATTTTTTCCATCCTGCCAAAACATTTGTACACTTGAGGGTTATGAGGCCCTGCATCCTCCTGCATCGTCAGGTCTCTGGTTCACTGGCAGACACTTGCTACTTAATCTGAGGTGCACTCTGGACTTTCTGTGAAACATACCTTAATCTTCTGCCCTATCTTTGCATCCTGGATTTTAAAGTCACTTGTATAGTCCCACTTTATATAATACTAGTGCCCGGTGCACAGATTCGTGCACATTGAAAGGAAATTAATTAGAAGGTGGCCGGCGGGGCAGGACTGGGCAAGACGGGCCAGACACACCCTGGAGCCAACCTCCCATGGACCCTCCCTGGCTGGCCGCTCCTGGGGTGGCACGTGGCTCAAAGGGCGTCTGCAGAGTGAGCAGGGTCCCTCTGGCAGGTGGGGTCTTTCAGCCTGGCCTGCAGGGATTGTGCTGAAACAAGCTCTCTGACATCCCCCGAGGAGGTCCCAGATTGCAAGAGGGCGGTTCTTGGGTGACACACCCCAGAATCGGGTTCCTTCCTCTCTGGTTCCAGGGTGCGTCACCTGAGAACTGCCGCTGCCAAGTCACCAGAACTCAGCAGCTCCTGCATTGAGCGTCTGCCCCCTGATGGTTAGTGCATGTTGTACCTACCAGCCAGTCTATGGTCGGACGGTCGCTTAGCCAGATATATAGATATAGATATAGATATAGATATAGATATAGATATAGATATAGATATAGATATAGATATAGATATAGATATAGATATAGATATAGATATAGATATAGATATAGATATAGATATAGATATAGATATATTATTTAAGTGGGAATACTGGTAAGTGGATTTACACTTAAAACCAATGAAATTTAGAGGATTTCATGAACATTCATTCTACTTTCAATTTGCTCCTTTAAGTTCTTTGTGAGTTTGGGTGATTGTTTCCATTGTGGTAGGGATCTATGTATTCAGTAAAGTGACATCCTGGACAACACTCAAGTGTAGAGTAATACATAGTGTGAGGATAGCTTTTCATTTGAATCACTTCCACATCAGTGGCATTCATTTCCTTTCTGACTTCCAGTCTTTTTTTCCCTCGGTTTCATTCAGTTCTCAAATTCTCTTGCTTTCTCATACTTCTCTCTTCACCCCTTGCCCTTTCTCCCCAGTTGGAAGGTTGGGGTTGGTTTTTTTGTTTGTTTTCTTTTTTCTCTCTTTTTTCACTTTACTGCTTTTTCCTCCTCCCCTGGGACACTTTTCCTGTATGCCTTTCTGATATTGTTAAGTGCCCGGTGCAGCAGACGGTGAGACTCGGCTGTGCTCGCCCCACAGCTGGGTATAATTTTGTACTGGTTCTCTGTCTGGCAGAAGCCACTAAATCCCGCCAGGCTGCAGGGTGGGATTCGGGAGAACATCCAAGTTCTCTGGCCAGCTCGCACGCGGCATCCATTCTGTGCACCAGTGTTCCTGTCTCTGGTTCTGGGACCGGACCGCCCTGCCATGCTATCACTCTTGGTGGAGCTGGGTGATGTCAGTTCTCCTCTTCACAGAAGCACTGAAGGTGATCCCAGGAGTTGAGGCTGCATTCACCTTCCCTTCACAGGCTCCCTCCCCACAGGGATACGAAGGCAGAGTATTCGAGACTGCAGAGTGAGAACCCTAAACTGGGAGGAAGCATAGGGCTCAGAGCGGAAGGCAACTAGGCTGAGGAGATTAACACAGCACTATTAAATACAGATTTAGTTTAGTCCAGCAGCACTTAATCACCTGCCCGTGCCAGGAACTCTGCTGGGTGCCCGCATTAACAAAATGAGTTCTTGATCCCTTGCCCGAAAGGGCAGAAAGCAAACAGGTAGAGGTACTTGATGAGCACACAACCCACAACCGGAGGAAGTGACTTACACCAGGGACAGGGCCATTCAGGAATGCTGCGCGCAGGAGGGAACCTCAAAACTGGCTTCCAGGTGATTAAATAAATTAGGAGACCTAATAAAATTCCCTACACAAAAAGGTAGCATATGTGGGATTTTGAGCTGTATTCTCAGTTTGCATTTTGAAAGGCTTACCCTGGTAACAATGTGAAAGGTTGGTGACAAGTGCTGGGAGACAGTAGGCGGGAAGAAAGATGAGGAAACGAGTTCAAATGAGACTATTGCAGAAGCCTCGGCAGGGCCTCTGAGTAGGAGGGGAAGTGGGAATGCCACGGAAAAGACAGAGTTGAGGCTGTTTGGGGGCAGAATTGATAGGGCTTTGTGACAGGTTGGGTTGTGGGTGTGGCTTATAGAAACATGAGTATTACTTTAGGCCCAGCCCTGTGTATCTTAGTCACGTGTACTATAACCAAGCTCACATTTCTATGAAAGAAGATGGTGGCCCTACCTGTATGCACCACCTCCTTTTTTTTTAAGGGGCAGGGGAAGAGAATAAAATATTTTGCCATTTTTAAGACTTAGCAATAAATATGCTTGTGTTCCCCATCCCAGATTTGATAACTTACTCAGAAAGTATCTTGTGCTTGATTTTGTAAACATGATCTTTCCATTTACAAAAATGCAAAAATTTACCCAAGATGTTAGATGTCATTTAGTGAAAATGTTAGCTTTCTAAACCCTTACACACAAAAAAAAACTATTAGTAATATGTTTTAGAAACTTGCTATTAGAAGAACTCGAACATATTTTTCTGAAATAAGAAATAAATTCCAAGTGTCACATGGATGGTATCTAATAGTTTATGTTCTTTGCTGTTCAAATCATATTCTTTCACCATGTTTGACAATATCATTTTCTCACTAGAAACTCCAGCTAAAAAAGAAGATACCAGAAAAACTATTGAATATTCATTTGAACTCTGAGTTCATGGCCATGGAGACAATAATAATGACAACTGGAGTAACTACCATTGATTGAATACTTCTATGTGCCAGACACTGTGATGAGCATTTCATATAGAGTAGCTCATTCAGTTTTCACATCAATCCCATGATTCTATTATATTATAACCTGATTATATTATAACTTGTTCTATGGTACCATTTTACAGACAGGGACACTGAAAGTTAGAGTAGTTAGATAATTTTCCCAAGGACACAAGGGAAGTAAAATGGAGTCAGGTTCAAATCCAGATTTGTTGGACCCCAGCACTCACTCTCTTAACCACTAGACATCACTTTTCCAAACAGGATCCCCTTTGAGCTTTCCTTTTGAAAATAAAAACCTAAGGATCTTCTTATTATCTTTTTCCCTGACTTGTATGTTCTTTAAATAATGCCAACAGTCTCCGTGGGCCTGAAATCAGATAATACAATAGACTATGACATTCATAGATTTTCTTTGGCATAACATAATGAGTCATTATTTTGTCATTCTTCTTTAACCTGTTTCTCCCACAATAAACATATGAAAAGAATGCTAGAACAAGGTTCTAATCCTGGTGGTCACTTGTTGTGACTTATCTTAGCCTGGATACTCATTACTCATTGGGCTTTGGCCCAGTCATAGAATGATGTCTGACATATTGAGTACTTCCAATGTTCCAGGCATTGTATAAAGCCCCTTACAACAACACAGTAAGGGAATACTAGAATTAGCCCCATTTTACAGATGAGGAAACTAAGGCTGAGTATCTTACTACAAAGTCACACAGCTAGTAAGTAAAATCTGTATTATAACTCACATCTCTTGGCCCCCAAACTTATGCCGTGCTGTAAGATCTCCTTATTTGGCATCATGGTGATAAGGTCTCCTGATCCCAGGTTCACTCCAATTTTGTGAAGATGAGAAGAATACTATCTATTGGCACGCTATGATTTATTTGAAGGAAAACCAATAGATGCTTTAAAGACATTAATAATACCTACCATATATTCAATGCATATTATGTGCCAATTATGTAAGTACCTATAATTCTCACCACAACCCTACAAGGCCACTATTATTATTCCCATGTTACATGTGTGTGGGCACTGTGTGTCAAGAGGTTGAGTAACTTGCCCATGATCTCATGACTAGTGACTGACAGTCCCAGTTGTCAAGTGAAGGTCTGTAGGCTCCAAACTATAGATGATAGTGCTGTCATGCTATTCTGTCATTTGCTTTCTTCCATCCCCTTGCGGAGGGTGGTGGGGGGAGAACATTTTGACAAAGCATCAGTGTTAAAATTATCTTAAGGTTGTTAGTGAGGTTTTTAATCACATAATTAAAAGGATACTCATAAAAGCCCAGGAAATCTTTTTTTTTTTTTAGCCACAGTTTGGAGTTGATTCTCTTGCTTAGTTGCTCATTATTTTCTTTAAAAAGTCCTTTACAGAAACCTGCTTGCTTTATCCTGGACTCTCCCCCACCCCTACCCCAACCCACCTCAAAAGGAAGGCAGCAGAACAGCACACCCAGGTTCCATTTTTCTTGCTTGATCATCCAGAGCATGTAAATTACAGTGAAATATGGCCTGAGTCAGCTCCTCACAGGACAGAAATCAGTAACCATTGATATTGCTAAGCAACACCACAGAGGAGCAAGGCTGCAAATTAGGTGACAAGTTTCTAAGAGTCAGAGTATCTGGGGACTCACTTGGGCATTTCATTATGAGCCATCAGGATGATCCACAGTAATGACCAGACATTATTGTTCACTGTTCGAGGATGATAATTCCCCTATAATTATATGGTACCTCCCTCTGTGATCCTAACCTACTTTACAGAACCTTCCACTGTATTTTCCATAATCCAGATATTTCCCTACAAGATAATTGGGAACAGTTACACCTACTGGGCAACTTCCATTACTCCCCAAAATAAGATTTAGGACAAGCAAACAAGCATCACCCTAATGACTTGTCTGACGGCACAACTAGCTGGGCAAGGACATGCATTAAGGAGGATATTAGTCATGGGATCGTAGCAGCTCCATTGGCCTGACATGGGCTCCACCTTCATGGTCCCAGGGGAGCTCAAGGTGATGAGGCTAAGCCCTTCCAAAGCCAGAAGTGAGCATATGGTACCTACACCAGATAAGCTTTGAAGGTGACAAGAAGGTGAGCCAGAGTCCTTGACCTTCTTGGAGAAAGGTTACCTAGCAAGGACCCCTCCCAGTTCCAACAGCTAGCTGGTCTCACTTGTTCATTCATTCATTCATTCAGTTAATATTTACAAGAAAATTGGACTAAACAACCTGGTTTTAAACCAAAGGTTACAAATTGATAAGCCAAATATGACCCAAAGTGTGTGTTCTTTTTAATTTGGAATTAGTTGCCAACATTTAAAAAAATAAGGATTTTTCACATAAAAATCCAAATACCTGGCTTCCCTTGAATAATTACAGAAGATCTATCAATACTGTGCCTGCATTTGCTCATGAAGCTAGAGCCATGTGACTGTGCCTCCTTTTTAGGCAGTACTGTCCAATTTTCCAGAATCACCACCCTTCTCTAATGTTGTCCCAGCCCACTTTGCTCTTCTGCATACCTATTGCCTGTGGGCCATTGTTGCTTTGTCAGAATGCCTACTGTGTTCTAGGCACTGGGCCAGATGCTAATGATCACACTGACTCCTGATTTGACCACTGATGTTGCATCAATACTTCCTTG
Source organism: Myotis lucifugus (assembly GCF_000147115.1). Taxonomy (NCBI): domain Eukaryota; kingdom Metazoa; phylum Chordata; class Mammalia; order Chiroptera; family Vespertilionidae; genus Myotis; species Myotis lucifugus. Next base: position 114,992 of record NW_005871269.1, on the reverse strand, counting down.
GGGCTGGGGCCTTGAATGATATGAGCAGATGGAAATAAACAAGGAAATGCATGTGGAGAGTGGAGGAGACAGTAACAAACCACTGTGTCTGGGTTTTCAGGAAACTTGTTTCATGACAGGGCTAGATTTGGAAGGCATGGAAATCAGGTGATAAATTTCTAAGAGGTAGCTGGGTGTATATGTTCATAAATCCTACTTGAAACTTAATAGCTGATAGATACATGATTAACCACAAGTTCAGCCCTTCATTTTCATTTTGCAAAGTTCTTGCCTTGCTTCCAAAAGCCCAAGTGAGAGATTTTAATCTCACAAGAAGAAACAGACGTACTCATTAGCATAGATTTGGAAGAGCTGGATGTGAAAAGAACTCCGTAGGGCAGAATCATCTCTGTTGACACCTTGAGTGTGACATACATGTGTTACCACATGTGGAGTACAGCTGTCCCTGGGCGAATGTGTACACAGTTAGGAGCCTCTTAGGGAAGTTTAACATATGAACATCAATCCCCCGCAGAATGTTGAGCAGAGCTGCTGCAATGAGTCAATACTTCCAAAGCTTTTTTTGAGTGAAATTTTTGAATTTGAAGGTTAATATATTCCTTTCCTTCTCACTTGAGGAAGAAGTGAGGATTTGTGGTTGTTCCCTCACTTACCCTCAATCTTTTAATGTTTCTTTCTAGTTAAAAAAAAATCTTTCCAGTTGCCTTGGCATGAACATTTGATATAAAATAATAATGACCAAAGAAAGCCTTTTAATGGAAAGCAATTAATTTTGGTGGCCCATGCATTTTTTGACATGAAATCAAACAAAACGTTTAAAATTGGGCTGCATTAGAAAATATTTAACTCATAATTCACGTTTATTTTGTTGAAAATTTTTCACATGAGGAAACAAGTGAAAAATGTTTAATACAGATAGCCTGTAAGAAACTTAAATCATGTATAGGTCTACAAATATAAATGCCATGTTTGTAGGAAGTGGGATGGGAAATTACAAGTACTCAACTCTCATACTACCCATTCACAAAACATTAAAACAAACACTTTTACCCAATAATAAAAATATACACAAATTTAAATATCACCTTAAGGCTAAAATGTAAATACTGCAAAACATGGTTTTAGAAGTTAGCCAGGCAGCCTTTCACTAAACCAAAAGTTCTTCTTTTGACAGTCTTCCTTGCGTTTAAGGGACGAAGTCTAGGGGTTTTTGTTGACTTGCACATGTCAAAAATAGACATTAACATTGGTACCCACACACAGAAATAATTAGAGTTTGGATAGGATTTAACTACGCCGGACTGAGTTAGATGTTCATGTTGGGCCTGTGGCAGAAAATGAAGAGGGATACCAATTGTTAAAGACTAGAGGCCCAATGCACGAAATTCATGCAAGGGGCTTGGCCCTCGCAGCCCCGCCCACTGGTCGTTCCTAAAGGTCGTTCACCATCCAGTCTAATTAGCATATTAGCTCTTTATTATATAGGACTAGAGGCCCAGCACGCAAAATCGTGCAGACCCGCCCACCCGCGCATGCCCTGCCCACCTACCCGCCACCCCGCCATGCTCACAGCCCCGCCGAGCCACCAGTCTTGCTGCGATTGGAGCCTGTGGGCCATGGGGGAGGGACCGAGAGGTGCTCCATGCACTTCATGGTGACCGGTCGTTTGGTCGTTTTGGTCATGACGCCTCTTGGCCTTTTATTATTATGATGTCTTTGGCACCCCAATGCAAAGTGCTTAATAGACATGCTCTCACCTGATCATCAAAAAAAATGCCTTAAGAATAAATATGTAATGCTCTTGTCCCCATTTGGCAAAAGAAAGAACTGAGGCTCAGAGAGGATCACCCAACTTATCAGCAGTAAAGCCACACTGTGGATTGACTGTCTTGTCTGTCTCACTCAGGAGCACTCTTAACCTTGATAGTGATGATGTGGTGTCAACAGTCAAGAAGCTTCAGACCCAGTGTCTGTATTCCTGGCTTCAGCAAGTCCAAGGGAAGTTCAGCAAACCAAAGCACCCTAAACCTCACTGTCATTTGAGACTGTGCGTTTGTATACTTCATTAGAAGTATAGGGGAGCACATAATATGAGGAGAGCACTGTTCTAGGTTCTGTTGGGAGGGACCTAGAGAGGAATAGGGTCTCTGCCGCCAAAATATGGACAGTGCAGTTCGAGAGACAGGCTTGAGTGCAAATATGAGAAGGGAAGGTGCCTAGGTCCAGCGCTGGATAAGTGGTGGTCAGATGCATGAAGAGTCCACTTGTCACATCCTGCTCCCCTGGTTGTGCTCTTGGTTTAATATTCCCCATAGACCTGAGAGTAGAAGAGCAGGACTGATAGAGAAATTTCCTTTAAGCATCTTTCCCAACATGGCAGATATCTCTTGTTGCCGAACAATAGTGATCTACTTAAAACCTCTATAAGTAGTATAGAATTTGTTTTATCAAACCTGTGTAAAATACCAAGTTGTCAAAATGCTCTGCTCCATGGCCCATGGGTTCTCCCTTACTCTTCTTGGTGGTGCTTACAATAAAAAAAGCTGCCCATTATCGATTGTTTGGTGGGTGTCATTATCTCATCTACTCTCCACCACGACTTTCGGGGGTACATACAATTATGCCTCTTTATAGCTGAAGACCTGGAGGCTCAGAAAGGTCAATCCAATTTGCTCAAAGTCACACAGCTAATAAGTAGCAGATTTGGGGTTCAAAAGTACACCTTGGCTTCAGAGTCCATATTTTCAACTTCCACTCACTACTGAAAACAATCCTCCCGTGGGTGTGATACACTCTGGTAGCTATACAAACTTCTTTGATAGGTATTAGTCATTACCAGCTACTGTCTGCACTGAGAAAGCCTTAATTTTTAGGTATTCACGTTCAGTTCAAACCAATACCAAAAATAAAGCAATTCTTTTATTTAAAAAAACAACAATACAAGTTAATCATATTTTTCTCCATCAGCCACTTAAGTAATAAATACTTATTCTCATTGATTTCTCTACATCTACTTTCCATTCTACTTAAATGGAAAGCATACATGCTTCTATTGACTCTGTTTTGTGTTGTGTGTGTGTGTGTTTTTTGTCAGAATTTTGAGGCCTGAAATATGAAAAGTTATTTTTCTGCTACTCCTATCTAGGAGATTTGCTGAAAAGAGGTTGAGAATGCAATAGACCTCAAAAGTGGAGCTGAGAAAGTCAGTGTTGGAAGGAGGAATCTGTGTCCAGACTCTCATTCAGAAAGGAAAATTAGGAGCCAACAAAGCTAGTTCTTACTCACAGATTCTTTGAAACTAAAGACAAAACCCTTCCCTTGGCTCACCAACTATGAAGTATGGACAAGAACTCAAAGGGATCTTAAAGCCAGGTAGTGATATTGCTGACAATACCTGGAAGGAAGTGGACTGAGGAATGACAAAGGTTCCACCCTTCTTAAAGAGCTGGGAGCTTGGATGCCTGTGGCCCCGGGCTGTCCAAATGGCATGGAAGCAAGTGCGGTCGCCATGATAGGCAGCATTCATGATCAGCTTACAGCTCATCCCAAACCACTGGGTTCTGGAATGTTTTCTTAGGCTGTGTGGCCTTCTTAGAGAAATGTTATAAGAAGAGGCACCAAGTGGTACCCAGGAGAAACTGCCCGGTGATTCATCCCTCTTCTGATCCTGGCTGCCTCTTAGTTGATATAATAGGCGTTGCTAGGTAGTATTCAACGGCACTCTCTTGAACTCCCTCACTTCCTCCCTCCAATCCCAAAGAAACTCAGCTTGGATTAGGACCATTTGAACCCTAATCTAGTGATGCTACAGGTGCCTCGGTTATTCTCCACGGGGAGTGTGCTGACTGGAGGTCACAGTGTCTGAGACCACTTTCCACGAGGTGTCCATAGGCCGTAAGTGCACCGTGTGCTCTGACTGACATGTGTATGTTGTGTTCATCCTAGTCGCCTGTCACACCTCTCTTCCTGAACCCCCTGAAGCCCTGGTTCAGGGGAGAGCGTCTGGGCTCTTGGAGATACTGCCCTGTCCCCTTGAGAACACGGAGCGCTGAGTTCACCATCTCACCATCCCATTGCTGTCGGTGTGAAAGACCCCGTTCTAGCGGGCTGGTTCTCTTCACACTCTTCTCTGCCTTCTCCTTCGTGGGCAACAAACACAGTTCCCTTCACCTGGGCAGGTATTGCCCCCTTGCCCTCCTTCCTCACTGTGCTTTGCGTTGCTATGTTGCCTATGGTTATTCAGCTTTTCACTACTCTGATTCCTTCTCTTCCACCATTTTAAGCCCATTTTGATATGTTCTTTTCAGTTCTTGTCCCTCTGTCCCATTCACCATCCAAGGAAGCAACTCAGAAACAATCTAGACCTTGTCACAGCATTAAGAATGTGTGAGCGATGCCAGGCACAAACAGTTCCACTTTCAACAACACAAAAGTAAAATAATTAAAGAATACAATTGTATTGATCTGTACCTGGTTCCACAGGAGACTAGGCAAAGCATAATCATTTCTGCCACAAGCGGATTTGTGACAGTTTGGAAACAGTTGTGTGAGTACAGAGGTTGCATCGAAAAAGGTTCATAAAATGCAACAGTGCGTCTTCACTGTAGGATATGCTTTATGCCCGATTTTGCAAACACAGAGCCGCCCACATTCTGTTTCCTGAGCAAATAATAGATTATGCCAGCTGCTTATTCTACTGTTTTACCTCAGGGAAGGAGTAGAGGTTAAAAAATTAGTTGGCTAATATAATCCATCCACTTATTGCAAGACCACACACACACACACACACACACACACACACACACACACAGTGTGTAAAGCCATTATGAGCATGTTTAATATTTATGAAGCTATTTAGATCATTTACCAATTCCAAACTTGTCCAATGTCATGCATGTAACAGACTGCTGTTTTTAAAATCCAAAAAAAGTGTACATTTCACTGAAGGCAATCCCCAGAAGACATTAAAAAACTTCCTTGTTATTTACACAAAATTCAATTTTTTATTGAAGCATTTGCATCCTTTGTCATGCGTCTTACAAAATCCAGAATAGGCTGCTTTTTGTAGAAACATAAAGATGAGGTGATTTTTCTCCCGAAAGCATAATTTCGTATTGGTGTGTTAAAACAGCATTAGGTAAAATTTTAGGCACGTGGCAAAAGGATTTATAAAGAATGTCTAATATAAATATAAACTAGAAGAATATTATTGTGTTTTAAGCTGGAGCTTTCATCTCAAACACAAAACCCATCCATTACTAGATGATTCATATGTGGGTTTTCCATGGCGGCCCAAGTTAATGAGCCATGGAAGCTTTCTGCAGAACCACAGGGATATCTCTTGAGTCTAATTAATTGCTTGAAGTGTATTGGGAGAGTGTTGTCACAACAAGAAAAAATTTATTTTTTTACCTGCTTACAAATGTTGCTTTAGAAATCTGGAATTTTCAGATAAAGTTTCTATTTTAGAACAAGTAAAAAAAAGAAAGAAGAAAGAAATGACACATCCCCATCTCTTCCCCCACCCAAGCTGCCACTCCCACCAGCTGACTCAGAACAGCTGGCTTTCTGCCAGTGGTTTCCATCACAGCCAGGCCTTTGGTGATCTGCACACAGAGGCTGCAGGTCACCTCTTGCCGCCTGCAGTCCACCGGCAGCAGGCGATGCCTTGGTCTGGGAGCTGTGGCAGCTCTGTCACCTGTCTGAGCCAGGTGGTCCTCCCTGGAAATACACTTCTCTCTTACCCCCAGAGCACTCTGCACTTTTCAAAGCTCCTCCCAGTATGCTGCACCATTAGTATTCCGTGTTTTCTATCTAAAATGCTAGACGAGAATGTAAAGGGAAGTTTAGAGCCTGGTTTTTCAGTTTTGGTTTTCCCAGGTAGCCTTCCTCAATCTCTAGGAAGTTGTTCTGTTGCAGCAGGACTGTGACATGAACTTCTGGGACTGCTGCCCCACGGCAAGGCCTCCGTGGGCCCGGACCTTGTTCTCATTCAGCCTCTCTCGTGGAGTGTCACCTCTATAAAAATTATCGGCTAGGGTCAACCTGGTGTGGGGTTACCTTTGCCGAGTATTTTGTTTCATCAGATGTGAAAATCACTGTGCCTATTCTGTAATGCAGACATCCTACCCGCAGTGGAATAGTATGTTTTCAGAGATTTCTGAAGATGGGCCTGAAAACTGTCTGCCACATGGCCCGTGTTTGCACATCTCTATATAGTTACGATTGAGGAGTTTGACAGTAACTCTGAATCTGATTAATTAAGAATGTGTAAAAACAAAGTTCTTGCATTACAGCTCGTTCCTTATCTTTGTGTCTTTTACTGTGATGTTGTAGAACTTGGATCATATGGAAAACTAAAATATTATGACACAATGACTGAAGAAGGTAAGAATGATTTTAGAATTGTATGCATTGGCTTTCTTTTATTTCTAGTGTCTGTTGCTTGCCCATTTATTTAAAAGTCATTTTCTTCCTCTTTGCATGACTTCCGTGACATTGTGTGAGTTATTATTCTTTCTGCGTTTTCGTCTAGTTTTTGCCATCGTGTTCATTTGGAATTGGAGATGTGCAATACCATGGGTAATCATGTTATTCCATTCAAAAGATCCAACCCATTGTGATTGTGTAACCCACTCAGAGAAATGGTGTCGGCAGCGTAAACACAGCCACACACCCATTGTGTCAGCATTGCTTCCTCCACATGCTCACGACAATGTAGAGAAACACGTCCAGCCAACACTCCTCTTACCGTGTGCCCTTCATTTCAGAGAGGGGTTTATGTCCTGGTGATATTCTGATTTACACAAAGGAATAAGCGACCTACAGTAACTCCTGGTCCCCAAACCAGCTAGAGACCCGTTTCTGATTCGAGGTTGGTGTCGGCTCATGTCCTCAGCTCCCACAGTTCCTGCTGACTCAGCAAAGTCATTACTCTGAGAGACCAGGGTCAGCATTCCAGCTGGTAGATTTGTACGTGTTGAGATTCACCCCCTACGAGTTCGGGCATATCATTTTAACCATTTCCCTGGGGCAAATGGAGTCTGACAGATTTATTTTTAAATGTATTTACTAATGAATTCCAGGCACTATCCCAGGGCACAGCTTTGCCCCAGTTGATCATTGTTCTGGGATTAGTTCACCATGGAACAGCAATTTGGAAAGTTTGCATTCTTATAAAGGGAGTTGTCCTATTGCCCTCACCCTCATCTCACTGAATAATAAACAATGCGTGTAAGTTATAAAAACATTTGGGGTTTCTACATGACTTTTACACTGATATTGACAAGATATCAAAGGTACCCCTAGAAGGGGAATCAGCTATTTTTATCCTTCAATGTGAGAGATACTCCCAAATGGGTTGCATATCTTGTTTTCAGCCTCTAGCATTTCGAAGTTGCCTTAGCTTGCCATAGATCTCCCAGTGGCTCTGCATGCCAGAAGCAACATCTGACCGCAAGAGGAAGCCCCTCACAGCCCCTTCCTGCTCTGGCTTCTGCACTACCCACGGGTCCTTTCCTGCTATCCCTGTGCTTTCAGAACCACTGTGATGTTTCCTAAAGCAGCAGGGTTGGGGTCTCAGCCTGGGCCCTCTTGTAGTCACCCCAGGGCTCTCCCCAAACTTGGGGAAATGCAGACCCTTGGGGCAGTGAGGGCCCCAACAGCAGGAACTACCTATGGGAATAAGTGTCCTACCGCTGAGAGGCAAGAAAGACAACCCAAACCTTAGAGGCAGGCTGTCCCAGCTCTTTCTATTCCATGTCTTCAGCCCACTTTGGCTCTTAGTGGGATTGGCTTGAGAAGCCAGAGCTGGGACTCACTGACTTTTTCATTCGATCGCTCTCCCGCGTCTCCCCAGCCCAAAGCCTCTGTTTCGTGGCTCAGGTGGCAGGTAGGTTTGTTAGTTCCTACCTGACCTGTCACGACCCTTCACTTCCTACTCCCTCCTGTCCTTTGCCTTCCACCCTTAGGTTCCCATGGCCAGAGCTTCTGCCTCCCTGTTGCCTCAGTTGCCCCATTTCTCTCTTACCTGGTTTCTTCCCTCTTTCCACATCCATTTGAACAAGGGTTGCTGCCCAAGCATCCCTTTCTCTTCCTCCCTACACCAGATCACATGAAGATACAAAATGGCTACTTCCAGTCTGATGACTGCCCTTGCTAATGGCTGGGCTTTCTGGGCAGGGAAACAAAGTCAAAGTAATGTCTGCAGTGATGGCCATGGCTGGCCCTGGCCCGGACCCTGGCACGACTGTGACATTGTGTTCGGGGGCCTCAAGGGTCGCCTCAAACACTTCTTATTCTTCTCTTGACTTTCCTCTCCCTTCATGCATGTCCCTTTGTGTCCTGTTCTTAACTGAACATTTATTCCCATCACAAAGATAGCTAATAGTAATGAAGGCAGCATTTTTAAAGTGTGCTCTATGAAATACTAGTTTCATATGATGTCCATAGGAATCTTGTAACAACCCAGAAAAAACAACAACAAGAAAGCAAGATTGATTTCATAGTTAAGTAAGTGGGAGAGCTTCTAAGTTAAATAGGTTCTTTACCAGGGGAATCGGAGCCTCAGTGGTACCATGCACTGCAGCCCAGAACGCATTGTCAAAAGGAACGGAGTTTGCAGTACTTCGCAGACTTCGTTGGCTAAAGAGGCCATTCTTCCAGGAAGCCTGGTGTAGACTGCTTTGGAAATGCCGGTGAAGGTGTTCTCTTTCCCCTGGAATGGGAACCTCTGAAAGATGAGTCTTCTGAACACGCCGCAGTCCCCCTCAGGCACTCCTAGAAAGGAGGCTTGGAACAGGAGGTCTCCATCTAGACACTTCAAACCACACCCTTTGACAGCTGCCTCTGTGACAAGCCAGGCTTACACCTGATTCTGGGATCCCATCTAAAATACTCAGAACTAGCTCAGTAACCTCGGACCTGGCAACTGCCATGCAGGATTCCTGCAGACTCTTGGGGCCTCTCCCGGCCAGTACAAATAATAATAACTGGGATTGATGTCACTTCCATGTTGTACAATGTAAGGAAGCGTAATGAAGATGAAGATGTTTGGGGTATCAGTGGACTAGCCAGCCTTCAGGAAATACCCACCTCTGTTTAAGCATTTCTTTTCACAATCTTAGAGTCTTAGAATGTGACTACCCCTTGAGCAGAGCTTTATCGTAAATGCCCATGGGACTACTCATTATTTGTAACTATTTTCAGGGAATTCTCTGGATGTTGGATGATGTCAGCTACTGGCAATGAGGCCTGAGGGTTTTTTCCCACTAAAGTGGATAAAATGGAAAGATGGATTATATATGCCACCCCACCCTAAGGGAAATTGAGTGATGAGGTCCTAAATATAGAAAACTGTTCTGCACATATTCGGTTCATTATTTTAGCACCTACTGTATGCAGGTTACTCTGCTGGGTGCTTTGGGGAATTAAAAGGTAGGCAGGTGGTCCTCATGGGACTTGTAGACAGGCGAAGAGATAAAACACAGCAATCACTTAGCCACCGGGAGGAAAGTGGTAAATACCATAGATATTCAGAAGAAGATGACACACTACGGGAGGAGGAAAGATTGCTTTCAACTGGGGAGAAGATTTTGTGGAGAAAGTGATCTTTGAACTGGGCCTCAAACAATCAGTAGATACGAGTTAATTGGGGAAGGACGAGTGGTAAGTTCTGACCTTCCAGGCAGAGAGGGATAAAAGGATGGGGGCACACCCACCTTAACTGGGTGCCTCCCACCTTCCAGGTACAGTGCTGTGGCCTTTATGTCATTTAATCCTTATAATGATCCCACATGGTAGATTTCAGTGAAGATGAGAAAACCAAAGCTCAAAGAAGTATTTTATTAAGATGAGGAAACTAAAACTCAGAGAAGCAAAGTATAATTTGCTCTGGAACTCAGAGGTAGTAAGGCGTGATGTAGGACCTGAACTCAGGACTGGGTTGACCCAGCCCTGCCCTCCCAGACCCCCTGTGGTTAGCTGTACAAAGTGGAGTGAGGACAGGTTAGATTGGCTGTAGTATAGGGAGTGGGAAAAAAGGCTTGAAGGAAAACCACATGAAAGGAAAGGTTTGAACCACAAACTAAGGACATCATGGAATGAGCAAGGAGCTATTGTATAAAACATAAACCCTTACTTGAACACTTCACCATAAAAAGTTTATTTTAATAAAAACAATATACTCACTCTTAGGCACTGAATAAAATCATGACATTTTTGCAAAATTTGTTCTTGCCCTTTAGGGCACTTTCCGTCCCTTCCTAGAACCCAAACTGCAGCAGCTCGCACCCAACCGCCTCTCCCACCCCAAGCCAATCAGAATTGTATCCATTCATTCATTCACTCATTCCCTAATGCACGGTTAGTGCCATGTCCGACAACACAGTATGTCCCAGGCACTAGACTGGGCACAGGGCCTGTGGAAATTAAATGCAGCCCTTCCCCTGAAGAACTCGCACCCTAATGGGGGACACAGGCAGAGAGGTGAGTAGTGAGATGCACAGACCCGAGGTGCTGGGGGAGCTCAGCAGAAGGCATCTCCACTGCCTCAGTCCTGCTTCCCAAGATGGCAACTACCTCGCCAGCCACCTGATACTAATGTGCTCACTTAATAGTAACTGAGCACATGCCCTGTACGAGACACTGTGTTACACTTGCTGGATTAGTGAGCGTCACTCCTCCCAAGGACTGTATTTTCCTTCTGCAGCAAGATGTTTCCAGAGATGCAAACCAATTACTCCAGAAATAGTCTTTTGGTGACCTCAGATCCCTCTACCTGAGCAGCCAGCCTCCTATCTCCTCATGGGGTGATACTCCCTATTCTTTGAAGAGCAATCTCCAATTTTACCTAAAGTTAATAGCCCATAGTTTACTTCTCATCTGCAGATACACAGATGTCATATCATTGTCACGCTGGACAATTCTCAGTACATTGAACTTGGCTCCCTTACTAAAATTACTCTAGATGGAAATATAAAAAGCTAGTTGAAAAGACAACAAACTTATGCAATAGAACAAGATAAATTAAAAGGAGAAGAGACCTTTTCACCAATGGCATTATAAAGAACCATTAATGTTCGTTCTTTGGAGATAAATGTTCATAAAAACATATAGGTAGGTAGATAAACAGAAATCTTGACTAATAAAGAAGTGATGTATGGGGAAAGCTGCTTGCAATGCATTAGCCTAAACTTTCTGACACTTAACAGAAGCCATTCCAGAAAAATAATTTCTCCACTATTTAAAAAAGTTCATTTTTGTTCATTTGTAAAAGGGAAAAAAAAGATATAAAAAGTTGTAATATCAGAGGCAAAAATTATAATGATCTTTCCCTTAATGAAATTAACACTTCTGTTTCATGGAAACCAACAGCCCCTTTACTAAGCTGAGAAACTAATGGTCTTACAGGAATGAATCATAGGGTCCTAAATTAGGCTGAGTTTTGAAAACCCCCATTATCTCAAAGAAGCAAAAGCATTTTCAAGTCACCTAGTCTAGCCAGTAATTTGATATTCTTAATTGCAGTGAAATAGTCCAGTACTTTTTCAAAGAAAAGTTGAAGTTTGGAATACCATTTAACGGTGTTTTTTATTGCTCAAGACGTTTTCTCTGAAAATGTAGTCCTAAAACAGTTATCTGTAGCTTTCACATGTTTTAATTCGTGCTTGAATGGATGAGATTTTGTTATATACACTGATCTGTTAGGTAGGATAGGTTCAGCTATATATAGCAGAAAATACAGATTAAAAGTGGCTTAAGTCAAATAGAAGTTTATGTCTCTCTCAAGTAAAAGAGGTCCAGAGGCAGGCTATACATGGCAGAGGTGGAGTGTGGCGAGCCGGCACGGCCATGGCATACTCAGCACCAGGGCGCCTTATGTGCCATGCCAGCTCAGCCAGGTTCAGTGACCCTGAGAGGGGGCGGTGAAGGATGGAGGAAAGACAAACAAGAGAATAAAAGCTGGGTCTCGGTGGGACGCTGCTCTCTGATGGAGAGACAGCACCAATGACTACAAGCCATGTCTTTATTTTATAGCAGATTCCATGAGGCAATGTAAGGGCATGGTCAAGATGTTTACAACATTCTCGTGGGTTTCGATCCTACTCAATTACATGCACCTGAACTCTATCAAGCCCGTATTACTCAGGCACGTGGGGCCACGTGTTCGGACCATAGGTTCAAGCTTACAACTATAGCTGTTGGCTATAATTGTGCTGGGAGGGCCCTGCCCTCCAAGCTGGGACTTGCACATGGCAAGGAGAAGGCTGTGCCCTCTCATTAGTCTGAGGCTTGAACCTGTCCAAACACTGTAGCCACTCTCCACAATAACCCAAGACCCAGGCTCCTTCCATCCTTCTGCTTCACCATCCTTGTATTTGACTTTCCACCTCAAGGTCACCTCATTGTCCAAGATGGCTGCTGGAATAGCTCCAGCCGTCACATTTTCATTCCTGGAAGGAGGACGAGCCAAAGTGATTTCCCCCATCTGGTTTGACTTATTTTTAAGGAGCCCTCCTTTTAGATCCTTCCAGTAAAAATTGACCAAAACTCAGTTCCATGACTACACCTAATTTCAAGGAAGCTTGAAAATGTAGTTTGTTACATTGGATTATTTGCTGTCCCCAATAACTTAAGTATTATGTCATTAGGAAATGAAAAGGGAATAGATAATAGATACGCAATATGCAATGTCTCCACAAAAGAGAAATAACACTTTTGTATAACTATATGTTGATGGGGAAGACTGAGAACAGAGCAAGTTCTGTGAGGGATATTGAGAGCTTGTGTTAAGTTTGAGATACCTATGAGATACCCAAATGGAGATGTGGAAAAGGGAGTGGATATAGAGTCTGGAGTGTAGGAGAGAGGTCAGGGCTATGGATATAAATTTGTGAGTCACACAACGTAGGTGTTACTTAATGCTGCACAACTGGATAAGAATACCTAGCTAATGAATAGGGAAGGGGAGTCCAAGGATTGACCCTAGATACTCCAAAATTTAGAGTTTGGGAAGAAGTAGGAGTCCCAGCAAAGCAGACTGGGCAGAAATCCAGGAGAAAAGGCATCCCAGAAGCCAAGAGAAGAACTGTTCCAAAAGAGGGCAGTGAACAGGTGATAGCATCAATTATTGACCAGTGAGGTTGAAGAGTTGTTGTAGCAGACAGATAAAAAGTGATGGATAGGAAGTGAGATGCTTCCAATCAGGAGTTTGGGAGCAGTGCATTTGTTGCTAATGAAGAGGTCTGGGGCCTGGCCCGCAGGAGTGGGTGGGTAAGGTCAGCTGGAGGAAAGGGTAGCTGGAAGCACGTAGATTAGGACGGTGAGGAACCAAGCGCTGCAGGGCCCACCCGTGTAAAATTACCAAGGAGTAATGGCAGAAAGAAAAATAGTGAACTGGGTTCCCATATCCTCAGGAACATGGGAAGAGGGACAAGAAAGTCAGCTGGAGCAGAGGTGGTAGAGGTGATTGGCTTGTACTTCAAAGGAGGGAGGAAAACCACTTATAGATCAGTGGTTCTCAACCTGTGGGTTGCGACCCCTTTGGGGGTCGAACGACCCTTTCACAGGGGTCGCCTAAGACCATCGGAAAACACATATATAATTACATATTGTTTTTGTGATTAATCACTATGCTTTAATTATGTTCAATTTGTAACAATGAAAATACATCCTGCATATCAGATATTTACCTTACGATTCATAACAGTAGCAAAATTACAGTTATGAAGTAGCAACAAAAATAATTTTATGGTTGGGGGTCACCATAACATGAGGAACTGTATTAAAGGGTCGCGGCATTAGGAAGGTTGAGAACCACTGGTCTAGATGTACTGAGAAAGGTATAGGATGCGGGGCATTTGGAGAAACAGGAAGCTATAACTAAAAGGAACATAGCTTTGTTTTAAATGTCTACTTCACAGGAACTATCTAATGGATTATATTAATAAAGAACTGGATCAAATAGTTTATCAGTATATCTTGGAGATGTTCTATATGAGCACTTTTAGAATCTCCTCATTCCTTTTAGCATCTGCATAGTATTCCACTGCATGGCTCTGCCATGGTAGGTTCCATCAGTACCCTGTTAATGAACATTTAGGATGTTTCCATTTTTGTTTATTTCTCTAGTTAATACAACAATGTTACATGAGCATCTTCTTTACCTTCATAATAAACTCTACTGAGTAGATGATGTAGATAACAAATTCCTAGACATACCCATGGTACCAATGTACAGAGTGAAGGGTTGGGGGGGAGGCAAGGAAATACCAGACCAATAGATATACACATTTCAGATTTTGAAAGCTATTGCCCAAGTGCCCTCCAAAGGAATTGTACCAACTTACACTTCCCTCAAACAAATTTAAATGAGCCCTTTGAACAGAGATTCAAAGTGGCTTTATTACAAAGCAGATAAGCCTTTATAATGGAACTACCTTCTAATTTACTTGTTTTAGAAACCTGACTTTTTACCAAAGTTAATTTAAAGCCAGGGTGCAGCTAGGGTGGAAGTCTTTGTCCTCTCTAAATTGGATGACAAGGCAATTCCTCCTTCACAGATTATCCAATTCCCGCCGCAGCGTGAGCGCTCCTCCCTCCAGATCACTCCCCGCAGAAAGTCTGAGCGGTGCACTGCAAGTTAACTTGCCACCTTCCAATTACCAACACAGAGCCCTGTTGTGCACAGACACCATTTCCAATGCCATGTCGTTTCATTCACTCCAGGCTTATGGTTTCTCTCATTCAGTCCAGCTTCCCATAACCAGAGGATTTTTCTGGGCTCTTGAGAACCGATGCTTTTTGTAAGGCTGGGCCTTATAAAAAAAAAAATTATATATACATATATATATTTTTTTTTTAACTCACCAGCTATTGACCACATTACTTTTTAGAGATGTATTCTTAAAAGTATGGGTCTTAGGAAGACAGCAGCCTAGTGAATGTGCATAACCAGACTAACCAGCTAGTAACCAGCATCAAATCTGTCAGAAAGACCAAACCAGCTGTGTGGGTAAATCCATGGTCTTCCTGAAAACCAGGACCCAGGAAGTCTTCTACCTAGAATACATCCAGCTTTTCAGACTCATTGCATCTTATTCCCATGATCTCAACTGGCAGCAGTAAAAGCAGAAAGATTGGACCTGGCAAATGAAGGCAGCTTTGGCCCCATTGCATATGTAGACGGTGTTAAGTGGCAGCAGAAGGCACATTGTGGGTGCTTCTTTTTGTCTATTTCTGACACCCCTAGAGCTGAAAATGTTAAGTTGCATCAGTCATACTTAAATACTGTTATTATATATTAACCAGGTGCCCAATGCACAAAATTAGTGCAAGGGGCTCGGCTCTTGCAGACCCGGCTGCCTCGGCCAACCCTCGAAGCTCCGGCTTCATCTGGAAGGTTGTTCTGCTGTTTAGTCTAATTAGCATATTAGCTCTTTATTATACAGGATAATATAACTCTCCCCCCTCCCCCATGAAGCTTTCTTTTTTTAAAAAAAGTGGGGATATGTTTTACCAGGAGGCTGGCATGTTCAGTTAAGCATGGTAAGTTTCTCTTCTGATTAAATCTGAACTGAACCAAATCATCTCATTTTAGTCAGGGGCCTAATCCTTCAGTCATTTAGTTAAAAACTCTCAGCACGTGTTCACACTTCTGTCACAAGCCCATGTTTCCAGTGAGATACACAGTCATCTGTTTGCAACGTAAAGTTGCGGATTCAAGAAAATGGAACATAGAAAGTCAGATTAACTGACAGTTTGCAGCGGACGGGAGACAGGAGATGATGCATGTACGTGAAGTATTGCTGCTACTGAATAACTGTTAACCAAAGCTAAAACCTTCCACTTTGCATCACTATAGACAATTGGGTAATAGATAGACTCATCATAAGAAAACTGGGTTTTTTTAAAGTTCCTTTTTTTTTACATATAAGCCAACGTAACCATTCAACACATATTTACTGAGCACGTACTATTTGCCAGGTGCTGTGAACAAATCAAAACTCTGCCCAAATGAGTAGATTATTAATCTACTAGATATTATCACAACGCATTTGCAGAGACATACCCAAGAAATGGGCTCGGACAAGCTGACTCAGAAGAGATCTTTGCACCCAATAGGTGGTATGGGAGCTCAATGTTGGCAAATCTTGGGATCTGAGACCTGCCTTAGTGAAGTGAGTCTTTATTCATTTCCCTCAGGGTGCAGGGGATGGGAACAAGAGGAAGACGTCCATTCAAACCTTTTATCTGGCAACCCCTGCCTGGCTCTGAGTTCCTAAGCTGAGATCAAACGAACCCCTTTGAGAATTTCTGTGTGGGAGCCATTTGTATCTGTGTATATGAGATAGAATTGTTCAGAAAATTAAGTTCCCAAAATAGCAAAGCAGGTGACCTAAAATGAGAAAGAGCACTAGCTCTCCAGCAGGGCCGGCCTCAGGTAAGGTCAGTGCAGTGGCCCTGTTGCTGAGGCAGTGTGTGTTACATCTGACACCTGCTGGGAGGATTTTTGATTTGTAAAATCCTAGTTTTGCCTGATCTTGATTAAGTTACCTATTTTTTTTAAAACCAGAGTCTCAAAAAAGACAAACATTAACTGTAAACACTATTAGACTTTGGAAACTGCATCACAGCGTTAACCAAGAAGGGAATCTGTGAGTTTCCTGCAGCGCCCTTCTGGCCCTTCCTTCTTCCTCTGCCCCTAAAGGGAAAGTAAACTCAATAGCTTTTCACGCAGCAGGCACTCCAGGCACCACACACACACACACACACACACACACACACACACACACAAACACACACACACACACTACACACTTCCTTCTCTGTTGTGTGTTAATGTTGTTATGTTCATAAACACTTCCTGAGGGCCAGCCTAAGAAGGAAGCACTGGGGGTGGATGGATGGATGGATGGATGGATGAAAAACAGCATCCCTGTCCATGAGGGGCCCACAGACTAGCTGGGGAGATGGCCAGTAAAATGCCTCTGAGGTTCTATGATAACTGCTGTGATAGGCTAGGGATCAGGGTGCTGTAGAGAAATGGGCCAGGGTACTCTCCTAGCCCAGAAAT
Organism: Myotis lucifugus; assembly: GCF_000147115.1. NCBI lineage: Eukaryota > Metazoa > Chordata > Mammalia > Chiroptera > Vespertilionidae > Myotis > Myotis lucifugus. Next base: position 97,918 of record NW_005871269.1, on the reverse strand, counting down.
GGGGCTGAGGGAATGCTTCCTGAAAGATAAGATGCCTAAAAAGGATAACACAAGCAAATAAGAAGTGTGGGGCATTCCAAGCCCTGGGAAGGATACATTGGAGGAATGCTTGCAGTGCAATTGAAAACTGGGAGACCAACTAAGAGGTTATAATCCACATCCAGGCTGGAAAAGTTGGATCTAAAGTGTTCAAAGGTAGCGTCAAAAGGGACGTGGCAACTATTGGATGAGAGTGAGTGTTGGCTGGAAAATAAAAATCCAAACAGCAGAGCCAATTCCTAGGAAGAAAGATGACGGGTAGGGTTTGAGGCATGTTGAGTTTAACCATCAGAGGGACTTCCAAGTATAGATGCTCAGAAGTTCATTGGATAAGAGGGCCTGGGCCAGAGATCTGAATTTGGGAATCGTCACTGTGCGGGTAGTAGTCCACTAGGTGCTATGAGAGAATGTGGGGAATGAGGAAGAGAGAGCAAGGAGGGAGTCCGGAGGAATAGTGACATGGAAGGCGCATTCTTGGGAGACCTTGAAAATCAAAGAGGATTTCAAACAGAGGGGTGAGGAATATCAGATGCCACTGAGACATCCAATCACATGGAGGCAAAGGTGGCCAAGGGAAGGTTTAGTGGAGTTGTGCTGACAAATGCCAGATGCAGAGATAAGTGGTGAAAAAAGGAACCATAGGACACGGAAGTACCAGCATAGACCTGGGTTCTTCCAGAGCCTCACTGTGAAGGGACAGTGAGAGGGCAGCATCAGCAGGAAATCTCAGTCAAGAGAAAGTTGATTGAAACTTGACCATGAGTCTATGCTGAGGGGAAAGGGAAGGAGTGAAGATAGAAGAAGATGGATTAGGCAAAGGCCCTGGAGAGGAAAGAAATTGGAAGAAAGAACAAAATATTGATCTTTAAGATGTCAACTTTTGAAAAGCATTGGCAATCTTCCAAAATATTTATGAAAACACTCTATTTCCAATGATAAAGTGACTGCTGGGAGAGATCTTAGAACCACTTTACATGTCGACAGATCTGCTCTTTACACGTGATTCCAAAGGCTATTATGGAAAATTATTTTTAAAATCCTTAATAGGGAAAGGTGGCTGCTTCATTTCATTATATGATGTGTTTGGGCACCACTTGAGATACAGTTATATATATATTCTCATTAATTACAGGGACTAGTCCTTTGATTATGTCTATAAATATAACTGCAATTAAATTATGTTAATCATTTTATTAGGTGGCGCATTCACAAAACATTTACTAAAGACAGTCTAGAAAATGCTTCATGCCAGCACTATTTTCATTTCCATTAATATCACTGTAGTCTTATAATAAATGGTTTTCCATGATGCTTCACGAAAATTAGAAAAAAATAATTTAGAGGCTGCACTTCAAAAATAGATGTAAGGATAAATGAACTCTATGTTCTTGGAGTTTATTGTTTAAGATGAAGTTATTATTTTTAATGTTTAGCTTTTAAGAATAAAAATCAGACCAGATTCCATTAGGTGAATCTGCAGCCCTTCGTGGACAGTTTATAGAATGGAAAAGGAGTTTGTTCCTTCAAGCTGTCAGGTAGCGTCTTGATTTCACTGTTCTCTGATACCCTGCAGGAGGGCCCCACCATCAGAGCATGAATCTTAAGTCCTTGTCTCTTGTCTGTCTCTGGCTCTAGGCTGTTAGCTCTGCCAGGGCACCCCCTGGGTCTGCCTGACTCACCACACGCTGCCTGGTGCAGAGCACAGGCTTGTTAATATTTGCAGAGTGGAAGCTTGTCTGTCATTTGCATTGACTTTAAAGGAAGGCTCGGACTCCCTAGGGAGCTCCACTGCAATTCAGTGAGCGCATGTGATGGGCCAATCATCATTCCAAGACACTCCTGTAGGCAATCAAAGATGGCGGAGAGAAGGTCCCTTCCCCAGAGAAGCCTGCCCTCTGGTGGGGAACTCAGACCTGTGGGCAGCAAACTGAGAAAAGGGCTGTGATGGGTACAGTCAAAGTGCCATGAGAACGACGACGACGGCTTTCCACCTGGGAAGGAGGGGTGTGGGAATCGATGGAGAAAGCTGCACGTTGGGCCTTCGTTAGGCCTTGACCATGAGGAGCGTATTACTAAAGGGGGAGGAGCCCAAGCCCAGCTTCCTGCTCTGCTCTCTGCCCTGCTCACCGCGCTGCCTCCTCTAACACTAAGGCTCCTTTCAGCCCTCACCTTGGAGGCCCAGACGATGTGCAGCCGGGGTGATGGTGCGCCCCTGTCTTCCGCCTCTGGAATGTGAATGTCTAGTCCACCCCATTTTCTCCTGTTTACCTCTAGAAAGTGCCTGGGGTCCTGTGGACTCCCAGCCCCACTGGACTCACGGACTTGGGTAGACCTGAAAGGATTTATTTTGGGTCATTAGCCAACAAGAAGCATGCTAAAGAGTTACAACCTCATCTGTTTGCCTGAAAACCACAAACAGGATTTATTGAGTCCTACTGGGTGCTGGGGATAGGATGGTAAACAAAACTGACGGAAACCCTGTCCTCCTGGGACGTGGCTACTGATGGAAAGCAACACATGATGAAGAGTGATAAAGATGCAGTCCGTTAGATGATGATAAATGTGGATAGGAAATGCTGAGAGAGGAGCTGCAAATGTAAACGGGCTGCTCGGAGAAGCCTCGAGGAGAGGGTGACGTTTGAACAAATACTTGTAGGAGTTGAGAGGGAGCCCAGTGGATCTCTGGAGGAAGAACGGTCCAAGTAGAGGGACCAGCAAATGCCACAGCCCCGCAGTGGGATAGTGCACAGTGTTTCCCAGAAATAGCGGGGCTGGAGCAGGAGAGCTGGGCGAGGGGGCGGGGGAGGCAGGGTGGTCTCCATGCATCTCCCTGGATAGAACTTACAGGTGCTTGTGAAGACTTTGGCCTTCACTCTGACCTGGGGAGCCACTGCCGGATTTTGCACAGAGAAATGAGTGGCATGATCTGATTGACTGATTACTAAGGATGCCGGGATGAGGTCAGCCTGGGATGGAAAGGCAAAGGGGGCAGGGGAGATGAGCTAGGAGACTAGCAGAATTATCCCTGCCAGACCTGATGCTGGGGGAGCGGGGGAGGGACGGAGATGGGAGGGGGAGACAGCTTCAGAAATATTTTTAAAATAGACACAACAGCCCTAACCGGTTTGGCTCAGTGGATAGAGCATCGGCCTGCGGACTGAAGGGTCCCAGGTTTGATTCCGGTCAAGGGCATGTACCTTGGTTGCAGGCACATCCCCAGCAGGAGGTGTGCAGGAGGCAGCTGATCGATGTTTCTCTCTCATTGATGTTTCTAACTCTCTATCCCTCTCCCTTCCTCTCTGTAAAAAAATCAATAAAATATGTTTAATAAATAAAATAGACACAACAGACTTGCTCATGGATTGCATATGGGGTGTGGAGAAGGAGCCCAGGATGACCCCAAGGTCAGAGTTTGCTGTTGCCATGTCAGTTCTGTTGCCTGGCTTCTCGGGTTGATGAGGGGAGGTCTGCCTGACTAGCATCTGTGCTTCCAGAAAGAAAAAAAAAGGGCCAGGAACAAACAGAAGGAAAGTTCAGGTGCACTTTTGCTCTTTAAGCTACAAAGACAGAGGCAGGAAAGGCAGAACTGACAACACAAAAATAGATTCAAATACGCCATGTTCAAGTTCCCCCTTCTGTTCCATTTTTTCTTTTCTTCTCCCAAACCGAGGCCTCTCATCGAGGTGCCTGTGGGCGCCCCCTTTGCTGCTATAGATCCTTTAGCCCCACCTCACCTCCCTGTGTGGCTGATGCTTGGATTGTTCTGTGTCAGCCAGGAGATCATCTGGTTGCCAGCCCAGGCTTCCTTTGTGACACTGCCTGTTCCAGGCGTGGTGGGGACGATGTCAGGAATTTCCAGGGGCCCGTTCGATTAATTATCGGCAGAACAGAAGCAAAATCCATCTCCTTTGGGTGAACAGACCCTCCTGTGTTTATTTTATGAGGCAGCTTGGGGCTTCTGTTTTCCATCAGAGTGATTGAGTCAAAGATTTTAATTTTGGTGGTTTCTCCAAATTTGTTCTTATTCACATTAGGCCCTTCAGTTTGGATCCTTTCCTGCCACCCCTTGAGTGCTGCTCTCTGGGGGACGATCAGCTGGTATTCTCTTGCAAATTGCAGACCAAAGTGAACTGTATTAAAATTGCCACCAGGGCCCCGGTGGTGGCTTGGCTCAGTGGTTGAGTGTCACAGTCCAGGTTGTAGGCTCCATCCCGGCGGGGGAAGGAGGGGGCGGCAGTGGCAGCCAATCAATGATTCTCTCTCATCATTGATATTTCTATCTCTCTTTCCCTTCATTTCTGAAATCAGTGTTGTTTTTTTAATTTTTATTTGCCACTAAGTTTTGACAGAGGTGCCTCACAATTTAAACAGAATTTGCTATTTTGAGATTTTAAGTGTATAAATATCTGTTGCTCGTTAACAGTACAACACTTTCAGGGTTTACACTGAAACAAAGTATATTTTTTAAGGTTGCCTTAAAACATGTTTTTAAAATCTCTCCTTCACTCTCTTTGAAAAGTACTCAAAAAGGTCTTGATTCTTTATCCCCAGGCACAGAACTAACCTGCTCCTAGCTCTCTTGTCTCTGCCTCCGTGTGGGCATCAACCTTTATGCCAACGTGGAATCCGGGCCTAAAATAGTGTATTGAAGCAATCCCTTATCTCCTAGGTCTCCTGCCCCTGAGGCTGCTTAGCGTCAATTCAGTTTTGAATGTCAGTCTTTTTTATTTTCAGTAACTTATGGGAAGAATGTCCTGTCACTCACTTCCACAATAATAACACTTTCCGAGTAAATTCCTGATCACTTACTGAGTCAGCAGCCATCTAAACCCATGATGTGTATTAACGCATTAGAGCCTTCCAACAACTGTGTGAGATGGGTGTTTTTATGATCCCTATTTTGAAATTCAGAGCCTGAGTTTTAACAGAGAGAGGAGTTAAAACTCTGGGAGGTAAAAATCACTAAGCTCTTTGGAGCCTCCCCGAATGCATTGTGTGGCTGCAGTAGTTTCTTGCCCGTTCTCTGCCTGCACAGGGGATGGGGGAAAGCTGATCGCATCTTTCCTTTGTAAGATTGCAAAGGTGTCAGTGTTTAAAACACCGAAGGTCAGCTCCATCACCTTGACCTTCTCAATTTCAGGAAGATGTAAAGGGATCCTTTTCCTAACCAGTTTTGGAACTGACTTTGGAGGAGGCACTGAAACCTGAACCCCAGTCCGACACGGTCCCCAGGACGCTTAACCTGCCAGGTCAGGATGTGGCTTATTCCCTAATCCTGCAAGTGTGGACTGAGACGGGGAAGATGGCAAGGGTCCTCCTGGAGCAACGCAAGGCCACGTCTCCCTTGCCCCTGAGCTTTCTGTTAGTTCCTTTTTCTTTTTCCTTTTACTTCCAGATTGCGTTCAATGGCAGGCATGTGGTAAGCCCGTTCCACAGGTTCTCACTTAAACCATGCATTGGACTCATGAGCCAATGCCATCGGAATCCCTATTTCATAGGAAAACTGAAACTTAGAAATATTCAGGAACTCACCAAAACTTAGCCAGCAGAGCAAGGAAGAGAGGCGAAGCTTCAACTCAGATCATCCTGCTTTCAAGTCACATCCATTCAATCACAATATTGTGCTGTCCCCGTCACACGCACGCACGCACACACGCGCGCGCGCGCATCCTCCTTAATGTCCTCCCCAGCTGTGGCTTCAGGCTGAACAGGTCCTAAAGGTGTGTGCCTTCTGACCCCAAGGGTCCCTTTGAGAGTCACAGGTCCTGTGATGGCTTCTGCCCCTGCTCACTCTTGTCCTATCATCCTCTTCCTCAAAAGGTGCCCTGTGGTGATCCCAGGGGTGTCTGGTGATCGCTTCGTCAGGTGCTGCCCCCCATCCTCAAGGAGCACCCCGGGTGCTACATTCTGAAGCTGGACCTGCAATTGCTGCTGTTTTAGAAACTGGTCTTTAAGGTTAAGTCCTGCTCGGCTGTGGAGCAGCCATTGTCAGCACTCAGAATGCAGAATGGCGATCAGTGAGGCTCACGGGACAAAGGTTGAGCCAGCCTTTGCAGCTTTGCCTCAGGCACACTCAGAGGGCTAACCCTTTGTGCCACCACCACCCCCTCCCCCCAGAGCGTGTGGGAAAAGTGGTGACACTCTAGAAAACTCCAGATGACCTGTTAAAATGTTTGAGAACCTATGAAATCCCAATTCTGCAATCATTTCCTACCCTATTCTCCCAGACCTCCTTTAGAAAATTTGGGGAAACCATCCCATGCGTGATTGTGACCATCGCCCTGACGTTTTCTGGCACAAAGAGTGGCCAACCCCTTCCATGCTTTGGGTCTCTTTTATAATCATTTCTCTCTGAGAAGGTTCCGGTGACCACAAGCCATACGGCAAATAGCTGGTTTCTATCGATAGCCTCTCTGCCAGGATTCATGACTTTGGGGCGTTACTTGGATTGGACGATTTCAGGTTTCATTTCCACAGGCTTATTTGTTTCCTCTTTTGAATGCTTTATTGCTTCGTTATTATTTTATATATAAGTTTTAAATAGCAATGATTGATCATCTTTATGTCATAACGCTACTGACTGTTCCAACTTCAGAGAAGGACCCTGAGACCACAGAATGGTTTTATTAGAAGAAGCATCATCTCCTGTAAAGTTTCAGAACTTCCTTTTTTCTTCCGAGCTTTTCGGTAGATGACCTGAGGGCTTCCTGGGAATTTCTTCTACAAGTAGTACCCCGTTTAGGCTGAAGTCAGGAAAGGGTCCTGCATCCACACTTCCTGGGCAACCTCCAGACAGTCACAGCCCCCAGCCTACCTCCTCCTTCTTTGAATTCTTTATCTTTCTCTCCTTTTTCTTCCCTTTCTTGTTCCCTTTTACCTCCTCCTTTACCCAGTCCTCAGACTTTCTTTTGTTTCCGTTTTTTCTTCCCAGAGTTTCCCTTGGAGATTAGATAGAAACAACTACACGCCAAAAACTTTTCAGCATGGTGAACCTAATGCCAACCTTCAGCGTCCCTCGGGGAGGGATATCACGCCCATCACTTCATCCATCTTCCTCATGCCTCGCGAAGCCCCAGCCACAGGCTGACCTCTCTCCACGCAGTGCTGTCCTTCCTCTGAGATGCTTCTCTGGAGCACATTCATTGCCGAGACTAAGGTGCTCACACCCTAGAGGCTGCCTCTAGGATTGTGACTAGTGGAGCGTGTGAGCAGAAAGGGCTCGGTCCTGTGTCACTTTCACCACTGGAAACAACTGATCTCACTCTCCTTTACAGCTTCGGTTGCTCCCAACCAATCACACCAGTCACCACTATGACCACACCCCATGATTTCCACTCCTGGTTGGGGGAGGGGTGGGTGCCAACCTGCCATCCTGGGAGACTCTCGAAGAGAAACACTTTTGGTTGGATTTGGTTAGATGCTGGTATAACTGGAAAAGAAGGATGAGATCCCCTGTTAATACGCTGCTAAAGAACACAACTACCAAACCAGAGAGGTTGTGGTGATTTCAGAGTCATGAATAAAGCAATAATCAGTTTAAAATAAGGTTCCTTTGTACCTTGAATATTCAGGGAGGAGGGGGGAGGACAGCAGAGGGAAATCAAGAATTAGAGAAGAAAGAAAAACGTATTATGGTTCACTAATCTCTACACTTTTGCATGCTTTTTTTCTCTGCTTGTTGCATGCACTTACCCATTAATTATGTCAATAATGGAAAAGAAATGAAGCATTATGCTTGTGGTACAGCTGTTTAAAATGATTACTTTGAGACTGGTATGTTTTCCAGCACCTTTCTCTATGCATCTCATCACCAACAGACATCACTTGCTGTGCTCAGTTGGTCATTCTTCGCCCCAAACCCCCCCCCCCAAAATGGAATCAGTTGCCTCCCTGATACTTTAACTGCAGCTGTCACAGCTGA